>NC_136618.1:6618023-7000523 GCF_933228915.1 Telmatherina bonti | reverse complement strand
GGCCGTGAACGTCTCGCTGGGCTCTCCAGGCCTAACATCAACAACTCCTCTGACAGCTTTCCACTCCCTGCATCTCCAGTGTTTTTGTGCTTGCAGACCGTGTGGTAATAGAATTTTAATTACGCTCTTCATCACCGCCAACAAGTCGCTGTTCCCATCCGGAACCATCTATTATCACCTCAAGCGAACGTTTGAGACTTGACCAACCTACGTCTGACTTTTTCTGCATGTGATGAAGGAGGTTTTTCTGCTTAAGTACACGCGGCCTTCCCTATGTTTGTGTTTATCCACGCGTGATTCTGGGGTCCCCTCTCAGGTGAAGCTGCTGGACTGCACGGCCAAGTCAGGCAACCTGAGCGCCAATCTGGAGAAGGACGTGGAGGTGGCCCGCTGCGGGGCCTTGGCGCTGTGGAGCTGCAGCAGGAGCACCAAGAACAAGGAGGCCATTCGTAGAGCCGGGGGGATCCCTCTGCTGGGACGCCTGCTCAAGTCTCCCCATGAAAACATGCTGGTCCCCGTCGTGGGCACGCTGCAGGAATGTGCCTCCAAGGTGAACCACCTCCTCTTAGCGCTGAGGCTACCACTACTGACATTTACAGTTATACTTCAATAAAATTCATGCAGAAAAATCCACTAAAAAGAGTTGAAAAGAATTTACCCTTTAAATCAAAGCTAACTTTATTTATAAAGCACTTTTCCTACAATAAAATGTAACACAATGCTTTACACATTCATTAAAGCACTACAAAGATTAAATCAACCCGTAAAAACATGGTCAGAAAAGTACGTTTATTTTAAATATGAAGTTTTTTTGTCCCTTTTCCAAGAAAATGAACCATAATCTTTTATTCCCATGTGACTGTAGTGTTGTTCCTCCTGGTGTCTGTCAGAGACTGTGTTACATGTCACGTTAGGCTTTATGTAGCTGAATAAAATACATAATAAGTCATTCAAAATAAATAATAACTAAAGGATATAAAAATAGGTATGAAAATGATGAAAGAAAATCAAAAAGAAAGCATAAATGCCACCTGGTTTCATGTCTTTATATAAAAAATTATATATATATATATATATATATATATATATATATATATATATATATATATATATATATATATATATATATATAAAAATAACTAAAAATGACAATAAAAAGTCTTGATTTCGTATCGCAGGGTGGAATATGTTGACAAAGTCCCCAACCAATACCGCGTTTATTCATCTTTCCGCCTTTTATTTATTTATTTATTTGTTAAAGCATTACATGACAGAAATTAAGTGATAAATATTCCTGTCTTTGTCTAAATTCCCAGTACGTGTGTTAACTCCAGTCTAACTGGGAAAGACTGCAACTGGTTTGCTGAAAGGTGGATTTGACTGATTCCGTTTTAGATGTGAAACACATGCAGAGATGTGATCCTGATTAATAATAGATCATTAATCTTGGTCATGTGATCTACTACTTCTCAGGAAAACTGCCGAGTCATCATTCACACGGAAGGGATGGTGACGGACTTTGTTAAAAACCTGAGCAGTGACAGCGAGGAGCTGCAGATGCACTGTGCCAGTGCCATCTTTAAGGTAGCCGACTTTCTTCTTCTGCTCCTGCCAAACCTGCAGCAGAAGTCTCATCCGTCGCTCTCCTTACAGTGTGCCGAGGACAGACAGACCCGCGACCTGGTGCGCAGGTACAAAGGCCTGCAGCCGCTGGTATCCCTGCTGGCCAAAGCCGACAACAAGGATCTCCTGGCCGCCGCCACCGGCGCCATTTGGAAGTGTTCAAACAGCCTGGGGAACGTGGCCATGTACGTTTCAACACGCCATCTTACATTACCCCGAGCGATGATGCACCTTCGTCCTCCACAGACCGCCGACTAGACAGAGAGACGTGTTTCTGGGGTGATAAAGCCTCGTGTGGTGGGCATGTATGACAAGTTTAAAAGACGAGTTTGTCCTCCAGAAGGTTTAATTAGAAACGTTTAGTCCGACAGAAATAAGAAGCAGTGTTGCTTCCAGCGTTCCTGGCTCCTGTCTGACCTCGCAAAGGTCGCTTTCTGACGGACGCGTGTCCCCGTCGTGGAGCATTTAAAGGTTCAGACTCAGAAACATCCTCTCCGTACAGACGGAGTTGGAATGACTGAAATTCAGGACCAGGACTCGGTTCTGGGTAAAACCCATTTTCTGGCGCCCACATTAAAACAATCAGTAATATGAGATCTTTAAAGCTCGTCCTCCAGCGTCCCAGTCATGCAGCGTTAACTGGGAACCTAAACTTTGTCCTGCTTTACCGGTCAGATTTATGCATTTTATCCACTAAACAATAATGAAATTATTATTCAGATTTATTGAGACCACTTTGATTAAATGTCATGAATTTGGTTTTAGGTCTTAATTTAGTTTTTTGTTCCACTGAACAGTTTGTTCTTTAAATCTGGTTCCCGACATTTTTAGCTGGAGGAACCCGTTCCTGCTCCTGCTGAAAGGCCACGGACCCCCTGCCCACCCAGAGCTGGAACCAGTTTTATGCTTTCAGATCAGAGATTTGCACCTTAAATAAGGTTTTCTGGCTGAGTCCTGTCCTTCCAGAAAACCACTAAACAACTTAGTCTTCCTTTTATTTCTTATGGTAGAGACAATGTGTGCACATTAATCTGAATCTTTAGAGCCTCAGGGACCCCCGTGCCCTTTGGAAACCCCCCTTTTAGCACATTCTGTCACAAAGAAATGATCCATTGAGCTCTTCAAGTTTATTCCTTAAAATAATGTAATTTTTTTCTACTTAACATTCATGCTTAAAATGAAGCATTTTCCCTAAAACTCATTATTAGTGCCTGTGATTAAAAAGAATCGTGTTAAGAGCAACACTGTGCTGCTGTTGCACCGTTTTAAAGCGTTAGGAGCAGCATGTGGTGTGTAAAAACACACAGATGAATTATAAACCTGCTCATCGGAACGTGCAGCTTAGAGCATCTGGATCGGGGCGCACACCGAGCTTTACGGCGTTTTTACACCTTGTGATGGTGGATCCGTATGACTTTGACAAATCCTTCCCGACAGAGGAGCAGAAATATAATGAGACTTTGTGTAAAAAGTTTAATGGGAATTAGACGTTTTGTCCACATGTGGCCATAACTTTAGAGGCTTGTGTGCGCTAAGCTGACGCAGTTAACAGCAGTATGTAAAAGATTAATAGCAACAATGGATCCGGAACATGGAAGCGCATCTCCGTCGTCATGCTGCAATCACACGTAGCTTTTATATGCAGCCGTGTCGCTCTTTCCACTCTGCTGTCATAGCTCCCTTTGCCTCGCCGTGGCGTCCGGATCAAGCAATTATTTGTGTAAAATGTCAAAATTTTAGTTCAGAGTCGAAGAGCTTTGATGTTTTATGCGAGTGTTTGCCTTTAGATTTCATACTTTTCCACCGTTAACAGAAGATCAAGTCAACGTGCAGAGTTTACAGGCCTCAGCGACGTGTCATTGAAGGCCTGTTAGTGCTGAAGCAGGCGTTGGCACACTGAAAGAATCCGGCTGCAGGGCCTTTAATCATCTGTCATGTAAGACAGGGATTTATTTAAATGTCATTTAGCCCCGTTCCTGCAGTGGTGACATTTCTGGAAAGGTTTCTGACTTGTCCTTCAGTGTCAGATGATTTTTAAATCAGTCACTTTTCTTTCTAACATAAATAATGTCCAGAGACTGCGCCCTGGCAGCATGAGGCCTTTCCACTCGTGTGCCCCTGACAGAAGGATTTATTTTCATTTATGTACTTATTCAGTTTTATTCAGCGGCTGAGAATTCAATATACAACCAACACGGAGGTAATTTTTACCTCACTAACTCTGTAGAAATAAAGCTGATCAGAAAGTGTTTCGGAATCCTTTCTGTGATAGAAAATATGCAGCAAACTGTAGGAGTTTTTGACAAATGACCAACAGGTCAGTCATATGACTGGGTAAAAAAGGAGCATTTCGGAGGGGCAGAGTCTCTCGGATGGAAAGATGGACAGAGTTTCACCAATCTGAGACAAGCTGGATCTAAAAGTTGTAGAAAAATGTTTCTCAGACTCTAAAAATCCGAACATCTGCAGTGTGTAATATCGCTTCAAGATTCTTAGATTTAGAGGGAATCTCTGTAAGACTGGGACAAGGCTGAATGCTGGTGATCTTCTGCATTAAACCGAACGCTTCTCTACTAGAAATCACTGCATACCACCATTTTTATTAAACTTAAAACATCGACATTTACAGATCTTTCCATAATAACGCTTTACATCGAGATCGATTAGCACTGAAAACAGAATCATGTAAAAAGGTTCAGTGAAATGGCTTCAGTTGAATGTTGTAAAATTAAAGGTGTAGATCAAAGGTTTATGATCTAAATATTTTAAATAATAACAAAAACTGTTTTTATTGGCATCTTATAACTTTACTAAAGTAACTGACGTGCTTTTATTCACTTAGAATGAAACTTTTTATATCTGCTTGCCATGGGTCTTTTTACATGGCAGCCATAGACTGTATATAAAGAGATGGGCGGAGCCTCCGTGACACCACCCGTAGAATTCTGAAGAGCTGAATTGAAGCTCGGTGGGCGGTTCCTACCATCACCATCTTGGCAGGGGCATGCGTGTCGTCTCACCCGGAAAATACAAATATGGGCAAAGAGGTGGAGCTGAGAGGGGGGCTGTGAGCGTCATGGTGGATGATTGACATAAAGCGAACTCCGAGCTTTCTGTAGCTAAGAGCTAACCGAGCTAACCCGGAGATAACAGGAACTAACCAGCTAACGGAGGTAAGCAGGCTAAAGCTAAGTCACGTTGTTAACCAACTAAAAACCGCGGTTGTTCTACGTTCTTCTGACTTGAAGCGGGAGATTGGGTACCTGTCAATCAAAAGGACACGCCCCTAAATATGCCGAACTTCGAGATTAAATTACTTTTAAACGTGCGAGTTAGAAAAAAATTCACTTCCCCCACAGTTGTCATGAAGGTAAACCTGACCTGTTAAACCTAAAATGGATTTTTGAACCAGGCTGTAAACATGTTTATTTCTGCTGTAAACATATTTATCTCCGCTGTAAACTTGTTTATTTCAGCTGTAAACATGTTTATTTCAGTTGTAAACATGTTTATTTCTTCTGTAAACATGTTTATTTCTCCTGTTAACATGTTTATTTCTGCCGTAAACTTGTTTATTTCTGCTGTAAAGATGTTTATTCCTGCTGTGAAGTTGGTCTTTTTAACTTCCGTATAGGCTTCACTTGTAACCGCCGGACAATCTCCCAGACTCTCTGTGCCAAAACTGAAACCATAACTACAAGTCAAACGTAGCACGAACCAAACCAGGAATAAGAGCAATTCAATAACAGTATTTAAACAAAAATCAGAGAACTATTGTTACAGCTTTGATACCCATGAGCCTTTGCAGCTGTGTTAGCTCAGAACACTACTATGTATTTACTACGTCTTCCCTCATGTGTCAGCTGGGTGTGAATGGAAGTAAAATTATTCTGCTCTTCAGGAGGAAAACAGCACGATACACTGCAAATGTTTTTAATGGCCACTGTAGTGTGATTTATTTTCCTTCCACACTTTTTCAGCAGAATTTGAAGCACTTCTAAGATCTGGGTCAGGCAAAAGCTTGGACCGAACAGACCGGACCATTACTGTCAAACAGGAAAGGCTACAAATGCTAACGGGGGCACGAGCTCTTTGCAGGAACAATCCCGGGCCGAGCGGCGCAGACATGAAAATCATTTGGCAATACGATTTTCTCATTTGATTCCTGGTCAAATGAAACAGGTCCTGTGGCCTCGTGCAACAAGAGGATTACTTCTTATTTATGTGACTAATGATTTGTGTGGTCTGGACAGTATAGAGGTTGGCGGGACCTCCACTCAAGACAAGTAGCAGCATCTGCAAACCATTTTCCTGATTAATGATGCATCCAAATGAGAAATGATTGATGCTCTGAAATATAATTACACTCATAACATAAGTGTGTTTGTGTAAAAACCACATTGTCACAGGCTGATGTTTTTTCACCAGGCTGCGATTAGCTGCCCGCGGAGGGAAAAACTCGCGCCGAAAGCCCACTCAGAAACAGTGAAACATTATTTTGTGCAGATTTATGGGTGCATCCACATGAGGCCCCTTGAGCCTGTGTACTGAGGTGTTGCGGACACACAAAAATGCTGTAAAAAAGTTTGAACAAAAGACCGAGGGAATAAGTTTGCAATGGAAAGTGGTGCCTGCCAAGTCTCAGGCTGTATTTGCCAGTGCAGTAATGCTCGGGGTCAAGATTGCGGGGTTTGCTTCCAAATACTGGCTACCCCTCCATCTTTACCTCTTTTCCAGCCCCGCGATGAGCTGACCATAGTTGCTCCTGTAGATGATGCTTCTCCTCACCTCCTCTGCTGTTCCCGTTCACATAAACTGGCTTCATCTGTTTGGTAGATTAATTAAATTAAATAACGAAAATATTTGTCTTTTTTTTTTTAAAGAACAGCAGAGAAATGAGTCCAGAAACATTCATATCTACAACGACAGCTGTGTTGTGCCTCGGTTTGCTTCCTGCCATCACGTAATTACCTCATCTTAGCTCGACGTAATAAAAATAGACATGACACGGTGTTCATTTATCAAGATTTATGTCTGCGACTACAAGATAATTCTACTGTAGTCAAGTGTAGTTGACACTTCGCTGCTTCTCCACGTGGTGAGAAGTCACCGGAGTCGAATTTGGCAGCTCCTCTGTTCATTAACTGTGTTTTCACTTGCAAGTTTGGGCTGTTTGTTGGCGGACCCTGACCAAAACCAAATGACCTTGGCCATCTACAGCGGCTCGCGGACCGTCATGCCAGCAACCGTAACTGTGAATAAAAACAGCCGTAGAGCTTAACTGTACATCAGAGGTCTGTTGAGGTCCTTTTGCAACCGCAGTGTATCCCTTTTGAATGTTTACTGTAGTTTACTACTCTATAGCAAACGCAAACAAGGCAGAGTCACAGCTAAAGAGGGAGGAAGCGTTTCCAAGCCACAGCAAAGCTTTTGGTTCTGCAAAGTGAATGCGAGGGAAGACTCTGAGGAGCCGTGGGAAAAGCGCCTCGAGTTCCTGTGCTGCTGAGGGAAACCTTTTCTCTGCCTTTGACTTGGAAAGTATTGATAAATAATTACAGGTGTGGCTTTATGGAGGATACCGAGGTTGCATCCTGTCACACCGACACTCCTCAGTTGATCAGGAATTTTCTGTCACTGAATTTGTTGACATTTGTAGTTTTGACATTAAGCAGGAACATTTTCTTATTATGGTTTAGCTTTTCATGCCTTTATGTTTTTATCAGTAGGATAGCACCGATCACTTGGATTAATCTCTCCTGAAGAAGATGCATCTTGCTCTTTTTTCACAGGTTGACACATTGTCCTAAGGTTGTAATAACTTTGTTTCCATAACCCCCAGAACTGCTCACAACCTAAATATCACAATAAAAACCTGGAAATGAAAACACAGAAATTTAGAAAAGAAGCAACAACAAGGTTGATTTAAACTTGATCATGTGAAGCACGAAAGGCTTTATAAATAAAATTATGTTTAAGGTGACTTGATACAGAAAACATCCTGCAGCCTCGATAAAAAATTACACAAAGCAAACAATCATCAGGAGCACCTGCTGGAAGACAGACGGAGGAAAAACATGAAGAACAGCAGGAAAACACAACTATAGTTACTGTGATTAAACCTGCTGGGCAACATGATGACAACACAACAACATCCCGTCAATATATACAACACACACAGTTTACATTTGAACTGCACGAAGACCAAAATGACCTCATCATGGATGCGGTGGCCACTTTGTTACTGTGAAAGAAATGTTGATTTATTAAATTGATAAGCGGTCACATTTAGTTTTATTTAGATTTGCAGCTCCAAATCTAAAGCTCGTTGCCGTGGGGCCCGCGCTCTGTCTGCCCTGGGGGGCCGGTGCCCGGCGGGGCCGGTCCTCGCTGGTCCGGGCCTGCTGGGGCCTGTTCCCCCTGACTGCGGGGGACTCTGGCTGGGACCCCCCTCTGCCTCCTCCTGGGTCGGTGCATGGCTGGCTCCGGGGTGGGGCGGTTGGGGTCTGTGCCTGGGGATGGCTGCCGATGGCCCTGGTCTCGGGGGTACTCCTGGCGTGCCTCTTGCCTTTGTGTGGGAGGGGTCACACTGGCATGATCACCTTTTCCGGAACACGTTCCACTCTGCATGTTCTGCATGTGACACAGTCACCGAGTCGTCTGCAGGTTTATTCACTAACAGCAGCTAGTTTTCTCATTTCTGTTTGTTTCTCATTTATATTTCACTTTTTACATTCATAGTTTAGTTACTATGATCTAAAGTTGGCTTGTATGTGTATGTATATGTGTTAATACTGGCAAGTGCGTATATGTTTGTACGTATGTATGTGTGTGTGTGTGTGTGTGTGTGCATAGAGGTGTGTGTGTATATGTATGTATGTGTATATGTATATGTGTATACATGTGTGTGTATATGTATGTGTATGTATGCGTGTGTATGTATGTGTGTATGTATACATCTGTAGGTTGTTTTTTTTTTCTTTTTGTTTTTGGGTTATTTTTTAGTTGTTTTTTTTCTCTCCCTTTTCTCTCCCTTTATCTCTTTCACTTTTCTTATGAGGTGTTTTTTCTCCTTCCTCTTTCTGTCTTTCGTCTGTCCTCTCTGGTCCAGCAGTACAAACTCTACAATTTGTAAAATAATACAAAATAAATATAGAAATAAAATAAAAATTCAGAAAGTCAAGGGGATCATTATATCTATAAAGCTTCCCTTGGCAGAGAAAATTTGCTCAGCAGAACATCCAGACCATCATTCTGCTGCCTAAATGCTGGACGAGAAAAGAAAAAAAAAGAGAGAAAAAAAAAAAGATTTGCAGCTCCATAACTTCAGGTTTTGCTTTTTGCTGCCCAACCCTAACCTAGATGCTGGTTTCCAGCTTACAGGACTTTTCAAGCGACTGACGTGTCAACAGACCGTTTTTTACTTTCTGCCTTTATTTGTTTACGTCCCTGATAATTATGCAATCTTTTCCTCCTCTTCACCCGAAGCTTTCAGAAGTATAAAGCTCTGGAAACGCTGGTCCGACTGTTAACCGATCAGCCTGAAGAAGTGCTGGTTAACGTGGTGGGGGCTCTGGGGGAATTCGCTCAGATACCTGTAAACAAGGCCACCATTCGCTCGTGCGGCGGCATCAAGCCGCTGGTTAATCTGCTGATTGGAACCAACCAGGTGGGTTAAACGCCACGCTTTGGTTTTAGACCATGTTCTAATGCTGATTCATGTTCGTCCACGCTGTCGTATCACCAGGCGCTGCTCGTCAACGTCACCAAGGCTGTCGGTGCGTGTGCCACGGATAAGGAAAACATGGCGTAAGTGACGTCTTGTCTTGTTCAACTCTTGTTTTTTTATATTAATCATTCAGGGAAGCTTTATTTATAAATATATATCAGTGGGTTGAAGACAAACAGTCCAGTTCAACCCACTTTAGTCTGGTTTATAACTCATGTTATGTAAGGAGCCAGGAAGGAAAACTCCATCCGGACCAAAACCAGGAAGGAAAACCTCCATCCGGACCAGAACCAGGAAAGAAAACCTCCATCAGGACCAGAACCAGGAAGGAAAACCTCCATCAGGACCAGAACCAGGAAGGAAAACTTCCGTCAGAACCAGAACCAGGAAGGAAAACCTCCATCAGGACCAGAACCAGGAAGGAAAACCTCCATCAGGACCAGAACCAGGAAGGAAAACTTCCATCAGGACCAGAACCAGGAAGGAAAACCTTCATCAGGACCAAAACCAGGGAGGAAAACCTCCATCAGGACCAGAACCAGGAAGAAAAACTTCCGTCAGAACCAGAACCAGGAAGGAAAACCTCCATCAGGACCAGAACCAGGAAGGAAAACCTCCATCAGGACCAGAACCAGGAAGGAAAACCTCCATCCGGACCAGAACCAGGAAGGAAAACCTCCATCAGGACCAGAACCAGGAAGGAAAACCTTCATCAGGACCAAAACCAGGAAGAAAAACTTCCGTCAGAACCAGAACCAGGAAGGAAAACCTCCATCAGGACCAGAACCAGGAAGGAAAACCTCCATCCGGACCAGAACCAGGAAGGAAAACCTCCATCAGGACCAGAACCAGGAAGGAAAACCTCCATCAGGACCAGAACCAGGAAGGAAAACCTCCATCAGGACCAGAACCAGGAAGGAAAACCTCCATCAGGACCAGAACCAGGAAGGAAAACCTCCATCCGGACCAGAACCAGGAAGGAAAACCTCCATCAGGACCAGAACCAGGAAGGAAAACCTACATCAGGACCAGAACCAGGAAGAAAAACCTCCATCAGGACCAGAACCAGGAAGGAAAACCTCCATCAGGACCAGAACCAGGAAGGAAAACCTCCATCAGGACCAGAACCAGGAAGGAAAACCTCCATCAGGACCAAAACCAGGAAGGAAAACCTCCATCAGGACCAAAACCAGGAAGAAAAACTTCCATCAGAACCAGAACCAGGAAGGAAAACCTCCATCAGGACCAGAACCAGGAAGGAAAACCTCCATCAGGACTAGAACCAGGAGGAAAACCTCCATCAGGACCAGAACCAGGAAGGAAAACCTTCATCAGGACCAAAACCAGGGAGGAAAACCTCCATCAGGACCAGAACCAGGAAGAAAAACTTCCATCAGAACCAGAACCAGGAAGGAAAACCTCCATCAGGACTAGAACCAGGAAGGAAAACCTCCATCAGGACCAGAACCAGGAAGGAAAACCTCCATCAGGACCAGAACCAGGAAGGAAAACCTCCATCAGGACCAGAACCAGGAAGGAAAACCTCCATCAGGACCAGAACCAGAACCAGAAAGAAAACCTTCATCAGGACCAGAACCAGGAAGGAAAACCTCCATCAGGACCAGAACCAGAACCAGAAAGAAAACCTTCATCAGGACCAGAACCAGAAAGAAAACCTCTGTCAGAACCAGAACCAGAACCAGAAAGAAAACCTTCATCAGGACCAGAACCAGAAAGAAAACCTGCAGTCTGGAACTGAGGTCCTTCGGATGCGATGGTCACTAAGATCTTCATTTGCAAGAGGAATTTTTAACAGCAGAACTTTGGATCAGATTTTCTGACTGGAAGCCAACGTAGGATCATCCAGAGTGTTTCCACAGAGTTCTTGAGCTTTCCAGGTCCAAAGACAACAACTTGCATCCTGTTCTGGTGTAGAAGGAGAGTTTTATATCTTGAAGAAATTTCTGTAATCTGACCAAGTAATTCCCATAATTTAGAATTCATCATGAAACAGACGAGTGTTGCCTAAATGGTATCGCTCCGAGCACAGAACCCTGAGGAACTCCGTGACTCCTGGTTTGTGAGGAAGACTCAAGCTGGAAGTAAAACCAGCCTGATGCAGTTTCTTTAGCCCTGATAATCAAACCTTTTCACAGAAGTCATGTGGTTTATCTCCTGACACGCATTCCTGGTCGTTTGTTGATGTCACGTGTTTATCTTGTACCTGGAGGACGTAACTTGGTATGATTAAGCTGTCACAGGCTGGTGTGTGAAGAAATTCATGTCTTTTTAATCAGTGATTACGCAGGTAGGTTTCTCTTTTATCCTCAGCTTAATGACAGATTTTAAAAGCTTTGTTTATTGTACCTGCTGCGTTAAATGTGGTTGTGGTTTAATTCCCAGTGTTTTACTGAAGCTTGTGGTCACCGAGCTGCTCAGGCCAACATACCTAAAGCCCTGCCCTTTCCAAGACTACACGGCTGGAAAATTACACTCAACCAGAGTCCAGCGCACTCTCTTTTCTTTTCCTTCTGTTCATTTAGCCTCACCCTCAATCCTGCACATCATTGTGGAGCTTCCATCTGTGCCTCATTTGCTTTTACAAGGGTGTTACAGACTACAAGACCCTTCTTAATTAGCAGTGGACAGAAATATAACTAAACGTCTGTGTTTATGCTGTTAGCTAGCTGCTAATGCCGTTGTACCAGCCTGTTTGTTTGGAGAGAAAAACCAAAAGGGCTCAATAAAAATTGAAGCATGTCAAAACAAAGGCAGTAACTGCAGTAAACAGAGGTACATTACATCACTCCATCATGTTTTCTGCGTTTTCTCATGTACGCACATTCAGGCCAGATCTTGTAATCTGTCATCCTTTCACACGTAGCTGTAAACAGAGAGAGCCTTCCTGTATACTTTCCCCTTATAGCTTATTTTCAGACATGTAGGCCTACAGTAGTTTGCTGAGCCATTAACATAACTTACATTTAATTATTTCCTTCTCCAGCCCAACATGAGCAGAGCTGTTTTTCAGCTCAACAGAGACCGATGATGTACGGCCAGTTCACACACATGATGATGATGTATGAAGGGTACCACATAATTAGCTGCAACAGTCCTGTCAGTTAACATGACTCAGTTTTACCAGGAGATTTTTTTATTCCTCAACCGATCTGCACAGTCAGATTCAGCTTTATTTACACCTCCAGGTAAACCAGTCTTGCAGCGATACAAACACATATGTACAAATTCTGAAACAAATTCAGCATCAAACAACACGATGAACCTAGACAAATAAGAAATATATGCAGAAACAAGCAGTTAAAATAACCCAAATACCTACATTTGTATAAAATCAAGATAACATAAAAATGATGTAAATACAGATCTTCAGAATGGGGTGGGGGAGGGGCACTGGGGTGTACCCAGTTGATACCAGTAACTGTAACTGACGTCCTCGCTGTATCATGCTTTAGTGGAAAAAATATTTAACCAGACTCCTCTAAATTTGCAGCCAGTGGTTACTTATTATGGTGCGTAGGTGTTAGCCTACTTTGCTAAGCTAATAATAGCATTAGCATCAATTACTTATCATTACACATAGCATCAATGTGTTTATTGGAATGTCAGGTCAACTTATAAAGTCTAAAGCAACTTTATCAGCCGCTGCCTTTCCTCTCTGTGGACTCCACTCGTAGTCAGCTTGTCGGGTGTTCTTGAAGTTTACCTCGCCGCCCGTGGGGTGCGTTCACATGCAGAGCAGATGTCGGACAGCAGAGTATCCTACCACTGCTGCCGTCTGGAGGCGTCAGCATTTTCTGCATTTTAAGGTGTAGCACCAACAATATATCTGTGGTGGCTGAGTCAGGGTAGGAGCAACACTGGTTTAGGTTTACTTTGGGGGAATGAGAACCACTGTATGGTGCAGGGGTCTCTGCCCTTTATCGCTGGCTCCACTGGAAAATAAAGAGAAATTCTACCTGGATGCACTCATTTACTGTAAAGTTAAAGTTTAGAAGAAACACAGCATTTTCTAAAAAGTACCAAGCAAACATATTTTAAAGTGAATTAAGCACCTAAACTCAACTACAGCAGCATGTTTGGCTGCAGTTCAGGGGACAGTCATGTTCACGAACATGTGAAAGAATCATTAACATATTGGAGCATCTATTCTTCAAAACAAGCAGGTTTGGTCAATGTGTCAATAAAGGTTTGTTATACAATAAGACAAATAATTTAATTTTCTTCTATGCAGCTTCACAGTTTGTCAGTCCTTAAATATTTGTAGCATTGCTGACCTTTGATTTTCTTCCTGAATGTCTTGTGTTTAAAATGCTCATTATCATTCTGAATCAGGTCATCCATATCTTTCTCAACCCAAAAACTGAAATGTTGATTTCACCGCCGAGCAGTAGACAGCATGCGGTTAATGATGTAACACTTCCTCCGATGAATCTGTGTAACTACAACAGCGAACACACGTTCTTTGTGTTGTTTTTTATGCCTCCAAGGTTTGTGGTCTCCTCCTCTAATCCATCACTGTCAGCTGCAACTTCATCGCTAATCTGTTTCATACCTGCTTCATGGAAGACGGAGCTGTTTTGGCCGATGATATGACGCTTTGCTTTTGTTTTTTGGTCCGGGTTTAAGAGGCCCCGCAGACTGGAAACTGATGTTATGATCCCTCTAGACTGATTTATGTGCAAACGGAAGACAGATGGCGCAGGGGACGTCCCTGATGAGTGTTCGCTCGTTGCCAGTCACGGAGATACTGTGATTAGGGAGTGTTTAAGTAATTATGACAGCATTCAATGTCGGCCTTGTTGGTGGAAGCACACATGGAGAACGCGTTACATGTTACTTATAGCAGACAACGGGTTCTCTGTGGCGTAACTCTGACTTCTCTGAGCCTGACTGCAGTTTTGAAAACAGTCATGTATATGACATGAAATAAAGCTCATGCTTAAGTCAACTTCACTCAGACTTTATGAAATATAGAGCGACCTGTCTCTGGCTCTGTTTGATTTGGAAGGCAGTCCTTTTTGGCTCTGGTTTAAAAACAAGGCACCAACATGAAGTGTAAGTTTGTCTGAGTGTCTATTTATAAATCCATGTATGAAGCTCTATACGCAGATGTATGCGAGTTAACCTCTGGCCTCGGCCCCGCTGAGCTTTTCCACGGAGGATGATTTGAGCGAGCAGACTATGGGTGGGTTTCAGAGCAGAGAAAGCCAGTTGGAAAAGAAAATCCAGCCATGACATTGATGGATGCTTCCATCATAATTGATACAAACCAACTCTCATCAAACTGGGTCACTTATGCGGCCGCCACAGCTCTATTGTTGGCGCCACGTCTTTTAAAGGCAATGAAATTGTTTCACATAATAATAATACATTTTATTTACAACACACTTTACCTTTGAATCCAAATCTCAAAGTGCAGCAGTGGTAGGACGCTTCTGTCCAGCATCTTCTCTGCACATGAATGCAGCATGAAGAGTCGGGCAACGGTGAGAAGGGCGGAGCCTAACTAGTAGTTCAACCCACAGGCGGCAAGGTGGAAGACACCTGACGAGCTTATTACGTGTGAAGAGGAAAATGTAGATGCTGATGATTTGCTTTAGATTTTACACATTGAACAGACATTCCAACAAAGATATTGATGATAAACGGCAAACGTGATGCTATGTAACGAAAAGGACGTCAGCTAACGCAGGTTAGCTTAAACAATGTAGCCTAGTATCTACGCACCATGATGTATTAACCACTGGTTGCTATTTCAGGTAAGCCTGTTGTCATTTTTCCAGAAAGCGAAATGCAGAGAGGAAGAATCAGATACGGACAGCTATCGATCTGTGTCACTGAGGAAAGAAACAACTCAACAGTCTCACAAGTTTATGATACTGATGGCAAAAGAAGATATTAATGAATGAGTCCTGTTGCTCTCAAACTGTTGTGCAACAGATGCAGACATCGTGGTAAACCTCCCCCCATCCGCTTGCTTGTGAATGACTGAAACTTTCATAGATGCTCCTTTTATACCCAATCTTGACACCCAACCGTTTCCAGTTAACCCATCCATCTGTGGAGTGATCCAAACAGGTGTTTGTTGAGTATTTCTCTACTTTCACCGGGCCTGTGCCATGTTGAAACTGAATGTTATAACCCTGAGTTGGGGCAAAGCGCGGTCAGTCTTACCCCGAGTCTGTTACTATGGTGACTGATTTTACGAAGTGAACCTCCTCATCCAGAAACCCAACGTTTCTACACATTTCCTACCTCAGGTTGTCGTAGCAACTGATTTCAGAGGTTTAGAAGGTGAACACAGTGATTTATGTAGAGCGGAGACTTTTCAGACCTCAAACAGACGTGTTATTATTTACTGATCGATATCTCGTGAAACGCTACCACGTTGCAGTCACTCAGAATCTCATAAATATAGAAATAAAAACATTTATTAAGTGTTTTCATGTCATTTAGTGATGAAATTCTGTTCTTATTTTCCTCTCACAGCACCGTTTTTCTCTTCCTTCCTTTAGAATAATCAAGCAGCTCGATGGAGTCCGCCTGGTGTGGTCGCTTCTGAAGAACCCTGCTGCAGATGTTCAGTCCAGTGCTGCCTGGGCTCTTTGTCCTTTCCTCGAGAATGCAAAGGTAAAGTAAAGTGCAGATTTTTTGTCTCTCCATCTCAGGAGACATGAAGTTTATCATTCTTCTGCACCTGCCTGCTGTCATATCATGGAAACCCTCCAACAGCACATGAATAACCCATAAATCAAGGAGCTGAACAGGGTTCGTGTCTTTTCAGAATAAAGGGTTATCTCACTCACTAGACAGAATCCTGCTTATATCACCACGCTTGTCTCCAAAGCCCCCCCTCCAACCTGCTGCTGGGAGGTTAGCAGGGGCAGAGCTGTGTCAGAGGAGGCTTACATGAACCTTGGACTAATATGAAGCAGAGAAGCCTCCTTGGCACACTGGGATTGGGGAACTGGAGAGCAGGCAGGGAGAAAGACTCAGTAATATCCTGTGGCATGGCGTCTGATTTCCTCGCTGAAAATCTCCCCTCAACATGCTACTTGTTACAGAGGCACGGAATCCACACAGGGGACCAGGCTGCTTCTGTCAGCCCGCTTTCCTGATGGAAACATGGCTATTTATATTACATATCTCCAGATAGAATGTTGCATAATGCAAAGTGAAGAACTTATATCTTCAATTAAAATACATTATTGTTTGTTTGATAATGTCTGTTAATTTAAGATTAGTTAAAGCTTGTACACAAGTTTATAAACAGAGAAATCAAAGGTTGACAATGAAAAATTATGCTTGCGAAATTGCTTTTATGAGTGAAGTGGGTATGAGAGTGTAAAGGACATGTTGTCGATTATGAGCTGGACGAAGGTGCAGAGTTGGAGTTTTTATTAGTCCTACAGAGCTACAGTAGGGACATACGTTTGTATCTTTCATGTCTGTATCTGTACAAGTATCGGCACAAATCAAACTCTACTCAGAATTTGGACAGAATCTCTCAGATCATCCGAGGTGTTGAGGGGATCCGGTGTAGTGATCCGCTTCAGGATCAGGTCTCTGCTTTATGCAGATGATGGGGTTCTTTTGGCTACATCATGTCATGATGAGAATAATCACCTCTATATCGGAGACCATGGTCCTCAGCTGGAGAAGACTGCAGCATCCTCTCCGGGTCGGGAATGAGGTCCTGCTCCAAGTGGAGGAGTTCAAGAATCTCTGGGTTTTTCCAGGAGTGAGGGAAGGATTGAGCGGGAGATAAACAGGAAGATTAGTGATGTGAACTTTGCTTCGTCTGTCCTGGTGAAGGATGAGCTGGTCCAAAAGGTGAAGGTTGGTCTACGTTCCCACCCTGTTGAAATGAGCTTCCTCTGCAGGGCAGCCGGGCTCTCCCTTAGAGATAGGGTGAAGAGCTTGGTCATCTGGGAGGAGAACAGAGTAGAGTCACTGCTCCTCCAGATCGAGAGGAACCAGTTGAGGTGGCTTGGGCATCTGGTTAGGATGCCTCCTGGACACCTCCCTGGTTTAGGTTAGTTTATTGTGGATCCCCAGTACTCTACCGTAGTGAAGACGACTCTTCCTGGGGTCCAGATCTTTTAAAAGAATAATAATAAAACAAGTCATCGAAGACAGAGGAGACCAGGGGAAGACCCAGGACACGCTGGAGGGACTGCGTCTCTCAGCTGGCCGGGGAACACCTCAGGATCCCCCCAGTGAAATTGGTGAATGTGGCTGGGGAGAGCGATGGATGGATGGATGGATGGATGGATGAATAGACAAACAGATGGATGGATGGATGGATGGATGATGGGTGGATGATGGATGGATGATTTATGGATAACTGGATAGATGGATGATGGGTGGATGGATGGATTGATGGATGAATGGATGGATGGAAGAATGGATGGATGGACGGACGGACGGAAGGATGGATGGACGGACGGATGGATGAATGGATGGAATGATGAATGGATGGATGTACGGATGGATGATGGATGGATGAATGGATGGATGGACGGACGGACGGATGGATGAATGGATGGATGGACGGACGAATGGATGGATGGATGGATGGACGGACGGATGGACGGATGGATGGATGGACGGACGGATGGATGGATGGATGAATGGATGGATGGATGGATGGATGGATGGACGGACGGATGGACGAATGGATGGATGGATGGATGGATGGACGGGCGGATGGACGGATGGATGGATGGACGGACGGATGGATGGATGGATGAATGAATGGATGGATAGACAGACGGACGGATGGATGGATGGATGGATCAATTGGATGGATGGACGGACGGACGGACGGACGGACGGACGGACGAACGAACGAACGAACGAACGAATGAATGAATGAATGAATGAATGAA
This sequence comes from Telmatherina bonti, assembly GCF_933228915.1. Taxonomy (NCBI): domain Eukaryota; kingdom Metazoa; phylum Chordata; class Actinopteri; order Atheriniformes; family Telmatherinidae; genus Telmatherina; species Telmatherina bonti. Next base: position 6,982,262 of record NC_136618.1, on the reverse strand, counting down.
CGGACGGACGGACGGACGGACGGACGGACGAATGGATGAATGGATGGATGGATGGACGGATGGATGGATGGATGGATGAATGGATGGACGGACGGACGGACGGACGGACGGATGGATGGATGGACGGACGGACGGACGGACGGACGGACGGATGGATGGATGGATGGATGGACGGACGGACGGACGGACGGACGGACGGACGGACGGACGGAGGGAGGGATGGATGGATGGATGGATGGATGAATGGATGGATGGACGGACGGACGGACGGACGGATGGATGGATGGATGAATGGATGGATGGACGGACGGACGGATGGATGGATCGATGGATGAATGGATGAATGGATGGATGGATGAATGGATGGATGGACGGACGGACGGATGGATGGATGGACGGACGGACGGACGGACGGATGGATGGATGGATGGATGGACGGACGAACGGATGGATGAATGGATGGATAACTATCAGCTGAACAGAAAGAAACTTTCTATAAACTCGGGCCTCTGAATGCTGCTCCATGAAATCATAGACCCACTGAATTCTCCCGACCAGCCATCCACGATCTGGCTGCATCCCAGATACTCCATCGATTAGATAAACTTGTCCAAGTTTTAAAGTCTTTTAATAAACTCCAATATTATAATAACTCAATTTTAATATCCAAGCATTTCAATGAGTGCCTCTATAAAGTAGCTTCCTCCGCCACACCGGCCTTCATCAGATGGTCACAGCGCTGCTTCTCTACCAGTTTGTAGGAACAGCAAGCCCGGTCCCTCCTCATGTCCACAGCGCTCCTCCATGCTGTTGTTTCAGACCGTTATCTTACTGCTACTGCACCTTTAAATCAGTTCCATAATCTCTCATTAGACCTTCGTTGTTATTCGTGTAAACATCTCGTCAGTAGTGCAGTCTGATTACGTTCATCTAAATAAACTGGATCCAAACAGGTGTCTTGGGGGTAAAACTTCTTTTCCTCCCATTTTCTTTTTTATTTTAACGGCTGGAATTTATAAGCCATAAAGTACAGCAATGATTATGCATGGTAGCCATATGGAGGGAGTCGGTGGGCCGCAGATCCAGCAGGGAGAACTAACAAAGTTTGACATTGTTTGTCTGGATGTCACCGTGCCAATTCTGAGGGAAATTCACGAACATGCTTTCTGAGTGATTTTTCTCTGGGATGGGGGGGGTGGCGAGCTAAATACAGTTCTTTGCCCATCAAGCTGAGGAACCTGATATACTTACGTTGGTGCAGTTGTTATTTAGATTAAAAAAAAAAACAGAGGAACATGTGGTTTAGGTTAGCGGCTCTATTGTGGATTTATGAAAAAGCCGTGGTATAAATGTATCTACTGGATGCCTCCAACAAGCCTGCCGCCCTCCGTACACTCAGACCGACGCAGACTGGAGTCAGCCTCCACAAGGGTTTATCTTAGATTAATCACATGCCGTAAAAGCGCCCTAAACTTCTGGATCCATCACCGTTTCCCAGTGAGGAAGGTAGGAGCCTCCAGGCACGAATCAGGGTGTGAAACGATGCAGGAATCTGCGTAACCGCTGCAGAGAAGATGGCCGCAGGTCACGCCGCTGTCAGCTGATAATGTGTTTTCTATTTCATCTCATCCTGGCGAAAAGGAGAGCAAAGCCAGCGAGAGAGGTCTCTCCGTGTGCAGACTCATAATGCTGCAGTTTTCAGAACCGGGGGCCCGTCCAAGCCATGAAAGAGATTCTGGCTGCTCCGTCGCAGCTGGTGGCTTCAGAGAGCTTCCTCTGTCGTAAGGACTCCCAGCCGGCCGTCATCAGTATTCCCCAGAAGGAGCTTCCTGTGTGCGGGGGGGTCAGCTTGTGGACACCCCCCCTCGCCGTTCTTACTGGCCTGCTCGCTGCACGTGGCTCGTCCTCTGGCACGGCATCACAGGGCCCATAGAGCGCCCGTGGCCTGGTCTCAGCGGTGCGCGCTCTGTTGGAGAGGAGCATGCAGCGGCAGAAGCAGACCTCCCACTAGCTCTGCAGGAAAACTGTAAATCTGCTTCATATCTGATCACATCTTTCATTCCTTTCACAACTATGAGCTCTGTGAGTGGAGTAGTCTACAAAAACCTTTCCAGAACAAACTGGTCCGACACCAGTTCAAATGTTAACACTGTTTTGGTTTCATTTGTGTTAACCCTTTAACTTTCACACTGACGAAAAGGCCAGAGAATAATGTTTCTCTGGGTTTGGTTTGGACAAGAATAAACAGAATAAATGTTTTGTTGCAAATGGTTGCGATGTTTCAGAAGAAGAAGTTAATAATAACAGAACAATGAAATGGTTAAAATGTGAAACAGTAGTGTTTTAACAAATATTTAGTTTGGGTTTTACATACCCAAACCAGTTGGTAGAGATGCTCAGACTGGTTTATTTCCACAATTTTTTAAATAAATCCAACACCAAATGGTAGACCGGGACTTTTAAATGGTTTAATAAATAAACCAGAAAACTAAAACCTTGTTAAATTCATGTTATTATCAGATCCTCAGAATGACATTTATTGCCATGTAAACATGACGTTTAAGATGTACATACAACAAGATGACGAACATGTTGATGGAATAAAATCCAGCTGCTGCGTTTAAAAGCTACGTCTTCCCACAACATTTATTAATAAATATAATTTACTACAGCGCCACAAAGAGGGGCTTAAAACCTGATGAGAAAAACATGGAAATGTGAATAAATTAATACATTAAAATAATAAAAGGCTTAAATTGTTGATTAAAAAACGTTTAAACAACTTTTTTCTCTACATGTTTTTAACCCTTTCATGCTGATTTAGCTGTATGTGATGCAGGTTCTGTGACCTTTATAGTAAAAACTTTGTTCCAAACCTTGTTAAAGACGATGTGTTGTCTTCTCCGCCCTGGTGGACACCAGGAGCGACGACCACAACATAATGACTTCACACATGGTAATAACTCGTAAATATACAAAACACATATATTTGTTATTGATGCCTTTACAGTTCGTAACGACTGTAAATCTTAAAAATTGCTTTTCTTCCCAGGAGTAGAAAATGATTCGACAGACATTTTTTTACACCTGTAGCTCATTTTCTGATTTTTATTTAAAAATTTCCCAAATTCAATCAATCAATCAATCAATCTTTATTTCAGACTAAAAAAAAAGTCCATAAAATACATAAAAAGACAAAACAGTAAGTAAGCAGTTATAGTCCATATAAGCCCTCCCTTCCAGTGCCTCCAGAGCACAGAGGTGAACCTTACACTGCTCTGCTCAGGTCTTAAAAGAGCATAAATAATCTCACTTTGTGAATCCGCGAGTCTCATTAAAAACTTGTAAACAAAATTTCTTATTACAGCATTTAATGTAGTCACATTGTTCTGCACAAACAACAGACTGGCACTTGTCCAACGAGGGACCTTCAGTAGGAGCCGGAGAGCATCGTTGTATGCAACTTGCAGATCGTCCAACCTTTCTTGGATGTTTGGCGTCTAGTTGTGTCTTTTGGCTTTTTTGAATGAGATTTTTGAGGCTTTTTAAGAGGCTTTGGAACAACATGGTCTTCTATTTTTGTCATTTTCAAACCTTTTCCATACATTCGGCTACAAGCTAGCAGCTAGCTGGTCGTCTTCGTCTTCTTCTGGTTCAGCAGACTAAAGTCTGCTCTAAGTCTTGTGATGCCGGCTGGTTTGGTGAACTTCAAGCCTGAAGGCATCGGTTCACACTGAAGGGAAACTTTTCAGTTTTAAATTCTGCTTCGTCTTTCCTGTGACCAGTTAAAGTGTCATGTTAAGTCACTGCTTTGCATTTAAATGTGTTTTCTTTATCTGTTATGTTCAGATCTCTCCGCTTGTCTCTGCTCTTTCCTGATGCCGGGGCCGTCCTCTTTTTACCGAGCCCCAGCTTAACGCGGGCTGTTTTTTCTGTAGGATGCCGGGGAACTGGTGCGGTCCCTCGTTGGTGGATTGGAGCTCGTCGTTAATTTACTGAAGTCAACGAACAATGAGGTGCTGACAAGCATCTGTGCTGCCATCACCAAAATAGCCAAAGACAAGGACAGCCTGGCCATCCTGACGGATCTGGAGGTGGTCCCGCTGCTGGCGAAGCTGACTCACACGGTAGGACAAGCAGCTTTTATCATGTCTGCAAAAATAACACCTCATGCACCAACATCTCACCGCATGTTTCCTCCTGCATGATGAATAATGTCTCTGGATGCGCCAGCTGCTCTGAACTGCAACTAAAAGCCTGGAATCCCCATAAAGGGTCAAATGACTGGAGGTCTAGAGACCCAGACTGGTTCTGGACCAGAATACATCTGTGATATGTTCAGAGAATATGAACCAAGCAGAGCTCTTCCATCCAAAGACTCTGGTCCACTAGTCCAGACCAGAGTCCAGACCAGAGTCCAGACCAGAGACCAGACCAGAGACCAGACCAGAGTCCAGACCAGAGTCCAGACCAGAGTCCAGACCAGAGACCAGACCAGAGACCAGACCAGAGTCCAGACCAGAGTCCAGACCAGAGTCCAGACCACAGTCCAGACCAGAGTCCAGACCAGAGTCCAGACCACAGTCCAGACCAGAGTCCAGACCAGAGTCCAGACCAGAGTCCAGACCAGAGACCAGACCAGAGTCCAGACCAGAGACCAGACCAGAGTCCAGACCAGAGACTAGACCAGAGTCCAGACCAGAGTCCAGACCAGAGACAGAGTCCAGACCAGAGTCCAGACCAGAGTCCAGACCAGAGACCAGACCAGAGTCCAGACCAGAGACCAGACCAGAGTCCAGACCAGAGTCCAGACCAGAGTCCAGACCAGAGACTAGACCAGAGTCCAGACCAGAGACAGAGTCCAGACCAGAGTCCAGACCAGAGTCCAGACCAGAGACCAGAACAGAGTCCAGACCAGAGTCCAGACCAGAGACAGAGTCCAGACCAGAGACAGAGTCCAGACCAGAGACAGAGTCCAGACCAGAGTCCAGACCAGAGTCCAGACCAGAGACAGAGTCCAGAACAGAGTCCAGACCAGAGACCAGACCAGAGACTAGACCAGAGTCCAGACCAGAGACCAGACCAGAGTCCAGACCAGAGTCCAGACCAGAGACTAGACCAGAGTCCAGACCAGAGACCAGACCAGAGTCCAGAACAGAGTCCAGACCAGAGACTAGACCAGAGTCCAGACCAGAGACCAGACCAGAGACCAGAACAGAGTCCAGAACAGAGCAGAGATGAAACTTTCACCAAATGTAGAAACTTTTAAATCCAGGTTAAAAACATTTCTTTTCTCGTGCGCCTGCGGGACATCTGCACAGTAACTTTATTTAATTCTGCTTTTAATTATTTTAATATAATTTATGATTTTATTATGATTTTGTTATTTGTATTTTCTTTTATGCTTTTTTTCTGTAATGCTTTTAATGTTTCATGTAAAGACTTTGAATTGTCTTGTACATGAAAGGTGCGATACAAATAAACGTGCCTTGCCTCGAGACAGATGAGAAAAAAAACAAAGAAAATGCCAAAATACAATCATGAACATAAATAATGGTGGTAAAAGCTGTTTGTTGTTATTTTTAACGTGATAATTTGGGTTATGAATGAAAACATGATGAGATTCAGATCATGTAAAAGCAGCTGGTTCCATAAAAACAACATCAGGACGAACATTCTGGTTCAAAGAGGAACATTTTCATCCTTCTTTACATGATAAACCTGCAGTTTGTGCCGCCTGCTGTGTTGTTACCCAGAACAATCTAACCTGTTTCCAGCAGGTGCACGCGGCGTCTCAGGTGATTCTCCCCGACGCCGCTGCACACCGGTGCAGGTTTTAGTTGGACCTAAAATAAAATTAAATCCTTTCAGTTTGTTCCTGAATGAATGAAAACAGTTAAATTTAACCCTGAGAGGAATCATAATGTTCGGTCACGACAGTTCGCTTCTCTCGAGTCTTCGTAGATTCGTTCTCAGCTATCAGCAAATCCAGGATAGGAACAAATGCTACAACCTTCGTTAGAAGTTCGCAAGAGAAGGACAAACAGCTGTTGGTGGTGGATCATGTAGACTTTTCTCTGGGATGCAGTAACCTGTTCTCCTGCCTACAGGGCGACCAACGGCTCCGCCGCCACCTAGCCGAGGCCATCGGCCAGTGCTGTACGTGGGGCAGGAACCGGGAGTGCTTTCGCCTGGAGGGAGCTGTGGTACCGCTGACTCATTACCTCAGATCAGAGGACAGTCGGGTCCTCAACAGCACAGTCACGGCCCTGTACGAGCTGTCCAAAGACCCCCACAACTGTATCATCATTCACGAGAGGGGAGCAGTCCAGGTCAGTTTGTCGTTGGAGGTAAATTACAGATTGTCTCGTTGCATTTTTGGTTGCTTTTCAAACTGAATCCGATGTGTGAGAAACCCCGCGCAATGAACTCAGGAAAGCCGTGACTATTTTCAGAGCTTTTTCACCGACGGAGCAGAAACAAAGTGGGTTTTATTCATCGGCGGAAACACGACTCCACTTTCAAGCCGTCATGGGAATTCAGAAAAGCAAACAGCTCAGTGTGTGCAAAGTGCCGTTTCTACGGTGGAGCCGAGATGCCATCAGAAAGGGCTGTCGCTGGGGGTAACTGTTACTAAGGGCTATTCCTGGACGCCACTGCAGAATGCAGCAGCCCCAACAGCTAAAACCAGTCACAACTGGGAGAGAGGTGATTCTTCATGGTCTCATCTGGGCTGCGTCCATGTTCATGTTCACCTGCACAGGCGTCTTTCTGCGACGCGTTTCTCTGATTTAATCATGTTTTACAGAAAGACTTTCACATGAGAAATGGTTTTTTTGTGGCCTCGGCTGAGTTAAACCGCCTCCCCAAATAACAAGTGCGATATAAATTATAAGCTGCCGTCGCAGCCAAATATTTTTTTCCCATGTTCATTAAATGGTGCACTTTAGCTGGATGTGCTGCTACAGTGCATGTGGTTTAACACTCGCCGTAATTGGTTCGCTGGACCCAACATTGGGTGTTCCAGAAGAGTTATGTCCAATTTGCTAAAGTCGTTAAGACGAATGCTTTTTGTAGTGTGAGCCACGACAAAACTGGGCAAGCCCTTTTTTTTCTCCTCTTTCCTCAGTTTTCATGTCTATATTTGACATTCTAGTTTGTGAGTACGTGCGCGTGCAAATTCAAGACATGCCACCCTTTTTAATCTGTCTCCATGTTTGCCTTTATTAATGTACCAGTGAAGAATTGCAACACGACTCCATGATGTATTTTTGGACTTTTAAAGAGCTTAATTACCAAGGGCCACGTAACGGCACCAGCATTGCCTTTGTTCCTAATCTCAGACATGGAAACACAGCACAGTCAACCTCATTGTTCTGTCTGGCTTTGGTCTCAGCCAGTCTGGACGGGATGCTGATACTTACCTGCCCGACCCCAGAGAGAGAGAGACGGTCCGTATCTATAGAGCCAGACCAGAAACACATGTTTTTAACCCATGTTTGTCAGAGCAACAACATGTACGAGTGAAAAAAGGATGGATTAACTCTGCAAGTCTTCGTCCTGCATGCAGATGTCATGATTGAGTGGTTGTAACTGGTAGAGGCAACCTTATATTTTCTTCCTGAACGCAGGTTATTCCAGTTCATGTCAACACAGAAGCGGATTTGATGAAGCTGAAGGGAAATTGCCAAAGATTATTCTAATCTGCCTAAGTAGCCTCTAAAACATCTTTAATCACAACTTTGTTGGCTAAACCAGCAGCAAACATGCTTACTTTGATAGTTTCCCAACAATATCCTCCAACTGGAGCCACTGTCCCTCAGCTTTCCCCGGGCGATAGTCCATGTCTCCCAGGTCATCAGACGTCCAACCAGACACGAAATGAGCTGCTGGGACACAAAGCTTCCAGTTTACCAGAATCCAGGCTGCTCGCTGGCGTTTCTTCACAGAAAACCAATGAAAACTTTACGTGACTTGTCATCTCCCACTGGAACAGTCAAACACACAACAACTCGCAAGGTTTGTTTCCATCACACCTACGGTTGTACAAAACTTAGATATCACTACAAAAAAGACCTACATTTAAAAAAGAAAAAGTCTGAAATATCACTAAAAGGTTTTTACGCTCTCATGAGGTGGTTTTCTAGACGTTTAGAAACATATCGTATAGGTGTAATGGAAACATTTTTTGCATCTACGTGTGACGGACGTTACGTGGGGGTGATGACCAGTTCATTTCTGGTTAAAGATGGCGCGGTGCGGAACAAATAACAACAAATTTCAGAGTTTTAGTAGAGAAAATGAGGAAGGGAAGCTTTAAAAAGCCGTAGCACATTCTCCACAGCACGTAATAAACCCTAAAATAACACTACGCGCCTGCCTTTCGTAAGGCTTTTACGAGACTTGAGGCTAATGCCCTGAACACTGTTCAATGGAAACACCCGGAACTCGCAACTGTTGTTTGTTGAAACCATAGACTGTATATAAAAGATGGGCGGAGCCTCCCTGACGTCACCCGTAGGTTTCTGAAGAGCTGAATTGAAGCTCGGTGGGCGGTTCCTACCATCACCATCTTGGCAGGGGCATGCGCGTCGCCTGGAAAATACAAACATGGGCAAAGAGGTGGAGCTGAGAGGGGGGCTGTGAGCGTCATGGTGGATGATTGACATCAAGCGAACTCCGAACTGCCTGTAGCTAAGAGCTAACCGAGCTAACCCAGAGATAACTGGAGCTAACCAGCTAACGGAGGTAAGCGGGCTAAAGCTAAGTCACGTTGTTAACCGGCTAAAAACCGCGGTTGTTCTACATTCTTCTGACTTGAAGCGGGAGATTGGGTACCTGTCAATCAAAAGGACGCGCCCAAATATGCCGAACTTCAAGATTAAATTACTTTTAAACGGGCGAGTTAGAAAAAATTCACTCCCCCCACAGTTGTCATGAAGGTAAACCTGACCTATTAAACCTAAAATGGATTTTTGGACCAGGCTGTAAACATGTTTATTTCTGCTGTAAACATGTTTATTCCTGCTGTAAACATGTTTATTTCTGCTGTAAACATGTTTATTCCTGCTGTAAACATGTTTATTTCTGCTGTAAACATGTTTATTTCTGCTGTAAACATGTTTATTCCTGCTGTAAACATGTTTATTTCTGCTGTAAACATGTTTATTTCTGCTGTAAACATGTTTATTCCTGCTGTAAACATGTTTATTTCTGCTGTAAACATGTTTATTCCTGCTGTAAACATGTTTATTCCTGCTGTAAACATGTTTATTTCTGCTGTAAACATGTTTATTCCTGCTGTAAACATGTTTATTTCTGCTGTAAACATGTTTATTTCTGCTGTAAACATGTTTATTCCTGCTGTAAACATGTTTATTTCTGCTGTGAAGTTGGTCTTTTTAACATGGGAGTCTATGGGGATTTGCTCTGTTTTGCAGCCCCTAGTGGATGAAGGGGGAACTGCAGATTTTGGTACTTCCACATAGGCTTCACTTTTAACTGGCGAAGGCTCCGTCCATCTTTCATACATAGTCTATGGTCGAAACTTACAAATATCACTTTTATTTTGAAAAAAGATGTGATGGAAACGCAGCTTCTGGAATTGTTCTTACCTTCCCGCTAAAAACGACTCTTTTCTACTTAAATTTTCTGTCTTGTAAAACGTTCCTGCTTCTTCTCTGACTGGCATCCGTACGTGTTTGTTACTGAACCTGTGTCCATATCGCAGCTGCATCTCCTCTGGTGCTTTTCGATATACAGGAAGCTGCTAGAAGGAATGTGTTAAAACAATATCTGCCATCAGATCGCAGAGGGTTTATTCAGGGCCTAATTTACGGCCGCGCGTAAATTCTGGACTGCCTCTTGTATTATTGTAACTGTATTTCAAAGAGTTTTTCTGTGCTTTTGAGAAGCTCTGAAAACATGTCCAGCCGTGTGCAGAGTTTCAGACGGAGTGAAGGCCTTTCCGTCTCCGCGGCTGTTCTCCTTGCACCATCCGTCCCTGGAGCTTCACAGGGGAAATTAGGCGTCCAAACCAGTGTTTTGTGCTGGAAAACACATTAAATAACCGTCCCAGTGTTTTCATTCTGCTACGACCAGAAAATCAATTTTATCCTCTAATTCTTTTTTTTTTAATGCCGGGAGTTTTTACCATCAGACAGGAATCCGCTGAGTTTTATATCAGAGACAATCCTCCGTCTGTCCTGTTGATTGGACCGGTTCAGCATCAGATCAGATCTTCCGTTGTTCAGCAGAAGGAACGAAACGGTTTGATTTGACATCTACTGCTGGTATGTCACACGTTTATATGGATGTGCTTCATGTATTAGATCAGCGGGGAGCTGATTTACGTTGCTTCCTCTGCGGACTGTTTGCTGAAACCATAAATCAGCTTCGGCCGGCTGTTTGCGTTAAAGAGTTTCTTTCAGAAGCCGAGCTTCGAGGAGGAAATGGATGAAAATTACAAAATGCTGTAATTATTGGTAATTTTCATCCAAAGCTCGGCTTCTGCCAGCTCCTCGTTCCTACAGCGACAAGACGTCTGCATTTCTTCCTGCCAAGTGCAGGTTTACGTCCAAACGATCTGCTGCCATGACGACGGCAGGTGGAGGAGCGGCGAGCTGACGATGCCGCCGCTGGCGTCTGCCGACTTCACTGTGGCGGTCAGCTGTTTCACGCTGTCGGGGTTAAGATGGAACAGGGTGAAACTCTCCTCTTACTGATAATAAGGCTCCTTCCTTCTCCTCCTCCTCCTCTTCCTCTTCCTCCTCCTCCTCCTGCCGGCCTCGCTAGCTTTCCCTCGACCTGTTACACGGCTGTCTGTTCGGACCCTTCGCCTCCTCAGCCTGAAACATGGGATGGACCGGGCTCTGGACCTGGTTCTTGACTGGGTTCTGGACTGGTTTCTGGACCAGGCTCTGGACTGGGTTCTGGACTGGGTTCTGGGCCAGGTTCTGGACCGGGCTCTGGACCAGGCTCTGGGGAGTTCTGACCAGAACCTCCCCCAGCCCGTCCAGGTTCTCCTCCTTGGAGGTCTGGACCCTCCTGGTTTTCGGGAGAGCAGAAACCTGCAGCAGGTCTCGACCAGGATGTGAAACGGCGAGCCAGCGTTCCGCCTAACAAGCGGCGTATTGTCGCCCCAGCTGCGCTGATCTCCGCCTCGCTGCGGGCGACCTTATCTGGCGACGTATGAATAACCTGCTCTGAGGCTGGCAGCAACGCCGCCTCTGGCACGTCTCACCATCCTCTCTTTTCACAGAGAGCTGCATGTTTTCTGCTCCGTGTTCCTCTGTGGCTTCCAGTTCCTAACCACGCTGCTGATGTTGCAGGTCGTAGCGCCGTGAAGGGATCTGCTTCCTGATGATCCACAGAGACGTAAACATTGCTGCGCTGAAACCAGGGAAACTGTCCACATGCTGTTTAAACACCCCGCCTCCTGCAGCTGTCTGCAGCAGGACGTGTCTGCAGCAGAAGACGTGTCTGCAGCAGGACGTGTCTGCAGCAGAAGACGTGTCTGCAGCAGGACGTGTCTGCAGCAGAAGACGTGTCTGCAGCAGGACGTGTCTGCAGCAGAAGACGTGTCTGCAGCAGAAGACGTGTCTGCAGCAGAAGACGTGTCTGCAGCCGAGGACGTGTCTGCAGCAGAAGACGTGTCTGCAGCAGAAGACGTGTCTGCAGCAGAAGACGTGTCTGCAGCAGAAGGCGTGTCTGCAGCCGAGGACGTGTCTGCAGCAGAAGACGTGTCTGCAGCAGAAGACGTGTCTGCAGCAGAAGGCGTGTCTGCAGCCGAGGACGTGTCTGCAGCAGAAGACGTGTCTGCAGCCGAGGACGTGTCTGCAGCAGAAGACGTGTCTGCAGCCGAGGACGTGTCTGCAGCAGAAGACGTGTCTGCAGCAGAAGACGTGTCTGCAGCAGAAGACGTGTCTGCAGCAGGACGTGTCTGCAGCAGAAGACGTGTCTGCAGCAGAAGACGTGTCTGCAGCCGAGGACGTGTCTGCAGCAGAAGACGTGTCTGCAGCAGGACGTGTCTGCAGCAGAAGACGTGTCTGCAGCAGAAGACGTGTCTGCAGCAGAAGACGTGTCTGCAGCCGAGGACGTGTCTGCAGCAGAAGACGTGTCTGCAGCAGAAGACGTGTCTGCAGCCGAGGACGTGTCTGCAGCAGAAGGCGTGTCTGCAGCAGAAGGCGTGTCTGCAGCAGAAGACGTGTCTGCAGCCGAGGACGTGTCTGCAGCAGAAGACGTGTCTGCAGCAGAAGGCGTGTCTGCAGCAGAAGGCGTGTCTGCAGCAGAAGACGTGTCTGCAGCCGAGGACGTGTCTGCAGCAGAAGACGTGTCTGCAGCAGAAGACGTGTCTGCAGCCGAGGACGTGTCTGCAGCAGAAGACGTGTCTGCAGCAGGACGTGTCTGCAGCAGAAGGCGTGTCTGCAGCAGAAGACGTGTCTGCAGCAGAAGACGTGTCTGCAGCAGAAGACGTGTCTGCAGCAGAAGACGTGTCTGCAGCAGAAGGCGTGTCTGCAGCAGAAGACGTGTCTGCAGCAGAAGACGTGTCTGCAGCCGAGGACGTGTCTGCAGCAGAAGACGTGTCTGCAGCAAGACGTGTCTGCAGCCGAAGACATGTCTGCAGCTGAAGACGTGTCTGCAGCAGAAGACGTGTCTGCAGCAGAAGACGTGTCTGCAGCAGAAGACGTGTCTGCAGCCGAGGACGTGTCTGCAGCCGAAGACGTGTCTGCAGCAGGACGTGTCTGCAGCAGAAGACGTGTCTGCAGCAGAAGACGTGTCTGCAGCAGAAGACGTGTCTGCAGCCGAGGACGTGTCTGCAGCAGAAGACGTGTCTGCAGCAGAAGACGTGTCTGCAGCCGAGGACGTGTCTGCAGCCGAGGACGTGTCTGCAGCAGAAGACGTGTCTGCAGCAAGACGTGTCTGCAGCAGAAGACGTGTCTGCAGCCGAGGACGTGTCTGCAGCAGAAGACGTGTCTGCAGCCGAGGACGTGTCTGCAGCCGAGGACGTGTCTGCAGCAGAAGACGTGTCTGCAGCCGAGGACGTGTCTGCAGCCGAAGACGTGTCTGCAGCAGAGGACGTGTCTGCAGCCGAAGACGTGTCTGCAGCCGAGGACGTGTCTGCAGCCGAGGACGTGTCTGCAGCAGAAGACGTGTCTGCAGCAGAAGACGTGTCTGCAGCCGAAGACGTGTCTGCAGCAGAGGACGTGTCTGCAGCTGAAGACGTGTCTGCAGCAGAAGACGTGTCTGCAGCAGAAGACGTGTCTGCAGCCGAAGACGTGTCTGCAGCCGAGGACGTGTCTGCAGCAGAAGACGTGTCTGCAGCAGAAGACGTGTCTGCAGCCGAAGACGTGTCTGCAGCAGAAGACGTGTCTGCAGCAGAGGACGTGTCTGCAGCAGAAGACGTGTCTGCAGCAGAAGACGTGTCTGCAGCAGAAGACGTGTCTGCAGCTGAAGACGTGTCTCCAGCAGAAGACGTGTCTCCAGCAGAAGACGTGTCTGCAGCCGAAGACGTGTCTGCAGCAGAAGACGTGTCTGCAGCCGAAGACGTGTCTGCAGCCGAAGACGTGTCTGCAGCAGAAGACGTGTCTGCAGCAGAAGACGTGTCTGCAGCAGAAGACGTGTCTGCAGCAGAAGACGTGTCTGCAGCCGAGGACGTGTCTGCAGCAGGACGTGTCTGCAGCAGGACGTGTCTGCAGCAGGACGTGTCTGCAGCAGGACGTGTCTGCAGCAGAAGACGTGTCTGCAGCAGAAGACGTGTCTGCAGCAGAAGACGTGTCTGCAGCAGAAGACGTGTCTGCAGCAGAAGACGTGTCTGCAGCAGAAGACGTGTCTGCAGCCGAAGACGTGTCTCCAGCAGAAGACGTGTCTGCAGCAGAAGACGTGTCTGCAGCCGAAGACGTGTCTGCAGCAGAAGACGTGTCTGCAGCCGAAGACGTGTCTCCAGCAGAAGACGTGTCTGCAGCAGAAGACGTGTCTGCAGCCGAGGACGTGTCTGCAGCAGAAGACGTGTCTGCAGCAGAAGACGTGTCTGCAGCCGAAGACGTGTCTGCAGCAGAAGACGTGTCTGCAGCAGAAGACGTGTCTGCAGCAGGACGTGTCTGCAGCCGAAGACGTGTCTCCAGCAGAAGACGTGTCTGCAGCAGGACGTGTCTGCAGCAGAAGACGTGTCTGCAGCCGAAGACGTGTCTCCAGCAGAAGACGTGTCTGCAGCAGAAGACGTGTCTGCAGCCGAGGACGTGTCTGCAGCAGAAGACGTGTCTGCAGCAGAAGACGTGTCTGCAGCCGAAGACGTGTCTGCAGCAGAAGACGTGTCTGCAGCAGAAGACGTGTCTGCAGCCGAAGACGTGTCTGCAGCCGAAGACGTGTCTGCAGCCGAGGACGTGTCTGCAGCAGAAGACGTGTCTGCAGCCGAAGACGTGTCTGCAGCAGAAGACGTGTCTGCAGCAGAAGACGTGTCTGCAGCAGAAGACGTGTCTGCAGCCGAAGACGTGTCTGCAGCCGAAGACGTGTCTGCAGCAGAAGACGTGTCTGCAGCCAAAGACGTGTCTGCAGCAGAAGACGTGTCTGCAGCCAAGGACGTGTCTGCAGCAGAAGACGTGTCTGCAGCAGGACGTGTCTGCAGCAGGACGTGTCTGCAGCAGGACGTGTCTGCAGCAGGACGTGTCTGCAGCAGAAGACGTGTCTGCAGCCGAAGACGTGTCTGCAGCAGAAGACGTGTCTGCAGCAGAAGACGTGTCTGCAGCAGGACGTGTCTGCAGCCGAGGACGTGTCTGCAGCAGAAGACGTGTCTGCAGCCGAAGACGTGTCTGCAGCAGAAGACGTGTCTGCAGCAGAAGACGTGTCTGCAGCAGAAGACGTGTCTGCAGCCGAAGACGTGTCTGCAGCCAAAGACGTGTCTGCAGCAGAAGACGTGTCTGCAGCAGGACGTGTCTGCAGCAGGACGTGTCTGCAGCAGGACGTGTCTGCAGCAGAAGACGTGTCTGCAGCAGAAGACGTGTCTGCAGCCGAGGACGTGTCTGCAGCAGAAGACGTGTCTGCAGCCGAGGACGTGTCTGCAGCAGAAGACGTGTCTGCAGCCAAAGACGTGTCTGCAGCCGAAGACGTGTCTGCAGCAGAAGACGTGTCTGCAGCAGAAGACGTGTCTTCAGCAGAAGACGTGTCTGCAGCCGAGGACGTGTCTGCAGCCGAGGACGTGTCTGCAGCCGAAGACGTGTCTGCAGCAGAAGACGTGTCTGCAGCAGAAGACGTGTCTGCAGCCGAGGACGTGTCTGCAGCAGAAGACGTGTCTGCAGCCGAGGACGTGTCTGCAGCCGAAGACGTGTCTGCAGCCGAAGACGTGTCTGCAGCAGAAGACGTGTCTGCAGCAGAAGACGTGTCTGCAGCAGGACGTGTCTGCAGCAGAAGACGTGTCTGCAGCAGGACGTGTCTGCAGCAGAAGACGTGTCTGCAGCAGAAGACGTGTCTGCAGCAGAAGACGTGTCTGCAGCAGGACGTGTCTGCAGCAGGACGTGTCTGCAGCAGAAGACGTGTCTGCAGCAGAAGACGTGTCTGCAGCAGAAGACGTGTCTGCAGCAGGACGTGTCTGCAGCAGAAGACGTGTCTGCAGCAGAAGACGTGTCTGCAGCAGGACGTGTCTGCAGCAGGACGTGTCTGCAGCAGAAGACGTGTCTGCAGCAGAAGACGTGTCTGCAGCCGAGGACGTGTCTGCAGCGTATCTATCAGGCTCTGTTATGTTTAGGAGGAGCGAGGCCTCGAGCGAGATGTAAAGTTGCCGTTGGTTCATTACGGACGTAAACACGACCGTCCACAACGATGTGGCTTCGGAAAGCTGAGCGGTGCACCGTTGGGGTTTTCACCACATTGAACGGATTTAGACTCATCCGAGTATTTACGCTCACATTTACTTTTGTTTGGACTTGGCCTGAAAGTTTCCCTCAAACACGACGCAGCCGTTTCAGCTGCAGATAAAACAGGAGTAAAAGCCTAAAACACACGCAGCTCAGCCGTGTTTATGCAGAAATGCAACTCTTCTAAATGTCACGTTTTATGCAACCAAAGCCGGAGTTTTCTGGAAAGCACAAAGAAAAAACCAAACGCTGGTTCTGCAGCGGGATCTAACGAGATCCATTCCACAAGCCACTAATAGTCGGATATAATCTGACCTTTGGAGCAGCTGCAGCGCTGTGGTTCACGCTCCAGACTCACACTTTCATCTGAACAAACTCATGCACATGCAGCTGCAACCCCTCCATGCCTTGGACGTGGGACACACACATGCACACACACCAGCTGAAAACAGCTGCTTGTTTCCTCGCTTGTTTCTCTCCAAACGTGCATTAATCCTCTGATTGTGTGAAACTGCTGTGTTCCCTCCCACAGATGCTGGTCCACATGATTCGCTCGGACAACGAGGACGTCCAGGAAGCCGCCGCACGCTGCGTCCGCAACATCCGACTGCTGGCACAGGCAAATAAGGACGCCAAAAGTCACATCTGATAATCCCCATTCTGTCTTTTTATCTGACTTTCTGCTGAACAAACGTCTTTTAATATGTCGTGTCAAACAAAGACGTGTTGGTAGCAGAAGTTTCCAGATAAAACTAGAAATAAGAGACTTTAAACGGTAAAATAAAGCTCAAGCATCCATAATCTAAACATCACCCACATCTGCTGCGGATGTCCAACCTTCTCTGATACAAGTCCTTTCCTTCTGAACTTATATGAACAAATTAAAAGCCAGAAAACACACAAGCAACCTGATGAAGCGCTGACGTGGACGCACACCCAGCCTGCGCTCGTGTTCTGTATAAATACCATACAGTAATAATAAGCCATAAATCCAGCCACTGTTAACACAAGTGGATAAAAAATGTCTCCAACACAATAGTGTGTTGTGTCTCCACAGCGTGAATCCGGCTTTTTCCACACTTTACTTACAGTACTTTCACATTTTGTTGGCATATTTATTATAAATAGTAAAATATGTTTTATAAACAAGCTCATTATTTTTGTCAGTAAAACAGTAAAAGGTGGACTTTTGGCCCGTCGGGTTTCATCTCCTCGTGGCATTTCGTCAGCAGCTCCTATAAAACATTATAATGAAGGATTTCTGGAGAAAAACACAGAAAACCGCTGCAGTGATAATGAGATGCGACTTTAGACAGCCAATCAGAGGAGGAGCGCCATGTCTCCCGGTCTCTGATCCCGCTCAGCTCGGACGCTGCCACACACGCTGGTGGGACTTTCCTTATGAACATCGGCCATGTGCAAAATTTAAAAATTAGCAAAACACTGAAAATATGTGGCTGAAAATCTTTGAAGTTTAACCAGTAGCAGCTGCTGCTGGGGTCACTGGGAGAGCAGGAACCAGGAGAGAGATGCAGCTTCCTCCAGAGAAACCCAACCAGCAGCTGCAACCAGCTTTCAGCCACTGCCACACCAGCAGAGGTTCTACAAATGTTTCAGGAGGGGCGTTCGGTGTGTAAACGTGCTGTTGTCTTCCTGCCTGTCGGCGCTTTCAGCTCCAGTCTGGAAGATCAACAAGTTAGCATGTTGTTTCTGATCCCAAGGCTTTCACGACTTCATCCAAACCGAAAAACTGCAACAAGAGTGGGAAAACGTGCACAAACAGCCTTTTGGTCCCAAACATCGTCATTAAAACGGGAAGAAACTGATTCCTAGTTGGTTTATTTCCAGCGATCGATGACCAAACTGCTGCATGACGACAGAACGTTCCTCAGCGATGCTAATCCCGCATCCGTCCGGCACGGGACGTCGCCGCCGCTTCAGATCTACGTGTCTGCATCAGCACCGAACTGGAGCATCTGATCACTTCTTATCGCCTTCTCCACCAAACTGCTGGTGTCTCAGAGATGCCGTCCGGGTCTCGGCGGTGAGGCTGACAGGAAGCAGGAGGATGGATTTGGGAGTCTTGCCCTCAGGCTCATTGGTCATGAAGCCACAGCTGAGTGTATTAGATGCGCCACAAACCCTCTGAGAAAAGCAACTGCCACTTTCTTTGGCCTGCCATCCGACACGGGGACATTACTCACAGAGAAATTAGAGGTTCTGCCTCCACTCCTCGGCAGGGGCAGCAATTACGTCCAACTCTGGCCTCTCTGGTCACCACTCGGGATCCCACACTTCTCATGGCTTCATGGAAGGAGCGGAAACCGTGGAGGGATGTCCCTGATGGCGCTCCTTTCATCGGACACGCCCCGGTCCTGTATCTGTCTCGCCGCTGGCCTGACCTTCACCCCGATCCACACTCCATCCTCTGGTTCCCATGGATGAAGCTAATGGATGCAACCGCACAAGAATTATGTGGAAATATAATTTCTGCACATGTTGTTTGCTTTTACGGCCACGCTCGCGCTGTTTTGCCGATATTAGCTTGATTGTTTTAAAATGCAGCCCTTGCTTTGAAGCTTTTCTTTAAAGATCCCACATATCCCCAAACCTTCTGCTGCAATATTTCATAAAAGAAGCTAATGAACAGTAAAAGTCCTTTCCAAATATTAGAAGTGGCTTTTCCGTCCCCTCCAGCGCCTACAGAACATTTTCTAATAAATAAAAACTGTTGCACAGCAGCAGCAGCGTGGTTTGCTTGTGATGTTGCCATCGTAAACATGTGTGTACAACGGCCTCTCAGAGCTCCTCCAAACAGACGGCGGCTCTCTCTGCTCGTTCAGGCCTCCGTCCTGAACGCCGCCTCTGTTCTCAGCCGTAAATTAGCTTTTATATCATGACAGCACGCTCACACCATCAGGTCTGCAGAGGGGGTGGCGTGTCGTACCGGGTCGCCGGGGCTTCCTCACACGGGGTCGTAACCTGACGTCCGTTTGCATTTCCTCTGGTATTTACATCTTACATAAAGTGTAAAAAACAAGCTGCCTGCTTGTCAAAGCTGCAGGAGTCTCAGGAAAATTAATAAAAGCTTCATCGTTGGCAACAGCTGCAGATTATTCTGCACTCATGCAGGTTCAGTACGAACATCTGTATGTAAAACCCGCAAAACGTCAAGCAAAAGATCCCCTCCGGGCCCCACAAACACACAAATATATAACTATTCTGGGGGTTTAAAGGAAAAAAAAAAAATCTATCTATCTATCTATCTATCTATCTATCTATGTATATATATATATATATATATATATATATATATATGAAACGTTGAGTTTTAAAGACATGAGAATAAGTTTCCTGATCCCACAGATTTCCTCTTATTCATTTGTTCTTTGCATATTAATCACTTCTTATGTCACAGAATGCCAGAAATAAACTTTATATTCGGACAAATGGGAATAAATAGGACAAGAAATGTTTATATAAAAGGCTTTATTAACCATTTTAATTAAATCATATAAAAATGAAATATACAGTAATAAAAACGCATTTTTTAAAGATTGAAAGACAATAAATAAAAAGTAAAAATAAACAAACAAACACAGGTATTATCATATAAATGAATAAAATTGAAAATAAAAATTAATAAAATAATAAAATTAAATTTACCATTAAAGAATAAAATAAAGTAAGTGCCCGATTCAGTTTGTTGATGTTAATTATGAATTTATTGATACATAAAATATTTAGTTTGTGTTTGTTTTAAGTCATTTTATTTATAAAACCTAAAATCACCACTGAGCCTGAATGCATTGATCAGTAATAAATATATAAATGTTCCGTTTGATTTTGTTTGATAAAATCCTGGGAGATCATCAACGTCTTCTGGTGACTTCTGTCACGTCCTCGGAGGAAGCAGCAAGGTAAGCAACAAATCCACATTTCTACCTAAAATAAGACCAACTAACGGAGATCAGCTTCTTATTGATACGCTAATTTTAATCTGCTTCATCTCGTCTAAAATATTAAAGATACACAGAATTAAAATCTGTTTTACCGTCAGTATGTTCGCATTGTACCTTGTTTGAGTTGAACTGAAGCAGATTTAATCAGCGAATCCATAAAGTGTCTCCAACTATGAAGCTTCCACCACCGTGCTTCATTAACTTGTCAGGATGAGCAGAAACATGGGGGGACGTCCGACTCTGGAACAACAGCATCAAGACCAGAATAAAACACACATTATTTATACACAAAAAGGAAATAAGTCATTAAATGATAATGAAATAAAGAATAGGAGCTCCACATGATGTAATCAATGAAGCGGACTGAGCCGAGCCAGACACATATTCAGCTAATCAGTATAGATATAATTGATCTGAATGAAGGAGACTCGCTCATGCAAACATCCAATCAGGATAAAAATGCATCATGTAAACATGTCAACTGATCCCGTCGGCCTGCATCCGATCCAGAGGGATCAGGAAAAAATTTACATTGTTTGGATAGACGCTCATTTCTGTGGTGGGTGTTGGTTCGGAGCGTCTGGTTCAGAGCGGCAATGAGCCGAGTTTCAGGAAACAACGGACTGTGGCAGATGCAACGTTTTCGTACGTTAATCGTAAAATCGTACAATAATCCTCAACTCTCAATCCAAGAGTTGAGGATTACTGTGCTTCTCCACGTTTGAAAGGTTCTAAATACTGAAACACGAGCTTCTTCTTCTACCATCTGAACAAGTACACATTACACATAACAAAAGGGTTAAATCGTACTGATCGGATCTCTTTTTACACCTTCTAAAAGAGATCGTGAATCGCAGCGGATAAACGTTACGCTGCCTGTGCAGCTTTCCGTGAGCCGGACTGCAGAACTTAGTGCTTTTAGGTACCGTAAACCGTTAGCAGCATTCTTCACCGGTTACGTGACTTGCACGTCAGCGACATTTGTGTGAGGAAAAAAGGTAAATCTGCCACCGGCGTGGCTGCTGCAGCTAGCTTATCACCAGAGGTGGCAATTCCTGGCCCAGAAAGTAAAAGTCATGCCATGTTTTTAGATCTACCTGTACATTTAGATCAGGTGTTTTCAATAACAGGCTCGTTTACCTGGCAAATTAACTCTGTTCATTAAATTCAGCTCATTTGGTGTCTGGTCGGAACTTTTACTTTCTGGACCAGGAATTGCCACCTAAGATAATGGCACATTGGTGCTAAATGTAAGGAAAACGTACCTAGGTTACATCAAGCTCCACACTTTTCGGTCTGATCGGTTCAGTTGGTTCAAGGTTTCCATAAAAGTAGCACTGGTCAGGTCAGATAATTGGTTACCTTGTTTTTCGCAAGTGGAAACCTAACAAATGTGTCCTGAACCGAGAGTTTTTGAGAGTTTTATTTAAGTTGACAATCGTTGCTTCTGGAAGCCAGGAGAGTCCAAAAGCTGGTTCTATTGGGCCGCAGTCCTGCAGGTTTCCTACAGGTATCCTGCTGAATCAGGCCAACAGTCAACTTGTTTGGGCAGCACCTGAAAACAAGCTGTTGAGGAGCAGGGAAACATCTAAAACCCGCAGCGCTGTGACCCTGGAGGACCTTCGCTGGACAACACCAGTATGGGGTGAGACAGCAGAACAATAGACGTGCTTTAGTTACATTTTTAATGGAATAAATGCGGGCGAGCCGGATTCACGCAGCAATCATCCTGCACTGTTACGGTACTTAGCATCAGAGGATCTTTAATGAAACTCTCTTTACATCCCGTCGTCTGTCGACCTGCTGCAGCGCCTGTAAGGTGGAAAAAGGAGAACCTGAGCGTTATATGCCTGTCAGCCTCGTTTACAGATCGCACCTGCGTCTCTTTACCTGACCTTGAAATTGGGAAAATTGTGAAATCTTAGAGACCACGGTTCTGATTTGATGAAACCTGGAAGAAAAAAAAATCTGCACTGATTGGCTTCATGAGATACCTGCACCTTTTCTCGGAAACCTGCTCGGACTTATTTCGCTTTGTGCTGATTTACCAGCTCTTGACCCGCAGTCCGGAGATGCTGAATGTACTTTCCAGCTTTGTGTTCGCAACAGTTTCTGCATGAACTGAATTCTGTCTGGGTCATTGCTTCTTTGCTATCACACTAAAGTGGAAATGAGAGGATAATGTTTGGTAAAGAAGCTCGGAAATGCCAAGTTCCTCACACAGCTGCACAGCTGTGAACTATAAACCCAGCCAGGTTTCCCCTCAACCAATCTGAGAGCTCCATATGGCCTCCCACCAAAAATTATATTATCCCAAAGTTTTCATCAGGATCTTTTCATCAAGCTATCAGAACTCTGGACCTGAGGGGAAGACATGTAACGAAAGGGAATAGCACCAAATCAACAAATCATCAGCAAGGCATTATGCAACATCCCGTTCAAGTCTGTAACTGATTGCCTGCATTGAGACAAAAGAAAAAGTCTGCGAGATGCTGCTGGCTCTAGTTTCTTCACAGAATTAGCAGTGATGTATGTAAAAGTGGCCACTTGGGCAAAGGTTCAACAGTTCTGGTGTCGGATCTCGCTGCTGTCTGACTTCCAAACCCTCAACCTGTTTGTGTCGCATTAAATCCGATGCTAATAAATGTCCTTTCCTTCTGTGTAACGTATAAATAACTGCAGTCTGTCAGCCTGCCCGAGTACTCCCAAATACTTCACTGTCTGCTTGCAAAGAAAAGTACCTGGAGACTCAACAAGCGGAGTTACAGAAGCAAAGTTTCACCACGAGAAGAATGCCTGGCATGGATGGCTGCGCAACGTTTGGTCTGGGCTTGTTTTCCAATCCAACCAACTTTACCAATATGCTGTACATAAAACACAAAGACATTTTAAAAAAAAGACTCAAACCAGTGGTGTAGTCCAGGGTATACGCGGGTATACGGAGTATACCCACTTCTTTTACAGTCAGCACTGAGTATTCCCACTTCTAAACCCCCTGTGATGCTGCTTTTACAGTTACAAACATCCCTACACAGATACTGTACCTACATGGTCCAGTAGCTGAGCTGATGTTACCGGTGCAGTTAGCCATAAGCTGTGGTAACTTTAGACATAATAAAGATATATGTATATATGTCTATTAGCCTCCCTTTCACTAGCCTACTGGCCCAACACTAGTAAGAGACAGGTTAATAGACATATAAATATCTTTATTATTTCTAAAGTTGGAAGGGTGACCCTAGTTTAGTCATTTCATAACCCTCCTTCCTTGAAACCGAAGATCAGAAATTATAATGAGCTAATCTACTGATGGATTTTTGGGGTGAACTAAATAGAGTAGTCTTAGACGTCACTTTTTCTGAAAGGTTTTTCTGCGCTACTTTCTGTTTTTTAAAACAAGGGTGAAAAATTGAGAGCATATCCACTTCATGAGGGACCACTACACCACTGACTAAAGCGATTTGGAGTGTTAAACCCTGATCTTGCATTCACACAGCCTGCCGTAGTCCTACCTGGAAGGCGGTGTGTAAGACAAACAGTGTCAGATGCATCGCAGTCTGACATCTTTATGCGGGAGACAGAAGACGGATACGCACACAAACAGTTTCGTCCATCTCCTGCATCGGTTTTGTGCATTATTTGGTTGTTATAAAGGGGTTTAGCTATCTGTCACTTGAGAAAACAGTGCAATACCACTGGAAACCACAGAGGGCAATGTTGAACTGTACAGCAACACGCAACCAGCAAAAGGAACAAACCAGAGAAGAAGAGGAACATGAAGAGGACGACGCAGAGATCTTAAAATAAAAAGACCCGGAGAAGACGCAGAAGTTGAAAACAGAATAAAACTTTGGTTTATTCTTCTTCTGCTGGTTTCAGAAAGTTGTGAACTTATGACAGTGCGTTAACACTACCGCCTGCTGTCAAGACGCGGAGGTGAACTCTGACCTCAGTACTGCCCCCTAGTGGATGAACTTAACAAACATGGCAATGTAAAAGACGCGTGGAAGTATGAGGACGAAGACGTACCACAACGTTTGAAACCATTTACGTACATAAGGGAGCAGAAATTAATCTCTAAGGACCATTTAAACGGATACGGAGCATTTCATCCCTATTCCGCAATGATATAAGTATGTAATTTAGTCCATTTTCTGGCCCGTGTGGATGTGTGGCCTGACTGAGTAAACGTAGTTATACCACCGGAATGTGTGGAGCTCCATTTTATGTCTCTTCCTGTAAAAGATTTGTCCACCATCCCCATGTTTGCTCTTGTCTGAAACTTACATTTTAACTCAGAGTGAACTCTGCACTGCCACCTAGTGGATGTACTGGTTAACAACCACACCAACATGGAGTTTCAGGGCAGTCATGTTTAAAATGGAAGGAAGCATAAAAAAAAGTGGTGCCAGCACAACCCAGAAACAACAGTGGACTTCCAGCGGTTTGTCTTCTTTCTTCTGGGAGTCTTTAAGAACCAAAAATGTTCCTGCTTTGTTCTTATTGCTTAGTTTAACAGGAAAAGATGATTCTTATCACCAATCAATAGATTGCAGTGGGTCAAATCCACCTTTAAGGGTTTGGATCTGTCAGACTGGGACCCCAACATAAGGGTCCCAAAAAGTAGGAGGGTTCAGATCAGAAACTTTACCCTTGAAACGTAAAGTACAAATAAAGGAACCAATCAGGATCTGTTGGTGGAGATGAGGATGTTTAAAGATAAACATAGACAACCCAGTTCCCTCTGGCTCTGGGTGGCCATCATCACAGGTTTTAGCATTTAGGATGAGCCGTGCTGACACAAACTGGTGATACATTACAGTCTGAACCCCCAACATTATCTTAGGACCCCCATGTGGAGAGAGGCTGGTGTAGAAATGGTTGTATGTGATTATGTGATCAATCCCACTGACTTTCACATGTTCAGATGGCACGAGATCCAACCGTCCTTAACGTTTAAAACCCTCCTGAAACTCTTTTAATTGGCTCTTTTAACAACCTGCAAATTTTCTCCTCAGTCACATTTTCCACTGAAGTTGGCAAATTATTGAGCAAATATGTCTGTGGCTTCCCAAGCAGTCCGAGTGTGACGGCGTGTAATTCTCACTGGGTTTACACCGAGCAGTTAGGTCCAAGCTTGGAGTGAAAATATCATCCTGGATGAGGAGCAGACTGGAGCTGAAAAATCATTTGTGTTGTGATGAGACAACAAAGCCAGAACCATTACCTCTGACTGACTGATGAAGTGTTTTCTGTTGATCATGCAGCTTTCTGCTGCAGCATTGTCTTCATCCAGACGAGGGAATGTTTGTTTGCCCCGTGCGAGCTGTGTTTTCTCTGAAGGGATCAGAGTTAAATTGGAAGTTTATGCACAAAACAAATGTTATGAGTGTAAGCAAATAAAACTTAAGCTATGACGAACCCTCTGCCAAACCAGACCAAACCCACATACAAATGAGCTCCAGTGGAGATTTGACATGTTAACCTGTTTCATGCTGTTTTTATTTATGAAAGATACAAATAGATGCAGTGCAAGAGCTTACTGTTGACTGCACTAAGTAGCATACAAGCCATTAGCTGTGTTTCAAACACGGAGCCTCTGTGACGTCACCTGTAGGTTTCTGAAGAGCTGAATTGAAGCTCGGTGGGCGGTTCCTACCATCGCCATCTTGGCAGGGGCATGCGCGTCATCTCTACCGGAAAATACAAATATGGGCAAAGAGGTGGAGCTGAGAGGGGGGCTGTGAGCGTCATGGTGGATGATTGACATCAAGCGAACTCCGAGCTTTCTGTAGCTAAGAGCTAACCGAGCTAACCCGGAGATAACAGGAGCTAACCAGCTAACGGAGGTAAGCGGGCTAAAGCTAAGTCACGTTGTTAACCGGCTAAAAACCGCGGTTGTTCTACGTTCTTCTGACTTGAAGCGGGAGATCGGGTACCTGTCAATCAAAAGAACACGCCCCTAAATATGCCGATATTTGAGATGAAATTACTTTTAAACTGGTAAGTTAGAAAAAAATGTACTCCCCCAACAGTCGTCATGAAGGTAAACCTGACCTATTAAACCTAAAATAGATTTTTGTAGCAGGCTGTAAACATGTTTATTTCTGCTGAAAACATGTTTATTCCTGCTGAAAACATGTTTATTTCTACTGTAAACATGTTTATTTCTGCTGTGAAGTTGGTCTTTTTAACATGGGAGTCTATGGGGATTTGCTCTGTTTTGCAGCCCCTAGTGGATGAAGGGGGAACTGCAGTTTTATGCACTTCTGCAAAGACTTCACTTTTAACCACCGGAGGTTGCCGCTTGGTTTGGAGGCACATGTTGTCATGATGTTTCCAGCAGATTCTGATCCTACCATGTGAATGTGGAGCTGAACTGGAGACTCATCAGACCAGCAACGTTTCTCCATCTTCTATTGTCCAGTTCTGGTGAGTCTGTGTGAATTGTAGCCTCTGTTTCCTGTTCTTACTGACAGGAGTGGTTTTGTGTGAAAATCTCAGTAAATCAGCAGTTTCTGCAACAGAGCCACATTTAAAGTCATGTAAATCCTCGTTCTTCCTCGTCCCGACACTCTGATTGACCACCAATCGTCTTCACCGTGCCTACATGCTGCCTTGTGATTGGCTGGTTCCATATTTGTGTTGAACAGGTTGAGTCGGTAATGTAGACGGTGGGTGCATATCATGTGTCACCAGCGTTTCAGTCCTTTTATAGACTCACACGATAAAAACACTGGAAATCCCAGCAGCGATTAACCTGATGATGTCACAATGACATCATCAGGGTTACTTCCGCAAGCCTGACTAAGCCGCCTCGGAGCCGGAGGCTGTTTTTACACAAAACTTTGATGTGGAAAACGTGTGCTGTGCCCCATAAAGCAGAAATCACACAGTAAAATGTTCTATTTTTTTATTTATGCGTTTATCTTTTTAACGGTCAGGAATCCCAGAAATCCCTTGCAGCTTTAGAGAGAGTCAGATGTCACATAGAAGTCTCTTTTTTAATCATTAGGAAGAAAAATGTGGAAAAAAGATTGCATCGTAACGTCTACACTGGCGGGAGAGCTTCTCAGCAGTGGCCTGCATCTCCTGGTTTAACGACCACAGTGCCAAGCTTCAGAAGTCATAACTGGTAGACCCCAAGCTGACACAGAAAGCAGATTCTGATTCCTTTATTGTCCCCGAAGGGAAGTCGGCTTTGCAGCCAGGGGACAGACATACATCACAACATTCATCATCAAAAATAAAACCAATAGCACATGTCCAAAGAGAGATTCTCATAACACTAAAGTACAGAAAAGAACATTAAAAGCAGCTATAGGTTGGAAAACTGCCATTTATGAACGGCAGTGAGGACAAAAGACAACTGAAAGGCCCGTTTATGCCGGACGCAGGAGACAGATGGTGCGTTGCTTCATGCAGAAAACAGAGCAATATCATCAGAAATCGCAGTAAGGGGGGGAGGGTGTTGAGTTGTATCGCTGAGGCATAACTGGCAAAAGGTACAAACCAAAGAAGAAGAAGAGTAACAGGAAGTAGCCGAAGCAGAAACCGCCAAATAAAAAGCACCTGAAGAAGTAGCAGAAGGAGTTGAGACCAGCAGCAGTTTTATTTTCCTTTTTCTGGTGTTTTTGGACGGTTGTAAAAACTTTGTAGCAGTGCGTTATCGTGTCATAACCTGAAAGGGAACTCTGAACTCCGCGCTGCCCCCTAGTGGAGGAACTGCTGTAACAACTACAGCAACATTAAAAGATGCATGGAAGCATGAAAGAAGAGACTGGTGAAAACATTTCAAATGGACGTCCCCGTTTACATACGTAAGGGAGCAGAAATGGACCTTGGGTCTCTTGTTGTCGTCCATACGAAGGTCCTGAAGCGACGGCCCAGAGGTAGTAAGTCAGCCTGAAGAAGCGGGTTCAGGCAGTCCAGTAAGGAGGGGCCTACTGCTAGGACCCAGCAGCTTCCCCTGAACTATCCAAACAGTTCTTATTGGCCTGATTTCAGCTCCTGAACTGAGCAACAAAAAAAGGAGATGTTTTAAGCAGAAAAACTCCTGTTGAACCTTTCTAGAGGCGACAGTGTGAAGTGAAGAATCAAACCAAATATTTGTCACTCGCTGTCCACCATCTGGACAGCAGCTGCTTTCATAAAAGTGGATTTTTGGTGGTATTGCGGAGACTTTTTAAAACCAATAAGCAGCTTCCAAAGTCATCCATAATCTGACCTTGTGCCAGGATGGTGGCTCACGAGGACCTGAGTTGGTGACTCCTGCTGTAGAAGACAAAAGATGGACGTTTTGTCAGCAAATTTTAAAATGTCTGTTTCTAACGTTATTGCGGCGCTCATCGGTAGCTGACTTTCCGTCACCACTAGAACTGCACAAAACCTAAATATCACCATGAAAAACAGCTGAAGGAAACACAGACATTTTGAAAAACCTCTCAAACCTCACCGTCAGGTGATTTTCAGATGTTTCAATATACCGCTATATATTGCTGTATATTTCACAATTTAGCAATATATTGCTATAACTGGAGCCGGACATGACATCGGAGGTCACGTGACCAGTTCATTTCTGGTAAGGATGGTGCTGAATGGATGGACTGAGGAGGAGACGCAAATTTCTTTTAACTAAAAAAAAATCTTCCATCCTTGATAACAAAGAGTTTTACAAGGAAATAAAAGAAAAATGACCGGGAAGGGCTCCGAAAAGCTTGTTGCAAGTAAAAGAACCCCAAAACAATGCTAGCTGGATACCTGGTATAAGCTGCGATCCCCGTAAAATCTCATCCCGCATACGGGATTTTACGAGAACTTTGTTTTGCGAGAAACTGTAACAAATGTCGCTCGTGACCAGAACGTAGAAAATCCTCGGGCGACCCATGACGTGTTTATTTACCGTAACGCTCTCTGACCTGCCGGTAAGATATTCCCAAATCCAGCCAATCAAATTAGGCTAAAGTTGGAATTCGTCAATAACAGTTAAAAAATCCACAAACAAGCATCTGGCGTAAGTTTGGTGCCTTCCAAGGACCTCAGCCAGGGTAGTTCATGAACTTCATAGAGCCGTGCACGTGGCACTCTGGCCGTGAGCTGGGACGCCATGTCGCGTTTCTAGCTGTTGGACGGCTTCGCTAACCCACGCTGGACAACAGGAAGCAGGCGTAGCGGGAAGTCCTCGGAGAAGACGGATGGAGATTAAACACGTTTGAATGTCCAGAGGGTTGAGCTGAGGTCACAGCAGGTAACAGAAGTTCACTTCAGGCGAGGAGTCGAACTCCTATATTAACGTGATTACATGACTGGGCCATTCATCGCATGTTTGCATAAGCTGTTAGCAGGAGTTAACGTCGCCCGTTAAATAAAAATAAGCACAAATAAACAGTAATTACACACAGCCCGAACCCTTCATATGACTACTGCTGCTTAGTCACGTCCTCGGAATAACCACCTTGGATAAACCCCAAAAGAGCGTCCAGCTGAGGAGCTTGACGGTGACTCACCAGCCCATAATGTGACAGCTTTATAATGGAAGTCAATGAGAGGGTGTATCGGAGGTAATCAGCTGTGGCATGGCTATATGCAGTGACTGAACGTCACTAAAACCCGCTTTGGACGGACTTTTCTCTGATGGGTTAAATAAGATCTGGATTAACTCAGCAGGCCGGTTTTTAGGCGAGGATGCTCTATAAACGCAGACGGCTTTGTTCAGGTTGAAGGTGCGATGTTGCAGAGATGGAACATGGTTCAGTTTTTACGAGCAGGTTTACGGGACTGCTGAGTGTGTTGGCAGCAGACGGCGGGCGAGACTCCGTCTGCATGCAAAGTGCAGGAACTTTCTTGCTGCATTTCCTCTGTTACAGAAACATTCTGCTTTTTTCCATGTCTGACGTGTGTTAGTGCCGCTACAGGCTTGCTTTAAAGCAAAATTCACACTATAAGGAGTTGGATTTAATCCACGGGGGTCAACAAGTGGCATGAGGACCAAAACCAGCCCACCAGAGGGTCCAGTCTGGCTCACAGGATGAATTTAGCAATCATGAAAATGACGTTTTCTGTAAATTCACAACTTTTACACCTAAACTTCATGTTTTTATGTTAAATGTAAAACATTTCCAAAGCAGAGGACAACCTGTTCTAACTTAATAGATCTTAATCCAGTTTATATGCGGAGGTGAGTCAGTTCAGGTGGTCAGAATAACTACGCACATGTTGAAATGTACACGTATGTACATTTAGATCTGGAAAAGTTACTCTGATTATAATGTAAAATACTTGATTGTTCCTGCATTTAACTGTGATTTATAAATTAGAAGGTAAATGTAGAAAAATGTCAAATTAATAAAATGTGTTGTGTTTAAAAATATATAAAATACTTTTTTATGTTTGAAATAAAAAAATATTGATAAATCAAAGTTTTATAAATAAAAATTATCATATATGACTAATATTTGATCTATTTAATCTAAATATTAAACGGTCCATCACACACATACTACGAATATTTAATACGAATCATTCACACAGCAATATTTTTGTCGAATTAATGTCAAGTAAATGGGAAGCTTGACATCCAAGACAAAATTCCATCCAGCGAGCCATCGTCCGAGTTTGTTTTACAATGTAATTTAATTTATTCGTAGTTTTGCAGCACGTTTATACTTCACTTCGGAATTATTAGCAGTTTCACGTTGTTTAGTCGTATCGTCCCAATGTGGAGGTGCTTAGATTATTAGATGACTCACTGATGTCTGATGAAGTTTTTCATTTAAATACTCCACCAACACACACACACACACACACACACACACACACACACATCTTTATACCAGAAAACAGCCTTTAAATCAATATATGTCCACTGTAGTGAGCACTGTGCTGCAGCATGGGCCCCCGTTATAAATAACTTGGATACGCCCCTGGAAAAATGTCCCTGAACCTGTTTAAAAATCCCTTTTT
Organism: Telmatherina bonti; assembly: GCF_933228915.1. Taxonomy (NCBI): domain Eukaryota; kingdom Metazoa; phylum Chordata; class Actinopteri; order Atheriniformes; family Telmatherinidae; genus Telmatherina; species Telmatherina bonti. The sequence goes on along the minus strand of NC_136618.1, from coordinate 6,951,490 downwards.
AATAAATGTATTGATCCAGCAGTTATGGTTATTAATCCTCATATCCCGCTGTAATATTTCTGAACTAGTTCACATCCCAGCAGTCAGAGTTTCACCTACTTAAAAATCCCAAATAACTTCTCAGAAGCGTCTCGTGCCTTCAGACAGCCTCCTTACCCTGTCCTCCCTCCCTCCCCCCTCCCTCTGCGGGCCCCGGAAGCGGTGTAAACCATCAGCAGTATGTTCGCAGGCTGGGCTGTGTGCTGGGAAACATGAGCAGGGCCGCGTATTCAGGGTCCCGGGCGGCGCCGCGCGAGCCGCCGGATAAAGCGGAGGAGGAGACGGCGGTGTGTGTGGTTGGAGCTCCGACACTCAGGAGGGGAACATGTGAGTGGGGCATGGGCGGCTGGAACCCGGATTACTGGTCAACACAGCAGACAGACGCCGGAGGGGACCCGGACCAGGTAAATGACCGCGGCTCTGACCCGACCCGCAGCCCGGTGGTTCGGACCAGACCTGGAGGTTCCGGGTCAGATGTTTAATCCGGTTTTTACGCAGCGACGCGCCGAAAGCTGCTTTATCCCACTCGGACTGGACGGAACTCAGAATAAATTAAACTGATAGGTAAATAAAAAGAAAGAAATGTTGGTTTATTGTAAATATTTCTGCGCGTGCGGCTGCGGGATGGATCCACATCTCAGGCAGAACCAAGTCCGGATCTGTGAGGAGAAAGCCCGAACTGAAGCAGAAACAACATGTAACATTTCTGCAGCCAGAACTCTTGTTTGTTTTGCAAGCAAAACGTGGAAAAGCTCTTCCCAAACATAAATAAGCCATTCATGGCTCAGAGGCGCGCGACCGCAGAGCCGGAGCGGGAGGAAGAGGAGGAATTTTTCTACTTTTCCTCCAGAGAAAACCACCAAGTCCCAGCTCCACGCGGCGGAAACGCGTCCACAGCCACTTGATTCATTTTCATCTTTTTATTCTCGACTAAACCAGAATTTTGGCTTTTTAAAAATGATTGATTATTGCGGAACACTGATTGTCGCGCGCTCAGCAGGGTTGTTATTCATCGCTTGTTTCCAGTCATTTATGCTCCACTTTGTATTTCTGTGCGTAAAAGTTTTGAAAGAAATGTTAACGAGGAGAAACTGATGCGTCAGGTTTAAGTGGCACAATAAATCCACCAACAGATGGTTTTCCACGCGCTCCCAAAATGATTATTACTGGTAGTTATTTTTAAGTATTTATATTTTTCCTTTTTTAGAAAAATAAATAAAATACTCCCCCTTGTTCCGCAGGACAGAACCGGGACACTGGGACAAGTCTGAGGACATTTTATTAGTTGTTTTTTTCTTCCTGGACTTCGTGGACCAAAGAAGATGAACACCATCGTGTTTAACAAGCTGAGCAACCAGGTTCTGTTCGAGGAGAAAGCCAAGGAGGTGGAAATGAGCAGCAGAAATTACCTGGAAGTCATCGACGGGCAGCATCCAGACCTCCTCTCCGGGACGCAGAGCCTCAGAGACAGCCAGGCGATCCGGCACCGGCGGAGCGGGTACGTAGCGCTTCTGCTGCTTCTGCGGGGTCTAACTGGTGCTCTTTACGAGCTGTACTGCTGAGGAATAACTCAGAGTTTTAATATTAAAGCTCCTGCATTCGTGCGTAATTACGCATTTACGCTGAAAAAGGAACATTTTACGCACAAGGCCCGATAACTTCACTACCAAAGCTAATGTGATCAGCGTGTTTCTGAGTCTGTAATGCAGCAGAATCAGGTGGATCAGATCAATAATATTCCCTAACTGGTCCTCTCTCTGCTGCTGATGTTCACAGTTAATCTAAAAATGAAGAAGTAGGTCAGTCTTGTTCAGTAGCCTCTCATGTCTCCATCTGTTTCCAATAAATAAATCCACCCTTTAGCCCTCTGGGTGGTCTGCTCCTTCATATGGAGACCCATTTAAAAAAAAAAAAAAAGAAAAACACATTTCTATTGTTTTTCTGTAACAAGTTCAGGTGTAAGAGGAGATCCGGAGAGAGAGGCGTGATGGAGGCGGTGGAGAAATAAAATCGTATGAATGTGATGTTTCATAGGAGCATCATCACAAATGAAGAACACTGAGTTATGAAGCAGAGCTGTGTGTGTGTGTGTGTGTTCTGAACATGCAGCTTGATGCCATTTAAGATGTTCGTAGAGATCGAGTTTACAAGGAAAATATTTGTAGAACATGAACCTTGGGCAGACTTTGAGGTTAGGCTGAAATTTGCTACATGTGCAGTGGAGATAAAGGCAGAAGCGGAGCGCGGCGCCATACTGACATCTACAGGTTCAGAAAGCCTGGAGCTACAGGTGAGCTCGGGAAAACCGGCACAAGCCTTCAGGATACTCGCATCACGTAGATATTCCACAACTTCCAGAGTCCCGGTAAAGGAGGGAAGCGGTTTGAGACGCACAGTTTCATCTCTTTCTCTCTTTTCCTGCGTTTGGTGGGAAAAGAACACCGAGTCATCGTTTGCTTCCATCCGGTTTATCCTGATTCATGTTTCTAAGACTTTTAAATAAGTTTTAAAAATCTGATGAAGCTCCTCTGAAACCTCCTGCAGGGGTCGTCCCAGCGGTGGAAAAGTGCGACACAAGCGCCAGGCCCTGCAGGACATGGCGAGGCCGCTCAAGCAGTGGCTCTACAAGCACCGGGACAACCCCTACCCCACCAAGACGGAGAAAATCCTGCTGGCGCTCGGCTCGCAGATGACTCTGGTCCAGGTGAGCCGCTCGTCGTGGTCTTCCTGCACACCTTCCCCGTGTTGGACCCGGTTCTGATGGGAAAACCCGACAGTTTAGTTTTAGAAGAAACACAGTTTCTAATGTGGGAAGCATTAATATGTTTGCATTAAAACACACTTTACAGATTTAAAAAAATGTATTTCACACTTTTACATCATCTTCAGTCACTAAAAGACATTTTCTGATTTTTAAACTCTTTATTCTGTTTGTCAAAATTCAAATTATGATCATTTCATCGGATTCTGTTGCAAAGTTGAGACTCCTTTGAGTTAATTTGCCTTTTCACCTTCAGTCCAGAAGAAAAACTCTAAAACCAGCTGTAAACTAAAATTAATCTCAATAATAAGTTTATAAAAAACTTATTTGTTTTTCTCTTGAATCAGAAACTGAGTTTTTAATAAAACTCCATGCAGTTTAAAACATTTCAGTCCAGATTTAAACATTATTAGTCGTGTAGTTTTTAAGCAGGACCTGGTCTGATGTGGTCTAGGTGGCAGAAAAATCACCGTTAAATTTTCATGTTTCATCCTCCTTCATCAGATTTCAGCTAAGATTTGCGGTCTGTGCTCTGGTGAAGTCGTTTTTCTCTTTTTAATGCCTCAGAAATGCTGCAACAGGCTGGTTTTACTCCTTTAGTTATCATTAAATATTACAGTTAGAATTAGCCTGATGATGGGCTGTAATAAAGACATAAACTCACCTCTCTCTCTCGTGTGCTTTCAGCTGATTTTTATCCATGGAGACTCTTCTGTATTCAGCCAACACACATAAAAGAATAAAATCATCTGCAGAGCAGCTCTTGCAGACTTTACTTAAAGAAGTTATTAATAAAAACGGAGCAAGCTGAGCGTCAGGCCGTCCTGGACTGAAATGCTTTTTCCATTTTCTCTAAAAACCTGCAGCTTCTTGTCCGGTTTTATTTAAATTTACATCTAAGACAGAAATGTTTGCTAATGTTATGAGTTAAAATAATGACGCGTTTGCTTTGTTTGTTTTATTTTTACTGAGTTTAGAAAGTCGTTCTGAGTTCTGCAGCAAACGGCCGTGAACACGCCGACTGCCGGGAGGCGAACCAGCAGGCGCGTGTGTGTGTGTTTGCATGTGGCACGTGCAGCTGCGTGAGCGTGCGCGGTATCATCTGGCTGACGAGGCCACTGATACGGCCTCGGAGAGTCTGGAGCTCCAATCTGCTTCTGGTTTCTGGGGCCCGGCGGAGCTGTTTGTTTTGGTGAGCGCGTAGGAATGCTTTGTGTTGGACCGGCGAGCGCACACTCGGGCGGCCTCGCACGCGCACAAGCTGAAGCTGACACCCAAATACCAGCAGCCAGGTCAAAGGTCACTGGAAGATTTCATGAAACTGGCAGCGTGTGAGGACAGATGTGTGAATTATGATCAGATTTAACAGCTGGAAGAAGTTTTTATTCATTTGTTTTTATTGGCTGAGATGAGAAGTCGAATAAAAACACTTTTCTTTCTTTTTAACCAGCAAACTATTAAAAATGAAACCTTTTTATCTATTAAAATGATGAAAAAGACAAGTAAAGTAAAAGTAATCCTGATTTCCACTGTGAAGTCCAGACAGTCCACGACTCCGGCTGCAGGTCACGTCCAAAGCATCACTTCCCGTGGAAACAACCAGCAGGCACCAGGTGTTTAAAGCAACTAAATCTGTTATGTTTTAGCAAAAACCGCCTCTACTTTCCATGTAAACGTTGTGACTTCTTCCTTCGGCTCGCCGTCCCTCCATCGTCTCCCCTCCAGACGGCCACGGCTGCTTTTGGCTCCTGGTTCTAATCTCTCCGGTTCCATCTTTTCCCTTCGCTCCGTTTGAGCCGTTGTGTCCTCCACTCCTCATCATGCCGCCTTCCCCCTGGTGCGCCGCGCCACTGGGCTTCAGACAAAAGGATTTGGGATGGTCTTAGTTAACAAGAAACACGATACTGAAAGAGAGGATCTGAAAATAAGTACTCTAGCATAAGGCTCCTTCATAAGCTGCTTGAAATCTATTGAGCATGAAAAGTTATTCTAGTATAACATCTAATAGTCTCCCCTCCCAGTGAAGGGAAGAACGCCGGCTCAAGTGTCCTTTTTATTGCGTCTTGAAGACAGCGTTGGAAAAATGTATTATTTGAGGAAGGCTGTGTGAGTCCAGAATAAGCAGCAGGATGTGCATCCCAGTCATAACATGAGTTCATAAAACGCTACATTCACTGACTGTCCGACGTTTGTTTCTGCAAGGCGTTGATGCAAAGAAGATGCATTCTGGAGTGTCTCTCTGGTGCATCTGGGATGTTTCCCAGAGATCTGCTCTGCAACTCGACTCCGGGTCTGCCTCCCCGTCTCTCCTGGTTTTTTCTGAATGAGGCCGACGGCAGGCGGAGAACAGACTGTTTCACAGAGGATCCGCTTTGTTTTGCTTTGGCTGTGCAGGAGTTTGGATACAAAACAATAACATATGTTTCTGTTTGCTGTGCACTCCCGCTCTCCCTTTCTCATCCTCTCAGGTATCCAACTGGTTCGCCAATGCCAGGAGGCGACTGAAGAACACGGTGAGGCAGCCGGACCTGAGTTGGGCCCTCAGGATCAAACTCTACAACAAATACGTCCAGGGCAACGCTGAGAGGCTAAGCGTCAGCAGCGACGACAGCTGCTCAGAAGGTACCGCTTGCCCGTCCGGTTTTACTTGTAGTGACTGTAGATGATGGTGCAGAGGAGGAAGAACCTGCCAGCATGAGGCAACAATCCTGGACTGGTTTTCTCCTTCGTACTGCCAACAAAACGCTGCATGCAATCACAACGAAAATAACAATTCTCTTGAACATTTTTGTCTTCTGTTTTCTGCCATCAGCTAAACATATTTATTATATCCTCAAATCTGGATTTGGGTACCAGTCCCATGCTGTCCTCTGTAGTCTGTGCCATGGTTTAACTCCACTTTCTGCACATTTACAGCAGATTTCCCCTGCTGGGAAAACAAATTACAACAAATTACAAAACACAAACAGACTCCATGTGCGACTAAATGTGCCTTGTTTTTACCTAGATGCTGTTTATCAAACACAATTTACATATTTAGCATGACAAATCAAGCAGCTGACGCCAGGAAACAGCTTTAGATTTTGCCGAAGTAAAGGCTTCAAAAAGGTAAGAAAAGAGAAAGACATTGGAGTTGTGTTCCAGCGATGGTTGTTCAAGACAGGAAAGTCGTTCCTACGAACTTCTGCAGGTGTCCCAAAGTTTATTACAGGTTTCTAACCCTCCTGTCTTCATAGAAACGGGGCTAACCTTTGTAGTCTCAGGAGGACCATAGTATGAAAAGGACCGTAGCCTAAAGCGGACCACAGCCTAAAGCGGACCATAGTCTCAGGAGGATCATAGCCTCAGGACGACCGTAGTCTCAAAAGGAAGATAACCTCAGGACGACCGTAGTCTCAAAAGGAAGATAACCTCAGGACGACCGTAGTCTCAAAAGGAAGATAACCTCAGGACGACCGTAGTCTCAAAAGGAAGATAACCTCAGGACGACCGTAGTCTCAAAAGGAAGATAACCTCAGGACGACCGTAGTCTCAAAAGGAAGATAACCTCAGGACGACCGTAGTCTCAAAAGGAAGATAACCTCAGGACGACCGTAGTCTCAAAAGGAAGATAACCTCAGGACGACCGTAGTCTCAAAAGGAAGATAACCTCACGAGGACTGTAGCCTGAGAAGGCCCGTAGTCTCAGGAGGACTATAGCTCCAAGCGGGCCGTAGTCTCAGGAGGACCGTAGTCTCAGGAGGACCGTAACTTCAAGAGAACCGTAGCCTCTGGATGACTGTTAGTCTAAGGACTGAAGCCACAGGAGGTCCAAAGTAGCCTACAGGAAGTACAGACCATCGTGACACTTTCAGATGTGGAAAATCTAGTTCTGAGTTGGTACAGTGTCCACCATCAGATGACAATTAGAAGGGTTCTGATAGACCTTTAAAGGTCTGAAAGACTCAGCTGATGGGTGTCTGAGAGTCAACATGTTGCTGAAAGCAGACAAAGGACCAGTTTTCACTGCCGGACGTTTAGTATCTGACCGGACCGAGGACCTGACCGGACCGGACCGTGGACCTGACCGGACCGGACCGAGGACCTGACCGGACCGAGGACCTGACCGGACCGTGGACCTGACCGGACCGAGGACCTGACCGGACCGGACCGAGGACCTGACCGGACCGAGGACCTGACCGGACCGTGGACCTGACCGGACCGAGGACCTGACCGGACCGTGGACCTGACCGGACCGGACCGAGGACCTGACCGGACCGAGGACCTGACCGGACCGTGGACCTGACCGGACCGTGGACCTGACCGGACCGAGGACCTGACCGGACCGTGGACCTGACCGGACCGGACCGAGGACCTGACCGGACCGTGGACCTGACCGGACCGAGGACCTGACCGGACCGTGGACCTGACCGGACCGAGGACCTGACCGGACCGGACCGAGGACCTGACCGGACCGAGGACCTGACCGGACCAAGGACCTGACCGGACCGTGGACCTGACCGGACCGAGGACCTGACCGGACCGTGGACCTGACCGGACCGTGGACCTGACCGGACTGAGGACCTGACCGGACCGAGGACCTGACCGGACCGGACCGAGGACCTGACCGGACCGAGGACCTGACCGGACCGTGGACCTGACCGGACCGAGGACCTGACCGGACCGAGGACCTGACCGGACCGTGGACCTGACCGGACTGAGGACCTGACCGGACCGAGGACCTGACCGGACCGGACCGAGGACCTGACCGGACCGAGGACCTGACCGGACCGTGGACCTGACCGGACCGAGGACCTGACCGGACCGTGGACCTGACCGGACCGTGGACCTGACCGGACCGTGGACCTGACCGGACCGAGGACCTGACCTGACCGAGGACCTGACCGGACCGAGGACCTGACCTGACCGGACCGTGGACCTGACCGGACCGAGGACCTGACCGGACCGTGGACCTGACCGGACCGAGGACCTGACCGGACCGTGGACCTGACCGGACCGTGGACCTGACCGGACCGAGGACCTGACCGGACCGTGGACCTGACCGGACCGAGGACCTGACCGGACCGTGGACCTGACCGGACTGAGGACCTGACCGGACCGAGGACCTGACCGGACCGGACCGAGGACCTGACCGGACCGAGGACCTGACCGGACCGTGGACCTGACCGGACCGAGGACCTGACCGGACCGTGGACCTGACCGGACCGAGGACCTGACCGGACCGTGGACCTGACCGGACCGTGGACCTGACCGGACCGAGGACCTGACCGGACCGTGGACCTGACCGGACCGGACCGAGGACCTGACCGGACCGTGGACCTGACCGGACCGAGGACCTGACCGGACCGTGGACCTGACCGGACCGAGGACCTGACCGGACCGAGGACCTGACCGGACCGTGGACCTGACCGGACCGAGGACCTGACCGGACCGTGGACCTGACCGGACCGTGGACCTGACCGGACCGGACCGTGGACCTGACCGGACCGTGGACCTGACCGGACCGAGGACCTGACCGGACCGTGGACCTGACCGGACCGGACCGAGGACCTGACCGGACCGTGGACCTGACCGGACCGAGGACCTGACCGGACCGTGGACCTGACCGGACCGGACCGAGGACCTGACCGGACCGTGGACCTGACCGGACCGGACCGAGGACCTGACCGGACCGAGGACCTGACCGGACCGTGGACCTGACCGGACCGAGGACCTGACCGGACCGTGGACCTGACCGGACCGGACCGTGGACCTGACCGGACCGTGGACCTGACCGGACCGAGAACCTGACCGGACCGTGGACCTGACCGGACCGAGGACCTGACCGGACCGTGGACCTGACCGGACCGTGGACCTGACCGGACCGAGGACCTGACCGGACCGAGGACCTGACTGGACCTGACCGGACCGTGGACCTGACCGGACCGAGGACCTGACCGGACCGTGGACCTGACCGGACCGTGGACCTGACCGGACCGTCGACCTGACCGGACCGTGGACCTGACCGGACCGAGGACCTGACCGGACCGTGGACCTGACCGGACCGTGGACCTGACCGGACCGAGGACCTGACCGGACCGTGGACCTGACCGGACCGAGGACCTGACCGGACCGTGGACCTGACCGGACCGTGGACCTGACCGGACCGTGGACCTGACCGGACCGAGGACCTGACCGGACCGTGGACCTGACCGGACCGTGGACCTGACCGGACCGAGGACCTGACCGGACCGGACCGAGGACCTGACCGGACCGAGGACCTGACCGGACCGTCGACCTGACCGGACCGGACCGTGGACCTGACCGGACCGAGGACCTGACCGGACCGTGGACCTGACCGGACCGTGGACCTGACCGGACCGTGGGCTGATGCTGGGCAGAACCATGTTCTGGGTGTGTTTAGAGTCCTGGCAGCGGCCGGCGAGCCGCGACACGCTGTCATTAAGACTCCCCGCTGAGCCAACCTCCCAGCCTGCAATTGGAAAGGACTGGCTCTCCGTTTGGCGTGTATTTCCTGCTAACACACACACGGCGATCCTCCGGGGGGAGGCCGGGCTGACGGCACAGAAAACAAGCTGAGGAAACCCGGAGAAGCGCGACTTTGCAGCGATGCAGGGGAAGGTTGAACGGAGAGGAAGAGCACTGTGGTGTCGGTGATCTCTAATTAAGTTTTAAAGGAGGAGAAGCTGAGCGTGTGGCTTGCAGAGGAATGTGTGCGTGGTGTTTGCATTGTGTCTGCCACAGGCCACCGTACCGCTGGAAGCTCCGTATATCTCCCTGACTCTTCTCCCTGTCACATTATGGTTATGAAGCGTTCCGCAGCCTGCTCCCACTGCCGACCCGTACGCTCAGAGGCCTTCAATCATGTTTTTAAGCCTGGGCTTTTGTTCCAGAGACTATTTCTGGGGCCAGATATGATCCCACTGACCCCGCGTGCGTTCCTCCTACTGTCCTAAAAGTGGTCCAGCTTGTTTTGTAACTGCATCTAAGAGGGAAAAAAAAGCTGTTTTTAGCCTGGGAGTTTGGAAGAAACATGCTGTATAAAGTTTTATTTGAATATGTGACGTTTTAGGGCGTAATAATGGCATCTTTGCCCTCAGACACGCATGTGTTTCTGATATGTGGGAGCTGTATAAAGTTCATTTGGCCCAAAACCCGCCTAAATGACAGAATTACATCTTGGCAGAGACGGGATTGAGTGAATTCGCCCTGATTTCCCTCCCGCCACAGTGTTTTATCTTTCTCTTGTTTCTTTCATCAGGTAAGAAGCCATGCTTTAATTCAATCTCTTCTGCTGCAGAGCGCCCTGGAAATTATTTATTTCTGCAGGGGGAGTGGAGGGGCTTTTGATGCAGAGGAAATGGACTACCATCCCTCATGCTTTGGTAATGCGTCTCAAGTCTCAGCTGGGCTCTCGGCTCTTGAGGTGCATGCCAACAGGAGGGCAGGGGTGCCAGGTTGGAATCTCCCTGCTCTGGTATTTAGATTCAGGATCGGCTGAAAATAAACTGAAGAATAAGGCGGTGAGGAAAGAATTGAAGCTGGAGTCTGATATTTGCTGAAGGAAATGTGTGTGATTGCTTCGTGCCCTGCTGCTAATTGTTTTGGGTGACGTGAAAACCAATCTGGCCTCAGTGTGCCGACCCAGTTACAGATGTGGAGGCGGAGGATTAAACCTTCCACCGTCTGCAACGGAGAATTCACCACTCAAAATATTCAGAACATGTTCGGTAAAAACACTCGAGTTAATTCCAACCTTCAGATAGTTCAGCAAATCCTCCATCAGGACCAGAACCAGGAAGGAAAACCTCCATCAGGACCAGAACCAGGAAGGAAAACCTCCATCAGGACCAGGAAGGTTCTGGTCCTGAGTGGTTTACCACTCTGAATTAAGTGGTTAAACCAGTAAATGGATGGCGATATAACAAAACATATATTAATATCACAATATATTTCACTGTATCACGATGCATCACACCATGGTGCCATATCTGGTAATATATCACGATATATTGACATTTATCCCAGTATATCACATTAATATTGCATTATATCACAGTATATGGTAATATATCAATATATTGCAATATATCAAACTATATCGCAATATATTGCAGTATTTCCAAATATTCCTTCATTTTCTGTACCGCTCAGTCTGATTATGGGTGGGAGGGGAGCTGGTGCGTATCCCAGCAACCATCAGGAGAAAGGCGGAGCACACCTGGACAGGTCGCCAGTCCATCACAGATCTATATCCAGATAAATATAAATATATGTGATGTGTGATACAGATTGTATCATCAGATCCTTCCTGATACACACACCTGGTGATAATGTCAGTTTTTCCTGGTTTGGATTTTGTGTGGTTGCATTCACCCTGAAGTATTTCCTGTTGTGACGGTGCAGATGGAGACAACCCTCAGAGGACGCAGAGCGGCCCCGAGGAGCTCAACAAGCCCATGTACCAGAGCGTCATCAAGAAGGAGGGCTCTTCCATGGTGAGCATGGCCATGGGGATGGGGATGGGGATGGGACCCGGGCTGCGCTCCGCCGCCGAGGCCGCCTCCCTGGCAGAGGAATACGTCTCTCCGCCAAAGTACAAGAGCAGCCTGCTGCACCGCTACCTGAACGACTCGCTGCGGCACGTCATGGTGGCCAACGCCGTCATGGACGCCCGCAGGAGGAACCACTCCGGCTCCTTCAGCTCCAACGAGTACGACGATGAGCTGCTGTCGCCGTCCTCCTCCGAGGCGGAGGCCAACTTTGTTTATCGGGCCGGTAAGGCGCCACATTTCTCACATTCCTTCCCGTTTGTTCTTCATTTAGTCTGAATCATCTCCGCAGCGGTGGTCTCTCTGCTTCCACCGCTGGTCGTGTTGCTGAATCTGCTTCTCATGACTGCTGACATGGGGGGTACTTAATAAGGCCTTGAAGGGTTTTATTAGATTTAAACACAGCTCACACATTCATGAAGCCGTGTTCTGTCTCACACGAGCACCCTGGTCGTCTTTCACCCACTGCAGCCGAGTAGAGGCGGAGTCCCCCCCAGCCAGCTCCTCTTCACCAGGAAAGACACAACAAGCCGTGTAGAACATGCTCTTCTTCAGGCTACCGTTTGGCATGTCCTGCATGCTGTCAGCAGGGTCGGCACATGTGTGCACGGCTGCCGTGTCTTTTCTCAGTCCCACTACTCAGTCGTTTAAAGCTTGTCTTCTTCGCTGGTTCTCCTGCTGGTGGAAAACAGCCGAGATGAAGTCTGTTTGGTCTGAGCTGAGCTGTTGTTTAATCTCCTTGTTTTCATATTGCTCTGTAAAACTTCACACTCTGTTCCTGTTTTTGGCCCAGATGGAATAAGATAGAAGTCAACGCAGGGAAGAAAACACGTCTCCTTGTGAACTTTCATCCCAAAGGGGGCAAACAAGTCAGCTCACACCAAGATCTTCTGCTATTTCAACTCATTTTTAAATAGATTACACAAAGATTTACAGCTCACATGTTTATAAAAGTTGGGACGTGGTGTGAAACGTAAATAAAAATAGAATCTCATCAACTTCTATTTTATTCCAAGTGGAAGATAAACAACATGTCAGACGATGAGACGGAGAAAATATGAGCTGATTGTGAATCTAAAGCAGCAACATGTCTGTAAACAGCTGCAACAGGAGCAACAAAAGGCTGGAAAAGCAACAACTGGAGGAGAATCTGACAACTAATCAGGTTAATTAGCAACAGATTAGTAACAAGACTGGATATAAAAGCAGATTTTATTTCATGTGCTTTACATAAAACACTGAAAACATTCAAATAGAATAAAATAAACTAAAGAGGATACAAAAAATTGTCCAAATTTAGGTTAAAAATAAAGATACATGAACAGGAAGGTTAACTGCGCTGCCTCGTCTTCCCTGTTGTTCCCCAGTAGAGATAAACCAGACTGGAAAAAGATGCCAAGATCATAAAAAAAGAATAAAAATGTTTTAGTGGGAGGAATTAACAGTTGTCTTGATAAAAGTTTTTATTCTTGATTTAAAACAGCTGAAAAGGAGCTTTTCAGAGCTTCTCCAACCCGAGACAAAACTAAAAACTTCAGAAAAATATTCCTCAGTAAAAGATTTAAAGATCTCTTCATCATAATATCATAAGATTCAGAGAATTAGGAGGAATCTCTGTGCGCTGGGATATGTTGAAGCCTTCTGGCAGCATTAAAAACAGACATATTTTCTTACGAAAACATCACTTTCCTGATGTTTACAGACAGTTGTTAAAGGAAGAGGGGATGCTACACACTGCTAAACATCCCCGTGGATCACCCTGCCACAAAATGAGCCGGATCTTCTAAGAAGAACTAAAATGTCCGTCTTTATTCACACATTGCACAACTCTTTTGGAATTAGACCTAAAGGAAGTTTTTATAAACTGAGGTGATTGATCCTGTAAAGAAACATTCTTGTATCAGCAGACATGCATCGTTTGACGCCATGAGACTCCAGACGAACCAAAAAAGTTTACCTGCCCTGTTTTTCCTTCAACTGTGAATTCAGTTGAAATAAAAAACCTCTTCACGCTACATGTGCGTGGCGTTTCCGCTTGCAGCTTGTCCGAGCTGCGAACAATCAAGGTCAGGTCTGTGTGCCTCGGTGGAGAACACTGGCTCTTTGTTCAGACAGACTTCATGTCCAACAGCAATGTTTTCACTTTTTGTTGAGCATGGATGGAGCCCAGAGCGGCCGGATTTAAAGGTGTAGGTGGAGTGACGGAGGGAAGAGCTGCTTTTATTGTGTCTCTTATGGGTAAATGTGTTTCATATTATCTAGAGAGTGTGTGTGTGTGTGTGTGTGTGTGTGTGTGTCTCGTATAAAACGCATCAACAATTGCAACAGCCGCAATTCTCTCGATTGAAAACCTTAAAACCCCCATGACCCGACAGAAGATCAGGCTTTTTTCCTGCAAAGCACCTGCTGAGACTCGCAGATGGAGAGACGGATAGACCAAGCGAGACTTATAACGTTCACTCCGCCAGACTTTAATACGAGAAATCCCCAAAACGGGATTAATTCACCTGGCTGACCTGCTGTTTTAATAGAGTTACTATTTTATCTCTCTGGTTAATATAATTTTTTGGCGTTGACGTCTCCCTCTTGGCCTTCTCCGGCTTTGGACCGCTGACAAAGGTTTACTTTAAAGTCTCGCTCGCGCCTGCTGGGGCCCTCCGATCCCATCGCCATTTGAAAAAAAGAAAAGTCCAGAAAACGCCACTTTAATTCCACATCTGATCTGGGAAGAGAAATCTCTTCAGGCTCAAGTTTGCATCATTTCCTCTGCAGGTTTTTCAGCACATTCCACTGAACGCTTTCTATTTTTACAAATACTTTTATGGTGTTTTCATAATAAATGAAAAATGTGTCCCTGAGTAGCAGATTTCTCATAAATCCGTGATTCTATCAGCTGCGCAGAGGAAAAAGCAGGCAGAATAAATCAGATTTAAGATTGTTGAATGTTTCTCTTTTTTTTCTCTGACAGTGACAAAATACCTTGACATTTTCAGCTTGTAGGAAAATAATTTGAACTTGAAAGACAGGCCTGAAACACAAAGCAGCGTCGCATTCCTCCGCTGGATTCCAGCTTCAAAAACAGCTGCGATTGGTCAGAGGCAAAGTTGCGTGCCTGGCAACCATTGTCTCCGTTGGCTAAAAGTCCATTATCGGGCAGAGCTGGTTGTTGTGGGTGCAGCCAGAGCTCCTGTGACAACAACGGGCAGTCAGACGTGGCAGAAGATGGAGAGTGTAGATTTACCCCAGTGGAAAACTAAACTTTTGTAGGCTTGAAAGGGCTCACACTCACGTACAACTCCGACGAGCACACGCACATGCACGTCCAGTACAAACACCCACATGCAAACACACACACGGCAGTCCAAAGCCTGTGGGGAATTTTGTTGAACACAAGGAGCAATAGAATTCCATCACACATGCCAGGGGTTTCATGCCAAATTACCCTTTAATGGGATATTAAATGGCAGGAATCTGGCTGAATGTTTTTCTTCTTGCTCGGCACCAGATTTCACCCCGTCCGATATCATATATATCATTATATGCCAAATGACTCCCAACGTTTCTGTGGATGGAGGCTAAAAATTTGTGGTCAGACATTTTTACATGAGATTGACAGTGATATGTATTCTCAGGTTCTTTCCTTAATGGACTTATTACAGCTGCGTACAGTAGCCGGGTGGTGAATATGGAAAGACTGCCGGTGTGTCTGTTGATGTGGAAAAGCGCTCGTAGCTGGAAGCTATGGTCAGTGGTCAACAGCAAGTTTCCAGTAATGAGTCTGTTGTTGCCGTGTTTCAAAATGAACATCTGTCAAGCTAAAATAAAGATATATATTTCTAATCAAACACACTTGGAGTGTACAACCATGCAAGCTAGCAAACACTGCTAACTTAGCGACAGAGAAATATCATCAAGCTAAAGTAAAAAGTAAATAGATAATTAAATAATTTAAATAATAATAATAAAAAAAAGCTAAAGTAAACACAAAAACTAAATCCAAAATAGAGTTATCTAAATTTTTAAAACAATTGCTTCTAAATTTTCTTTCAATAAAAGTCCTAAGTTTCCAAATATGTTCATAAACGAGGAAGATAGTAGGTAAACAGTAAGTTTACAGTTAAAGTCTGGCTGCTTTCTTAAAATATTTGTCTACAATAGATATTTTCTAATGAACAACAACTGCTACAACCAAGCTAGTAGCTTTATGCTAGCTAGCAGCTAGCTTGGTTCTAGAAATGTGGGAATGTGTTGTAAGCTTTTTTCAAAATGTACGGCTATTAGGCTAAAATCAAGAAATCTTTAACTAATCAACAACACTTGGAGTTTATGACCAAGCTTGCAGCTTTGTGCTAGCTTGCAGCTTTGCACTAGCTTGCAGCTTTGCACTAGCTTGCAGCTTTGCCTCAGCTTGCAGCTTTGCACTAGCTTGCAGCTTTGCACTAGCTTGCAGCTTTGCAATAGCTTGCAGCTTTGCGCTAGCTTGTTTGTTAAAAAGGGTTATTGCGCTTAAGTAAACTCAGCACAAAATTGGCATGTAAGTTAGTTTTTGGTGAATTATGCCTTGTGGTGCCAATGCTTCTGGGTAATGAATCTTACATTGTTGGAAAGTCTGTTGATTTGTCTTTTTAACTGAGCCACATTAGTAAGCTAATAAAAATGCATTTGTGGGATGAACAGAAGAGTTGAGTTTGTTGGTTGTCCCCACAAAAACCTTACCAACTCTTCTTGATCAGTGCCAAACGCATTACTCTGCTACTGACTTGTTTTTTAGTTTCTTGGTGCATCCGTGAGCATCAACCCTTAAAACATGAGTCCATAACTCAATTAGCTGTTTGGCATTAGCAGAGAGAATTTGGCAGGTATTCAGTCAGATATTTGGTCATATTTTTGGAGAAATTTTCAGTCCATGATGGTCATAGATTAAAAGTAGGAGGATGTCCCTGTGCCGTGAAAGTCCGTCTCTAACCTGGAGTGCCAGATGGTTTCTTCGTTAGAACCATCTGGCAAGATATCCATGGAAACTGTTTGGAAAAGGCTCTGCACTTTAGATAAATACTTGGCAGGTTATTGGATGAAACATCTGTCGATCAACTTCTTCTACCAGCAAAGCCGCTGGGTAAATGCAAACTCTTGATGGAGCCAACTGGAAAAAGATCAAGCATCTATGAAATCAAGAAGGAGTCTGTGAATTATGCAGAACAATTATTATCTTGTTCTGGTGTAACTGGTTCTTAGACATCAGGTTGTTGATTGTAGTGGTCCAACCCACTGGACCACTGACATATAGCACATTCCTGAAGAACCAAGCAGCTTCTTAATGTAAAAACCCACAGCAAACATTGTTATATTTTAAATATATCTATTTTAATATGGAGCAACTTTAGTGCAGAGCCAGAAATACTCATCTACAATATCCTCTTTTAGATACTAAAATAAGTTAAACCATCATCCTGTTGGCAGTCGGCATGCTGTTGTAAATAATTTATCATGCTCTTGTCCTGACATGAGTTGTTGAACATTGAACCAACATCTATAAAGAACCAACTTATGGGACTTCTAGCACACAAAGAAATAAACTAACTCGTACCTGACATTGTTAAAGTAACTTATATCTGAAGGTGCTGTTCAACACATTGGCGTCTTTAAAATCGGCTCAGTGAAAGCAGCAGTATTCGACGGCAGCCGCTGAGACCCTATGGACCTTTCAAATTAGGTCACGAAGCGTGCCAGACAGTTATTGAATCATGGAGAGTTTAGCGGCACTTAAGCAGCTCTGGAGTCGTCCAGATGAATGGAAGAAAAGTCATCTTTATGTGGAAAGAAATGCGAGTTTTTGGACATCTTTTCTTGACATGAAATAGTAAATGTGATGTTTCATATTTTCATCTAATTTAACCTAACAAGATATACTTTACTGGATTTCCCTTACCATTAATATCTGTCTTGTTTGGTCTCCGAAGAGGACCCCAGCTGTGATGATTTATGCAGCAGCGATGTTGAGGGATGGCGGTGGTCGTGCCTGATTTAATACTTTGATGTCTTGCTTGCTGACTGATGGGCAGCAGTGTGATTTACTGACGGCCACAGAGCAACAGAGACTACGTTGCTCAACAAAAGGCCACTTGATGACAATGAGCCACTCCCCGCCGGTGATGGATGTGGACTGCTTGTCCCAGGAATCCAGCGATGTGGACAGACTGGCTATGATTTGCTCTTTCCACAGTTTCATAGCAAAGAAGAAAAAGAAGACAGAGGAGGGGGTTGAGGACGTTGTTCCAAGACAGAACATGCTGCCAAGACTCACTGGGTTCAGGTTAGGCTTCAGAGGGGAGGGAGGGAGCCTGCGTGGAGAGCATCTGCATGGCGGCAGGCGCTGGGAGGTGACGGGAGCATTCATTCATTCATTTTCCGAACCGCTTATTCCAATTCAGGGTCGCGGGGAAGCTGGAGCCTATCCCAGCCGGCTTTGGTCGACAGGCAGGGTACACCCTGGACAGCTCGCCAGTCCATCGCAGGGCCACACAGAGAGACGAACAACCACACTCACTCCCAGGGGCAATTTAGAGTGACCAATTAACCTAACATGCATGTCTTTGGATGGTGGGAGGAAGCCGGAGTACCCGGAGAGAACCCACGGAGAGAACAAACAAACTCCACACAGAAAGGCCACTGACCAAACCAGCCAAGGATTGAACCAGTGACCTTCTTGCTGTGAGGCCACAGTGCTAACCACTGCGCCACCGTGCAGCCCGTGACGGGAGCATGTTTGGAAGAACCAATCAGGTGTTTCTGTTTGCAGATTCTTTCATTTGTTCACAGGAAACGGAAGATAAAACACAACCGGAAGATGAATCAATCATAAAATTTCAGATTAAGCATTGATTCCTAAATATCACACAATATTTAAATTAAAACACGTCATTATAATATTGTCATGTTAAAATGAGCCTCCTGATGAGACGCCACAGAGTTGTAGGCCGACGGTGAAGAACCGAGTCCATTTCAGCTGAAGGAAGGACCTCTAGGTGCTAAATGACATTCATTTGGCTTCTCATTCCTGTGGATTACAACATGGTCAGTTTAGTTCAGAAACACTGACCTTCGAAGTACATAGAAGTAGATGGTAAAAGTAGTGGAAACACTTGTTCGCATTTACACGTCATCTTACGTGATGTAGCGGGGTCATGTGACCAGTTTGTTTCAAGTAAAGATGGTTTCTGGATGACTGCTTTCATCTTCTGATGAGAACGGCGGCAACACAAACGGAAAACGTTTGGTCTCCATCCACAAAACCGAGCCTCGCTGGACGAGCTTTTACCAGAATCACAGATTACGCAATAAAACACCTGCAAATCGCAACTGTATTGAAATTTAGGAGCTCTGTGCTGTAATGGCAACGCTGCTACTGAGACAGGACTGGTCTTGATTTTAGTGTCCAAAGTGGGCGCAGTCCTGCAGGTGTGCGATGTATCCCTGTTCCAACACATCCGCCTAACTGTAAATAGATCCAACATGAAGTTCTGCACAAAGACTTTGAGTCAGGTGTGTTGGAGCAGGGATACATGGAAATCCTGCAGGATCGCGGCCCCGGAGATCTGGAGCTGATGTAGATGAAAGACCTAGAAATCTGTTTTATAAGCCGATGGCCGTCCTCCCTGAGCCGGGTTCTGCCGGAGGTTTTTCCTTCCCACTGTCGCCTTGGATTGGGGGTCGGGGTGCCAGGTCAAGAGTCGATCCAATTCGTTGGTTTCTGTCTTAGCTAGGCTGTTAGTTACGAATCGGCTTAAACTGACGTGTCTATAAAGTGTCCTGAGACGGCTGCTGTGAACTGGCGCTGTACAAAGAAAGCTGAATTGGATTGAATTGGTCCACTGCAGTTCTGGACGCCAGTGTAGACCCGATATAAGTGTTTTATTAGACGAAGTCTGCGGGGTCCGGCAGCTTCCTGGGCGAGGGTTAATCCTGGCACGAGGCTGCCAATCATGCAAATGGAAAGATGGAGTTGGGGGGAATCTAACTGATGGGAGACAAACGCACGGCGGTGAGTCTCCTCCTTCAGTTTACACGCAACTCCTCAACATAGAACCAGAGAAGTACGGAATAATAAGCCCTCTCAACCTGATTGTTTTTAAATCATCGGCACGCCAAGGCTTCCTGCGACCATCGCCGTTGGCTGCCCGCCCACCCGCTCGGACACAAACCGAGCCGCACCGCCCAGCTCCGTGTAAAACACAAATAGTTTCCATTTTAAAAAGAACAATAGGCTGCCATTGTGTTCCCACGGGATGTAGGAGAGCAGAAAGAGGTTTAACGAGAGCACAGAGGTGTGACCCAGGACACAGAACACACACATCCAGAAATCCCCCAAGAGTGTGAGAGAGCAGCTCAGCTACCACTGGGAAGAATTGCAACATAATGATGCAGGGAGCGCTGCGCAAACATATCATTTGGCCACCAGATCCCAAAAAAAGGCTATTTCTGTGCACATGTAAACACTTAAAAATCTGAATAATGTTTACTTGTGGTTCCTTCTTCTTTTTTTCCTTCCCTAATGTGTGTGTTTTGTACACCACAAACAACAGCCATTCATCCCCAGGGATGTTACAGAGAAAGCCATGATGAGAGCGTCTGGCGCTGGACATCTACGCCTGTTTCGTCTCTTTGTTACCTGCTGAATGAAACCAGCGGAAACACACTGATGTGTTTCTCATCAGACTTTTTATCCCGTTTTCTCATGATCATCTGTTACCACGGCAACTCGTCATGATGAGGCAATTGATTCCTCTTTTTTTTTTTTGGGTTGTCCACAACATTGTGACCAACCACCGTTATCCATATAGAGACTCGCCATGACAACGTATTTACGGCATTTTGCTTCTTTTTGGCTGATTTTCGGGGCCTGATTACTGTCTGTTTACTGGCACTTGTAAACACAATGACGACCTGGCAGTGTTTAAACATCTGAAATGCTGTTATTATTTCTCCATCTAGCAAGAAGGCACAAGCCAGTCCTCATTGCTGGGTTATCTGGCCCGACCGCAGCCCCACCAGTGTGTCATCTGCTGGGCAGACGTGGAAAAAGCCGAGCCCAGAAAAAGCAGCCAGTATCTGTCTGGTGGGGTTGCCGCTGCACGTATGTTCTTTTTTTTTTTGTTTGTTTTATAGCATAGAAGCTAATTATTCAACATTTCTAAAGTGATGAAAATGTTGCCTGGGCAAACGGAGAAGGCATTAAATTCACACCATGTATGATGTCTTTGGCCAGCTGAGTGGAATTGACAGTTTGGGTTCTTTTTTTCTTCGACTCTCAGACTCGTTCAGCACCAGAAGAAACAGAGGACGGTATAAAAGTCGAGTTGGCAGAACATAAGGGGCTTGGTTGCCAAGGCATCTCTAACTTCATTTACAGACTCTTCGTGACATTATAAAAAAAGACACATCACCAGAAAATGCTATATTTATAAAAGATAGATCTCAAAGGCCAAAAGTACGAGTCTCTGGCTGAAGGCCGTGGCTTAACCCTTAGAACTCATCTAGATCAGCGGCACCGCCACAGTTCTACTCCTCACATCATCATCATCGTCTCAGGACCAGCAGTGTGTAACTGTGATGGTCATGTGACCCTCCAGCTGGTCTACGGAGGTTTTCCAGCGTTTCTATCCGTCCAGGAGGTCTACAATCCAGACACAACATGTAGTGTTTATTCAGAGACTCTAGATGGTAAATCCACCATTATTTATCACATCTTCATCACCATCACTACCATGTTGCTAAGAGACCTCTATTTTCACCTGGACATGATGATGAAGACACTTCCTGTCAGACTTTCCACCAATCAGAGAGCTTAAACTGACGATAACGTCCAATCAGGAGCAGCCAAAGATCAACAAGTGATGAGAAAAGCAGGAAAATAATGATCCTCTATGGCTGGAATAAAGCCAAGAAGATGTTTGGGATGCAGCTGAGGTGGAGGTGCTGCAGTGAGGACAGCAGGTAGATAGTAGCAGGAAGACGTGTGTAAATAGTGTGTGTGTGTGTGTGTGTGTGTGTGTGTGTTTCAGATGAGAAAAGGCTTGGTCACTGCTGATCTGTGTGTTATTTCTACAAACTTCTGGTTGCTCTTTATGCGGCTTTATCTCTTCATACGTTCATTTTACATCATTTTATCCTCACAATCTGACAGCTGAGGCTGAAAACGTCACGTTTCCATGGAAACGTCACGTCTGCACAGAAACGTCACGTTTCCATGGAGACTTCCCGTCTGCACGGAAACGTCACGTTTCCATGGAAACTTCCCGTCTGCACGGAAACGTCTCGTTTCCATGGAAACGTTACGTCTGTAGGCTGACTGGGAGTAAAAGGATTCGGCTTCCGTCTTCAGGCTAAACCAGTAAATGTGAGCAGTCACACATCTGCGTGTAGACGGAATCTGCTAAGCTCCGTTTCATGGCCCAGATGTTGATGGAGGTGAAGTCAGTGACTAATCTGTAACTGAAGCAGCCGCTGACTCATCCTCAGACCTTTTTAGCTCGGAGAGGCGGCGTAGCGGCACGCCGAGCCGAGGATGCACAGGTCAGCGGCGAGCAGATCGAGGGGTCCGTAACGCCGCTCTGTTTCTCATCAGGTGCTTTAAAAGAAATCAGCTGAGCTCATTTCTTTACTTCATCAAGCGAGTTTAGATTCTGTGTGTGCGTCCAACTTCATCAGGCTTCCTCCAGCCCGTCCCGCCGAAGGAAACCACGTCTCCTGATGTTTAGGATGAACGTTGGAGTAAATAATAATGACTTCTAGCAAGTGATTCTGTAATTATGAAGAATCAGAAATCCTGAGAAAAATAACTTATTAAAACTCCAGTTGCTACAAAGTTGGAACTTTGTATTAAATATTTTAAAAAACTATTTTCATTTAATTTCTTTTTTTTTTGTCTGTATTTCGTCTTCATTTTATCTAAGTAATTTATTTTATTGTTTTGATTTCATTCTCATTTTCATTTGATATTGGTTATTAATCTTATTAATCTTAAATTATTAATTTATTTATTTGTTTTCTTTGTTCCCTGATTATTTTCTGTATTTTTTTTAATGTAATTAGCTTTTACAGAACAAACGTGTCTTTACACATGCGCAAATGTGTAGTTTTGGACTGATTGCGTGTGATTCACATATAGTTTTCATGGTCTTCCCATATGATTGACATGTGTCGACCACATGTATTCACATCGCATGTTCTTCACATGTGCATGTCATGAAAATGTTCCAAACATGTGTGTCCATGTTCTCATAGAGCACACGTTGTTGTCCTGTCGGGTTTTAAAGAGTTCAGGCTTTCAGGGGTTAAAATTTACTTTCCAGGGATCGTCCAGAGTAAAAATTGAATAAAAAGCAGTCAAATTTTTATCTTATTAATAACTTTACAAATGAAACGATAAATAATATCAAAAATAAAAGAAGCATCAGGATTAAAAAGGATTGAATCAGATTCATTAAACGCTTCACGATGTTTCTTTGGATGAATAAACCAAATTTCATTTAGTAACAAAGATACAGATCAGATATGCTGCTTGCTTGTAAACCGTATGGAGACGGAGTTATGGACAGGACAGAAACTAGCGTCCAGTTTACCTGGAACATTTACAAAAAAAATATCAATATTGTGTCTTTGTGGTGCATTCAAGTTCTTCACACGATGTCCCGACTTCTTTGGATAGTAAAAGATCCTTTTGACAAATAACCAGCGAACCTTTAAAGAAATGGCGTTTTGTCACGTCCCACTGATTCGTCAGCGACGGTTCATGTTTGCTCATGGGGATGTTTGCGAG
Organism: Telmatherina bonti; assembly: GCF_933228915.1. Lineage (NCBI taxonomy): Eukaryota > Metazoa > Chordata > Actinopteri > Atheriniformes > Telmatherinidae > Telmatherina > Telmatherina bonti. The sequence continues at coordinate 6,928,320 of NC_136618.1, read as the reverse complement.
TTTCCTCAGAGAGAATATGTAAATAAATCCAGTTCCCAGCAAGTCATCTCAAGTCTTAAATAAAATAAAGCAGGAAAAAAAAAAAAAATCTTAATAATCCGGATTATTCCAGTTATGACCGACATGCCGACCTTTTCCCCCGAGGCAGAGCGGAGGTCGTGCATGTTCACCGCCATCCTGGATGTTTGCAGCTCTGATTCCTGCAACAGATTAAAAACAGGGTTTTCCTTCATCAGCTCACCTCACATCACGTCATGTTTAACTGTTTCCATATTTTCACTGAACAAATCTTTAATTCATCGTGATGAATTAGAGCTGATGTCCAATCCCGACCAAACACAAAACCAAATTATTGACAGATGATCAAGACAATTATTTTTGTCCTTCCAGACTTCCAAGCTGCTAATTTTTTTCTTTTGCAAATTAATACGTTTTGTCACTTTTAATAACAGCCTAAATTAGTCTAAGGAGGGGAACAAAGAGCATGTAAGGGTTAAGGAATGTGCAGCGTTGTTTATTAAATATGGTGTAACTCTGGAGAGAACATATCTGCTTTTCTTTTACATTCTCCAGCCTTTCACTCTCCATCATACCATGGTCTAGGTGAATACTCGATTCTGATTGGTTGTTGGGTGTCCGTTAAAAAGTGATAATGGACACCAGTTGAAAAAAAAAAAGTTCTGTCAAATAGCTGAATAAATCTAAACTGGTGGCTCAGACGCCAGTTGGTAACTGTGGCAACAGAAATGTTAGCGACAAACAGACAAAACAGAAAGCAGAAAGAATATCTGGAAGGACCATGTCAAACAGCGGCCCATGGTTACTAATGAATTTATCTGATCTGCCAGTTTTTAAGTTATTTTATGTTTTCAGGTTAATTTAGACCCACAGTTGAACAATAACCAGAGTAGAAAAGGGAGAAGGTAAAAAATGTCTTCCAATCCCTCCCCATCTCAGTGCTGTATCATGTTCATGTTATACCGAGATCGTTAGTTGAAATCAGTCACTGTAGATAAAATATCTATCATATTGTTTAAACCATATTGAATAATATTTAATCAGTTAGTTTGTGATGAAGCTCCTGATCTCTCAAAGAGGGACAGAGCAGCTCTGACGTCACCCTGCAGCGGTTACACCAATTTCACAGCAAATGCTGTTCGCATTTAGATTTTTCCTCGGCCAAATTTTTCTTATGTTGTTATAGAAACCAACCATCGCACGTCCTCCCCTATTTCCTTCATATTGTGAAGAAATGTGCATTTTCAGAAAATCATAATAATGCCATCCAAGGTGTCCATTATCAGAAATTAATGGACTTCACGGTCGACCATTAATATTCTGATAATGGACACCTCATCTGGCATTACCCCTTAACCAGCAAAGAGTTTATTTTCCTGCGCATTGCAGCCTTAAAACCATCCTTTCCCGTTCTACGTTGGTTCCCATCGGACCTGCAGGATCCCAGTGCAGGGTTCTGGTTACGGCTCAACAGCTTGTTGATGAACAAGACCATATCATCAGCATAAAAGTGGTCATCTGTATTTGCGACTTGATTTATGGACAGAAATGGGCCAAGAACTGAACCCTGTGGCACACCTGAGAGAACTGTTGCATGTATTTCTATCAGAGGCGTTTGCAGAAAGTAAAGTTTGCACCTGCAGCGTATAAAAGTCCATATTTATTTATTTTTATAAGAGAATTCTGTTTCTGTTTGTGTTGACTCATCCAGCCTGTGTAACATGTTAGCTGGATGAAGCTGATGTTGGCTCATCTTCATTGTCATATTGTGGTTTCATGCAATTTAGACTTCATGTTTAGTCTGTTTTAACCGGCTTAAACTCCAGAAAAGCAGAAAAATAATGATCCTCTGTGGCTGGAATAAAGCCAAGAAGACGTTTGTGATGCTACCAAGCGGCAATCTGGCTGGTAAAAGTGAAGCCTATGCAGAAGTGCCAAAAAAAGGGAAAAAAAAGTGCAAAAACTGCAGTTCCCCCTTCATCCACTAGGGGCTGCGAAACAGAGATAATCTCCATAGACTCCCATGTTAAAAAGACCAACTTCACAGCAGAAATAAACATGTTTGCAGCAGAAATAAACATGTTTACAGCCTGAAACATGAAAACATTTTAGGTTTAATAGGTCAGGTTTACCTTCATGACAACTGTGGGGGCAGTGAAGTTTTTTATAACTCTCCCTTTTAAAAGTAATTTAATCTCGAAGTTTGTCTTAGTTAGAGGCGTGTCCTTTTCATAGACAGGTACCCAATCTGCCGCTTCAAGTCAGAAGAATTTAGAACAACCGCGGTTTTTAGCCGGTTAACAACGTGACTTAGCTTTAGCCCGCTTACCTCCGTTAGCTGGTTAGCTCCTGTTATCTCCGGGTTAGCTCGGTTAGCTCTTAGCTACAGAAAGCTCGGAGTTTGCTAGATGTCGATCATCCACCATGACGCTCACAGCTCCCCTCTCAGCTCCACCTCTTTGCCCATGTTTGTATTTTCCGGGAGAGACGACATGCATGCCGCTGCCAAGATGGTGATGGTAGGAACCGCCCACCGAGCTTCAATTCAGCTCTTCAGAAACCTACAGGTGGCGTCACGCAGGCTCCGCCCATCTTTTTATGGACAGTCTATAGATGCAGCTGAGGTGATTTAGTGAGCTAAGTGCTGCACAGTGAATGAAATATTCGCATTGATAAGTTCTCAGCAACGTATTAATTATCACTGGCTTAAGAGTGAGACCAAATAAGAGTAATTTCATGTTGAAACTTCATCCTAAAAGCTCGTGTAATTCCTGCATGTGTGTGTTGGTGTGTTTATTTGCCTAATTCAGCCCAGCCCATGGTGTGTGCAGAAGGATCGGTCTTGTTTATTGTTGTGTGTTGCTAACAACAGCACCAGATGGTAATGATGATCTCCATCCACTCGCCTTTCTAATCATCTTAGCAGGTGGAACATCGTTCCCTCTCTAATTTGTCATCCCTGCTTGTTTTCTCTCATTTTTACTGAGATTTGTTGAAGCCGGCCTTTCTTCTTCTTTACTTTTGCTCTGCGTTCATCATCCTGCCACAACGTTAAGTGAACTGGTATTTTTGGACTCCCACCACAGCACCAGAAACCATCAGACTTCTTAGCTTTCCCCTTTGGCGATCCGTGAAACCCCGCTGTCAGACGAGCCCAAAGGCAACAGCAAAGCTGACGGAGTCGTCAGTAGTGAGCTCGCAAAGCAAATAAAAAAACTAAAAGAAGAAAAAGAAAAAACAGAGGCTCTCTGTGATTTATTGGAGATTTATCGAGTCGTTGGCGCTGCTCGTGTTTTTAAAGAACATATTTCACCAGCAAGTTTTACATATTTCAGGCTGGAAATACAGTTTTTGCACGCAGTGGTGCATTTCCAGATATTGTGGTTAGAAGCTCCCAGACTGGTTCCCCAACTCAGGTGGAGCTCCTGGGGTAGACCGTGGCTTTGCCTCCACACCTCCACCTGCTAAAGACCTCCATGAAACGCCGTTTCTTATGTTGTGAGCACAGCAGCTGGTCAGTGAACGTCTCACACACACCTCACAGTGGTGGATGGAAAACTTCACAGCGACTTCACACAAACACACACATCGGCACTAATGCAACCCCATCCCATCAGAGATGCAGGCTGATAACAAGCTGGATGCTCCCTCTCCTCTTTAGTCTGCAGGACACGCCGTCCATGCTGTCCACAAACTATTCCACATCTTCATCCAGGTTTCCACTCAGAACATTTTAAATGAGCTTTGGTCCAGAGAAGACGGCGTGTTTCTGGATCCTCTTCACATATGATGGAGCTTTAACCTGCAGGTGTGGATTTCAGCCTGAACTGGGTTCACACTGGTTTCTGGAAGCTTCCTGAGTCCATGTACTGGTTTCCAGTAGAGAATCCTGTCTGCTGTTAATGCAGAACATCACCAGCATCCAGCCTGGTCCCAGCATACAGAGATTCCTTCTAATTACACACTGCAGGATGGTGGCATTCATTCCTATGGTTGTTAATATTAATTTAAGACTTTGCACATGTAATTTGTTTTGGGTAAAGGCATCTGCTGACTGCAGAATTACTTTTCTCACGTTCCAATGTTTCAGGAGTCTCAAACTGCAGTCCTCGAGGGCCAAAATCTGGAAGGTTTTTGTTGTTAGCCCCTGCATACAGAGATTCCTTCTAATTCTCTGAATCTTCTGATGATATTACACACTGTAGATCAGGAGTCTCAAACTCTAGTCCTCAAGGGCAACAATCTGGCAGGTTTTTATTGTTTGTCCCAGCATACAGAGATTCCTTCAAATTTTCTGAATCTTGTGATGATACTACACAACGTACATAGTGGGATCTTCATTGTGAGGAACAAATTTCTGAAAATTTTTAGACCCAGTTTGTCTCAGATTAGTGAACATTGGTCCATGTTTTCCATCTGAGAGACTCTGCCTCTCTGAAATGCTCCTTTGACAATTTGTCCTTCACACAGCCGCCAAACTTCTTGGGGTTTATATGACACACAGTCAAGCAGAAGAATTAGTCAGAGAGAACATCAGAAACTTATAAAACTTCCATCTCAACATATTGTCTTTATCAGATCAGACAGAAAACTTCATTTATTTGAGCTTCTCTGGATTAAGATGGTCCCTTTCAAGCATCTGGATCAGCCGGTATGACGTTCCTCCTCCCTGGTGGAATACATCTCTGCAAAACTTCCCTTATCAGGCCCTTCGCTGACCTGCACTGTCAACACGGGTCATGTGACCCAGGCGAGGCGGTCTTGAACGGCGGGTTAAAGGGGACAAAGCCCAGCCGGTAAAGGCTTGTGTGTGTGTTCGCAGCGACGGTGAGGATTTCTGGACTTCTGAGCAGCTCTGAACGCTGTGTCCCTGAAAAACCTTTCGCAGTCCCTCCCTGAAATCCTGGGAATGAAATTCCTGTGAAGACGCAGGTTTTCATTAGCAGAAGGAACATTACGGAGCGCCTGGCGACGGTGGCGCTTGTTAAAACAGCAGCTCAGGTTCAGACGTTTATGAGGAAATGTGGCAACGGCTGTGTTGCCACGGAGACGCCGCTGCTTTGGACCGCACAGCTAGAAGAAGATTTACTCTTTTTACGTCGGCACAGCTGGTCAAAGCCAAACCAGTTTACCAAGTAGCAGTTCATCCATTTACATATAAAAACATCAAATATCTTCATATTCATAGTATTTTAACCATTTAAATCCCAGTTTGATCAAGTTGTTGTTTTTGTGGAGAAATGTTCGAAACATTATTTGTTACAAAAACAGTTATAAATTACAAAATGTTTTGTTAAATATTTATTTTAATTATTTTCTTTTTACAGTTAAATTCAGAATTTACTCAGTTTTCCAGTCAAGGACAAATAATTCCAAAATCTGCAATAAAAACTGGAAATATTCATATATTTTTACATTTTTTCCCCAAATCGTTTTTTTATTGACCAACTATGTCATTATTAAAATTATTTCAACCATTTAAATCCCATTTTGATCACAGTTGATCAGTTTGAGATTGTTTATGTTGAAAAAAACTAGCAAAAATGAGTTATTTTTATTTATTAGTTTTATTTGACCGGGGGGGGGGGATACCACTTTGGTTTATTAGAGGACAAAAAGTTGTCACAAAAACTGCTGTAAAAGCTTTAAATATATAATTTATTTCCATTTTTTGCTCCCATTTTTCATCGCCTTTACATACAGGTTTGATCACATGACTTTTTTCATGAGAAAATGAGTTGGAAACTGCTTCTTTTTCTTTTTCCTTCTGTTTAATATAAATTTGTATAAATGCTGATTTGTATCTTTAAATGCCCGCCCTGTTAAATGGAAGATAAATAACTGTTTTAATTAAATCAGATATATTGTGATGAAACCTAATGAGTTAAAATCATTTGAATAATGACACATTCAAACAGCAAAACAATGTTGATCATAATGTTTTTATCAGTGTTTGAAGAGAACTTTTTGTCTTCTAAAGACCCAAAATAGTCTGAAATTTGATCCTGTTGATCTTTAATAAACATTTAACTTGAGATGAAGTAATTTAGGATGTTAACCTTTTCTTATGAAACATGATGAGACGTGGGGAACCAGAGGCAGAAACTGGGCTGAAAGGACCAGAAGAAGCGGCTTTTAGTTTTGTGTTTGGGACTTTTCCGTCATCATCCTCACCTCAAACAGGAGACGGGATGCTGAAATAAACACGTTGCTTTCATTGTTTAATGGCTTCACTTTCCTCGCTAATCTTTCACATATGAGGAGATTGCTCCCCTTCGAGGAGGAGGAGGAGGCCTCCTCTCTGACTCACATCTTTTACGCTCGGTCATTTTCAATCAGATTTTCTCAGACGACCCGGTTCCGTTGGCTGGATCCCAGTTGTTTCCCAGTTAAATCTTAGCGAATGGAGCGTATGAGTCATCAGAAACCAGTCTGAGCTCGTCGCGTTCGCCACCTTCTAGAAAACATCCGGTGTGTAAAGAGAGAAAACAGCAAAATCCTGCCTGAACCCTGAAAACTTTCAACCTTTTCTTCTTCTTGTGCTTTCAGAATCCACGGACCACGGATCGAGCAGATGTGACATGTGAGTGGCATTATGTAGCGTTATGTGGCGCTACGTGGCGTTACGTGGCGTGGCACTACCTGGTGTGGCGTAGCCTTACGTGGCGTGGCCTTACGTGGCGTGGCCTTACGTGGCGTGGCACTACGTGGCGTGGCGCTACGTGGCGTGGCGCTACGTGGCGTGGCCTTACGTGGCGTGGCGTTACGTGGCGTTACGTGGCGTGGCGCTACGTGGCGTGACGTTACGTTACGTGGCGTTACGTTACGTGGCGTGGCGTTACGTTACGTGGCGTTACGTTACGTGGCGTGGCCTTACGTGGCGTGGCATTACGTGGCGTGGCATTACGTGGCGTGGCCTTACGTGGCGTGGCGTTACGTGGCGTGGCATTACGTGGCGTTACGTTACGTGGCATTACATGGCGTGGCGTGGCCTTACGTGGCGTGGCCTTACATGGCGTGGCCTTAAATGGCGTGGCGTGGCATTACGTGGCGTGGGGTTACGTGGCGTGGCGTTACGTGGCGTGACCTTACGTGGCGTGGCGCTACGTGGCGTGGCATTACGTGGCGTGGCGTGACGACCTGGCGTGGCGTTACGTTACGTGGCGTGGCCTTATATGGCGTGGCGTGGCCTTACGTGGCGTGGCGTTACATGGCGTGGCGTGGCCTTACGTGGCGTGGCCTTACATGGCGTGGCCTTACGTGGTGTGGCATTACGTGGCGTGGCGTTACGTGGCGTGACCTTACGTGGCGTGGCGCTGCGTGGCATTATGTGGCGTGGCATTACGTGGCGTGGCGTTACGTGGCGTGGCGTTACGTGGCGTGACGACCTGGCGTGGCGTGGCCTTACATGGCGTGGCGTGGCCTTACGTGGCGTGGCCTTACATGGCGTGGCGTGGCGTGGCATTACGTGGCGTGGCCTTACATGGCGTGGCGTGGCATTACGTGGCGTGGCCTTACATGGCGTGGCGTGGCATTACGTGGCGTGGCGTTACGTGGCATGGCGCTACGTGGCGCTACGTGGCGTGGCCTTACGTGGCATGGCGCTACGTGGCATGGTATTACGTGGCGTGGCCTTACGTGGCATGGCGCTACGTGGCGTGGCGTTACGTGGCGTGGCGCTACGTGCCGTGGTATTACGTGGCGTGGCGCTACGTGGCATGGCGCTACGTGGCATGGCGCTACGTGGCGTGGCGTTACGTGGCGTGGCCTTACGTGGCATGGCGCTACGTGGCGTGTCGTTACGTGGCGTGGCCTTACGTGGCGTGGCGCTACGTGGCGTGGCGTGGCGTGGCCTTACGTGGCGTGGCCTTACGTGGCGTGGCGCTACGTGGCGTGGCGTTACGTGGCGTGGCCTTACGTGGCATGGCCTTACGTGGCGTGGCGCGGCGTGGCCTTACGTGGCATGGCGCTACGTGGCGTGGCGCTACGTGGCGTGGCGTTACGTGGCGTGGCGCTACGTGGCGTGGCCTTATGTGGCATGGCGCTACGTGGCATGGCGTTACATGGCGTGGCGTTACATGGCGTGGCGTTACGTGGCGTGGCCTTACGTGGCGTGGCCTTACGTGGCGTGGCGCTACGTGGCGTGGCCTTACGTGGCATGGCGCTACGTGCCGTGGTATTACGTGGCGTGGCCTTATGTGGCATGGCGCTACGTGGCATGGCGTTACATGGCGTGGCGTTACATGGCGTGGCGTTACGTGGCGTGGCCTTACGTGGCGTGGCCTTACGTGGCGTGGCGCTACGTGGCGTGGCCTTACGTGGCATGGCGCTACGTGCCGTGGTATTACGTGGCGTGGCCTTACGTGGCATGGCGCTACTTGGCATGGCGTTACATGGCGTGGCCTTACGTGGCATGGCGCTACGTGGCATGGCGCTACGTGGCATGGCGTTACATGGCGTGGCCTTACGTGGCGTGGCGCTACGTGGCGTGGCCTTACGTGGCATGGCCTTACGTGGCGTGGCCTTACGTGGCGTGGCCTTACGTGGCGTGGCGCTACGTGGCGTGGCGCTACGTGGCGTGGCGTTACGTGGCGTGGCCTTACGTGGCGTGGCCTTACGTGGCGTGGCCTTACGTGGCATGGCGCTACGTGGCATGGCGCTGCGTGGCGTTACATGGCGTGGCCTTACGTGGCGTGGCCTTACGTGGCGTGGCCTTACGTGGCATGGCGCTACGTGGCGTGGCCTTACGTGGCGTGGCGCTACGTGGCATGGCGCTACGTGGCGTGGCGTTACATGGCGTGGCCTTACGTGGCGTGGCCTTACGTGGCATGGCGCTACGTGGCGTGGCGTTACATGGCGTGGCCTTACGTGGCGCTACGTGGCTTTGCAGATAAAATCCCCGTCTCTCCAGCTGACCTCTAATGCTGCATGTTTTCTCTCTCCATGTGCGTGTTGCAGCGGTGGCGTAGCGGCTACGCAGAAGGAGAAGGTGAAGGGCAAAGATGAGACGTACTGGAAGGAGATCAACGCCGCCATGGCCTTGACCAACTTGGCGCAGGGGAAGGACGGCGTCTCCGGGACAACCAGCTGCATCATCCAGAAATCCTCCCATATAGCGGAGATCAAGACTGTTAAAGTGCCGCTGGTGCAGAAATATTAGCTCCGACCCCCCCGCCCCCGTCCGGCTATGCAACGCAGTGAGTCCTGCTGCTGGAGTCCGTCTGGAAGCAGCGGACCGCCGAACGGACACCTTCATCATCATCATCATCAGAAACACTTTGCAATGTTAACTTATTTTTTACAATTTCTTCTTTTTTTATGCTTCAGATTTTGAATTTGCCAAAGTGCCTTTTTTTTTTTTTTACACGATAATGGAGGGATTAGTTCTGTGTGCCTTAAAGACTCGATGATGCGCTGGAACAACACACACCTGCAGACACACACCAGCGCTAACGCAAGAGCTGAAGGCTCGCTCCTTATTTTGACTAAGCATCTCTGCTTTGTCTCGCTGGAAATCTGCTTTCTGGCAGGAACTCAGTCACTGCTGGATGTGCAGATAAGCAGCACGCCCCTCCTCCTCCTCCTCCTCCTCCTCCTCCTCCTCCTCCTCCTCCTCCTCCTCGTCATCATCATCATCAGCCGGCCTTGAAGAATTCCTTTCTTATCGCAGCATTGAGCTGCTGAAACGTGAACAAGCGCTCAGCTGGACATGCGTCGGCAGATGACACAAAAAGGGATGTTTTACTTTCTTATCATATGGATTTTAACGTCTGCGGACAGAAGAAGAAGAAAAACAAAAACAGGCATAAAAAGACCCCCAACCCCCCCACTCTGAAGCCTTTTACTCTGTATCCACCCTCAGACATGGAAACTTTTTCCTGCCGCTTGGAAAAAACAAAATATCTCAAAGTTATGAGATCTAACTTCATTATTATAAGATTTTAAAAAAATCAGAATTACAAGAAAAAAATAATTTAGACTTTTACTTTGATAGTCATGGATTTTACTCATGATTACAAACTTTTTTCCACTTATAAGACTGACTTTAAGAGATACTTTGGGAGTTTTTAACTGAAAAGTGTCCGGTCTGGGCTTCCATAGTCTGCTGTTTAAATGACCGTTCACAGGAAGTCAGAAGAGAAACTTTTTGCAGTTTTTCCACCTCAAAACAGCATTTCAGTTCAATGTTTTCATTGCCAAACAAGTGTTTAAAGTCCTGGTTCAGGTCTGATGAGGCTTCTATCATCCAGAATATTACAAAGTCCAGCTTCCATCTTCCAGCATGCGCCAGCTTCTGCCTTCAGCCTACCAGCAACCAGCTTCCGGCATTCACTGTTTGCCTTCCGCCTTCCGGCATCTGGCGCTTCCGGCTTCGAGCGTCCGGCTTCGAGCGTCCAGCTTCTAGCATTCGCTGTTCGCCTTCTGGTGCCGGCCTCCGGCTTTCGGTGCAGATGTTGGTGGTGAACGATCCCAGACCCACAAACGGAGAAACTCAAGTCACATCGATGGGAAAAGTTGATTCTTTACTTTGTAATTTGATGTATTTCTTCACGGTACTGTTTTTCTGATGACACCCGGACTGTTGTGATGAAGGACTGAGAGGGAGCGAAGCACAAAGTGACTTTTTCCTTCTTTCTTTACTCGTCTTGAATGTGCAAATGGTTAAAAAAAAAAAAAAAAAAAGTTGCACTTAAACTTCTTTGCTGTCGATGGAAGAAAATTCAGACTAACGAATAAATGACAAGCGATGTTCAGTTGGTGTGATGAAACGCTCCTCTGGTGAAAGTCACGTGTTGCAGCTGGGTGTTTTATGGCACCTGATGCAGGCGGGGTCTCTCTGGGCAACTCATGACCCTCTCACACGTCACACGCATGGCAGCCCTGCATGTCCGCTCTGCACGGCGGCTCTGCACGGCGGCTCTGCATGGCGGTCCCATATGGTGGCCCTGCACTGCGGCTGCATGGCGGCCCTACATGGTAGCTCTGAGGAGAGTCCAGAAGCGCGTGCGGGGGTTCCCACAGCGGGACCTCGGTACTCCCTCCTGCAGAAACGCTGCGTTCACAACCGCGCTGCCAAACGGAAGCAGCATTATTAATCGTATAAGTTATTATTACAGACCTTGTCGAAGCAAAGGAAGTGTGACCAGTTTGTTTTTTATTGTTAACTTATATAAATTGAGATTTTTTTTTTGTTCATCTTGATGGAGACTGGATTTTTAATCCAATGACCAAATACATATCTCCTTGTAATGTCTGATTTGCTCTCATGTAAAAATATCTTTTATAAAAAGTTGTTTTTTTGGTCACAGCAATGAATAAACATCTGAATGAAATGAGTGGCATCTTATTTATTTCTTCCTGCGCAAGAAGATGTTTAATCAGATTTATTTTGCAGTAAAACTTGTTGCATAACATGTTAAATATCTTAAACATGGTTCAGATTAACATGATTAGAATCTCATGGCAGGATTTTAAAAGTAATTTAACAATGAAAAAGAGAATTTTTTAACTGGAATTCTCATTTCAGCGAGGAAACATAAAAATGACATGAACAGGAATAAAATTCACGTCTCCAAACGTTTCTAAAAGCTTCTCAGCTGCTTTTTTCTTTTGCAGTTCCTGAACGTTTGCAGTGTTTCTCTCCCTGATCAGGTCGAGATCGCGACTCGCTGCTGTGAACCCGACAACGTTTTGTCTAAAGAATCTCTCGGTAATCCTGATTTTATGATTCCTGTGACGCGTTTGAGCTCCAGATGTAGCAAAGCGTTGTGGATCCACCTGCAGGACTCGCTGTTGGGGCGTTTTGGTTTTAAAATATGAAAGGTATATTTTGTTTTTCCAAATTAAACCAGTGGAACGGTCTCCCTCCTCCTGCGAGCGCTACCATTGGTTGCTTTCTTACCTGTAATAAATTGTATCCATATCTGATCTTTTTCAAAGCAAACACAGCAAACAGGCGTCATAATTCTGCACTAGAGAAGGCTGGACGCAGGAAGATAGAATATATATATGTGTCTAACCATTTTCTTGTTTTTTTTTTAGCTCTGATAGTTGAAAAACTTCCAAACCGATCTGCACACGCTAACACGTGTAGCATCCATGTTTAGCTAAGGCATCAACAGAATAAATATGAGGGGGCATGTCTCACTACGTGGGGGGTGGAGTGTTCACTCATCCATTGTCTTCACCACTTAGTCTGATTCAGGGTTGCAGAGTTTTTCCCAGCAATCGAGAGGCGGGTACATCCTGGACGGGTTGGAGAAAAGATCCACCAGAAAAAAAGCTAAATGTTAAAGATGAATCCTGCAGCTGTTTGTTCAGGAACATGCAGAGAGTTGGTGCCAGTGGTGCCTGGTGAGAAAACTGGTGAACAAACAATGTTTTTTAAGAAAGGTTTAATAAAATCAGTATTCTGAAGACGTTTAGTGGCAGGGCTCTGCAAAGATCTGCAAAGATCATTTGAAACCTGAGCACTGCCTGCGCAAGTCCTAAACCTGAGCCCAGCCACCGCAAGTCCTAAACCTGAGCCAGCCACCGCAAGTCCTAAACCTGGGCCAGCCACCGCAAGTCCTAAACCTGGGCCAGCCACCGCAAGTCCTAAACCTGAGCCAGCCACCGCAAGTCCTAAACCTGAGCCAGCCACTGCAAGTCCTAAACCTGGGCCAGCCACCGCAAGTCCTAAACCTGAGCCAGCCACCGCAAGTCCTAAACCTGAGCCAGCCACCGCAAGTCCTAAACCTGGGCCAGCCACCGCAAGTCCTAAACCTGGGCCAGCCACCGCAAGTCCTAAACCTGAGCCAGCCACCGCAAGTCCTAAACCTGAGCCAGCCACTGCAAGTCCTAAACCTGAGCCAGCCACCGCAAGTCCTAAACCTGAGCCAGCCACTGCAAGTCCTAAACCTGAGCCCTGCTACCGCAAGTCCTAAACCTGAGCCAGCCACCGCAAGTCCTAAACCTGAGCCAGCCACTGCAAGTCCTAAACCTGAGCCAGCCACCGCAAGTCCTAAACCTGAGCCAGCCACTGCAAGTCCTAAACCTGAGCCAGCCACCGCAAGTCCTAAACCTGAGCCAGCCACCGCAAGTCCTAAACCTGAGCACTGCCTGCGCAAGTCCTAAACCTGAGCACTGCCTGCGCAAGTCCTAAACCTGAGCCAGCCACCGCAAGTCCTAAACCTGAGCCAGCCACTGCAAGTCCTAAACCTGAGCCCTGCTACCGCAAGTCCTAAACCTGAGCCAGCCACCGCAAGTCCTAAACCTGAGCCCTGCCACCGCAAGTCCTAAACCTGAGCCAGCCACCGCAAGTCCTAAACCTGAGCCAGCCACCGCAAGTCCTAAACCTGAGCCAGCCACCGCAAGTCCTAAACCTGAGCCAGCCACTGCAAGTCCTAAACCTGAGCCAGCCACCGCAAGTCCTAAACCTGAGCCAGCCACTGCAAGTCCTAAACCTGAGCCCTGCTACCGCAAGTCCTAAACCTGAGCCAGCCACCGCAAGTCCTAAACCTGAGCCCTGCTACCGCAAGTCCTAAACCTGAGCCCTGCCACCGCAAGTCCTAAACCTGAGCCAGCCACCGCAAGTCCTAAACCTGAGCCAGCCACCGCAAGTCCTAAACCTGAGCCCTGCCACCGCAAGTCCTAAACCTGAGCCAGCCACCGCAAGTCCTAAACCTGAGCCAGCCACCGCAAGTCCTAAACCTGAGCCCTGCCACCGCAAGTCCTAAACCTGAGCCCTGCCACCGCAAGTCCTAAACCTAAGCCAGCCACCGCAAGTCCTAAACCTGAGCCCTGCCACCGCAAGTCCTAAACCTGAGCCCTGCCACCGCAAGTTCTATACCCGAGCCCAGCCACCGCAAGTCCTAAACCTGAGCCCTGCCACTGCAAGTCCTGAACCTGAGCCCAGCCACCGCAAGTCCTGAACCTGAGCCCAGCCACCGCGAGTCCTGAACCAGAGCCCTGCTACCGCGAGTCCTGAACCTGAGCCCTGCTACCGCGAGTCCTGAACCTGAGCCCTGCCACTGCAAGTCCTAAACCTGAGCCCTTCCACCACGAGTCCTGAACCTGAGTCCAGCCACCACAAGTCCTAAAGCTGATCCCAGCCACTGCAAGTCCTGAACTTGAGCCCAGCCACCGCAAGTCCTGAACCAGAACCCTGCTACTGCGAGTCCTGAACCAGAGCCCTGCTACCGCGAGTCCTGAACCAGAGCCCTGCTACCGCGAGTCCTGAACCAGAGCCCTGCTACCGCGAGTCCTGAACCTGAGCCCTGCCACTGCAAGTCCTAAACCTGAGCCCTGCCACCATGAGTCCTAAACCAGAGTCCTGAACCTGAACCCTGCCACGCCAGAAAAAAGCAGAGCAACAAAGATGGCGAAAGTAAAAGACGCAGCGACAGCCTGAAGCTGGACATGGGCGGTGCCCCCCGGGTCCTATTGATAAGATCCAATCAGCATCCAGCGTTTAAAGACGAGATGGCTCACGCGGAAACTTCCTGAAGCAATCCTATCAGCTGTTCTGACCTTTCGTCTCTCTGCGCAGCGCTGGCCAAAGCCCAGATCGTCTGAGGCACATTTTCCACTCCTAAGTGATATTCCACACTTCCTACAGCTCTTTTTCCTCGCCCTGCCTCCTCTGTGTGCTGCTGAAAGATTTGAGGGAAGTTGTGGAAGTGCACGGTTTTCTCGGAGCAGGAGACGGACAGGTGGAGATACTTGCTTGGCTCGGTTTACGGCCTGACAGACTCCAGACTTCATCTTGGCCTCGGCCAGAAACCCGACTACGCCGACAGCGGGTGAAACCACACAGAAGGAAATCCAAGAAGTCAGACGTTCTGAAAATCATTTCCCATTTGATGAGGAAATGTGACTCCCGCCGCATGCTGAAGTAATTAGTTACATTGAAAGAAGGATGCTCCGAGGAGCCCCCGCTCATTAAAGCCAGGACTTTGTCTTTCACTTCCCTTCGGCCTTGGACACTGAGACTGCGGCGCTTAATTGTTCGATTCCTGACAGAACTTTGATTAAAACGTGGCTCCGGCCTTGCAATCACTTCAGGATCAGGACTGCTTTGGATCAGCTGGTGTTTCAGGAGGCGATGCTTTCGGGTCTCTGTGAACCGGACTCATCACACCAGACACAAAAGGTCAAAGAAACCTCATTACTTTGCAAATTACTTGCTACGACTGAGCACACATCCCCTCCTGGGGGGCTCAGTTTAAGCCTCCCAGACGACAGAAGAAAACATCGACCATCTCCGAGGATGAGCAGCACGTCTGTTATCTGTTATCTATCTGATATTCATTATGTTCCTTGATTCCAACATGGCAGCACGTCTCTGAAACAGCATCTCGTTCTGGTGGAGTTAACCTGAGGCAGCTGAAAAATATTTCCTGTCTTCATTTATCATAATAAACTTCTAAAGAAACCGCGAGAACAAGAGGGAGCGGGTTGATGCTCTTGCCGAACCGCGACGAAATGCTGACTCTGGCCAAATCAGTACACGCCGGCTCAGGGGGGGGGGGGGACACACGGTTTCTGAAGAGCTGACTTGAAGCTCGGTGGGCGGTTCCTACATCGCCATCTTGGCAGGGGCATGCGTGTCGTCTCGCCCGGAAAATACAAATATGGTCAAAGAGATGGAGCTGAGAGGGGGGCTGTGAGCGTCATGGTGGATGATTGACATCCAGCGAACTCCGAGCTTTCTGTAGCTAAGAGCTAACCGAGCTAACCCGGAGATAACAGGAGCTAACCAGCTAACGGAGGTAAGCGGGCTAAAGCTAAGTCACGTTGTTAACCGGCTAAAAACCGCGGTTGTTCTACGTTCTTCTGACTTGAAGCGGGAAAACGGGTACCTGTCAATCAAATGGACACGCCCCTGAATATGCTAAACTTTGAGATTAAATCACTTTTAAACGGGCGAGTTAGAAAAAAATTCACTCCCCCCACAGTTGTCATGAAGGTAAACCTGATCTATTAAATTACATTTTTTATATTTCAGGATATAAAAATGTTTATTTTTGCTGTGAACATGTTTATTTCTGCTATAAACATGTTTATTCCTGCTATAAACATGTTTATTCCTGCTGTAAACATGTTTATTTCTGCTGTGAAGTTGGTCTTTTTAACATGGGAGTCTATGGGGATTTGCTCTGTTTTGCAGCCCCTAGTGGATGAAGGGGGAACTGCAGTTTTATGCACTTCCACGTAGGCTTCACCTTTAACTGCCAGAGGCTCCGTCCATCTTTCAGACACGGTCATTCATGCAACAGAATGAAAACAGATCTGTGGGGGGGGGGGGGGGGGGGGGGGGGGCATGCATCAAATCTCTGCTTTGACACCTGATGATGTCTGGAGTCAAGGCGATGCGTACACAAATGCCAGCTGTGCATATCGTTTCTTCTTCCTTGCCGTAAACAGACATAATCCGAGTAAAAAAACAGGTTACATGTCTGCTGTTTCCCTCCACAATACCCCTCCCCCACCTCACCCTGCCCCCCCCCCCCCCCCCCCCCCCCCCCCCCATGTGCAGTGGATCTCCCTGTTTGTGTATGGAAGGATAAAGTGTGTTGATTTCCCGCCTGAACCACACGTTGCCTAACAGCGTTTAGCTTAGCTGCCTGTGACTGTTTCAGACTAAATCCTGGTAATTGGCCTCGTTCTGAGCTCCTGAGACAGTCTGACTAAACAGCTGTTATAAACACTGAGACACCCCCCCAGCACCGCCCCCCAGAAACGCAGCGGCTGCCAGCCAGGGATGAAGCAAAGCTCCGGAACCTGCAGAGATGCAGTCCGAACTGGAACTTTTACTGCTGTTGCTGCAAACGAAGGTTAATGAGACGCATCTGTTCTCATTCACATTAAATCCCCAGATAAACATTAACCTTGTTAAAAATTACCATGAAAATTTCATTTTTATTTCATGCCAACACTTTTTCTTTTTTTACTCTGAGATACCAGTTGACACCAGCAATGTTCCCATAGGATTTAATTGAGAAGTGTGTCCAAACTAGTGTACTTGTAGGTACTTTTCAGCATTGATGGAGCTTCCTGCTGCTGTGATGATGCAGGATGTGGTCCAGCGTGGTCCTGCTGGACCAGTTCTCCTGTTCCACCATCAGGACTTGGTCCAGCATGGTCCTGCTGGACCAGTTCTCCTGTTCCACCATCAGGACTTGGTCCAGCATGGTCCTGCTGGACCAGTTCTCCTGTTCCACCATCAGGACTTGGTCCAGCGTGGTCCTGCTGGACCAGTTCTCCTGTTCCACCATCAGGATGTGGTTCAGCGTGGTCCTGCTGGACCAGTTCTCCTGTTCCACCATCAGGATGTGGTCCAGCGTGGTCCTGCTGGACCAGTTCTCCTGTTCCACCATCAGGATGTGGTCCAGCGTGGTCCTGCTGGACCAGTTCTCCTGTTCCACCATCAGGACTTGGTCCAGCGTGGTCCTGCTGGACCAGTTCTCCTGTTCCACCATCAGGATGTGGTTCAGCGTGGTCCTGCTGGACCAGTTCTCCTGTTCCACCATCAGGATGTGGTCCAGCGTGGTCCTGCTGGACCAGTTCTCCTGTTCCACCATCAGGATGTGGTCCAGCGTGGTCCTGCTGGACCAGTTCTCCTGTTCCACCATCAGGATGTGGTTCAGCATGGTCCTGGTGGACCAGTTCTCCTGTTCCACCATCAGGATGTGGTCCAGCATGGTGGAAGGTCTTCCCTGAAAGAGACGTTGTCTGGATGGGAGCAGATGTTCCAGCATTGATGGAGCTTCCCAGATGTGGAAGCTGCCCACGCCATCGGCACTAATGCAACCCCATCCCATCAGAGATGCAGGCTGATAACAAGCTGGATGCTCCCTCTCCTCTTTAGTCTGCAGGACACGCCGTCCATGCTGTCCACAAACTATTCCACATCTTCATCCAGGTTTCCACTCAGAACATTTTAAATGAGCTTTGGTCCAGAGAAGACGGCGTGTTTCTGGATCCTCTTCACATATGATGGAGCTTTAACCTGCAGGTGTGGATTTCAGCCTGAACTGGGTTCACACTGGTTTCTGGAAGCTTCCTGAGTCCATGCACTGGTTTCCAGTAGAGAATCATGTTTAACCCTAAGCATACAGAGATTCCTTCTGAATCTCTGAACCTTCTGATGATCTTCTACACTGTAGATGAAGAGATCTTCAAAGTCTGGGGCACGTTTTTCTGAACTTTTTTAGACCCAGTTTGTCATAAATTGAAGCTTTGTCCATGTTTCCATCTGAGAGACTCTGCTTCTCTGAAGTGCTCCTTTTGGGCTGCACGGTGGCGCAGTGGTTAACACCAGCAGGTCACTGGTTCCAGCCTCAGCTGGGGAGGAGGGGCTCAAACGGTGGTCTTTCTGTGTGCAGTTTGCATGTTCTCCCTGCGTATGCGTTCTCACCGAGAACTCCGGCTTCCTGCGTGTTGTGGTCATTCTGATGGTTGTTATTATTAATTGATCACTTTTCACATGTAATTTGTTTTGGATAAAAGCATCTGCAAACTGACTGCAGAAATACTCTCATCACGTTTCACAGACGTGTTTCTGCATCAGATTCACATATTTTCCGTCATGTTAACATGTCTCAGTTCGTGTTGTTTATCTGGGAATGAAATCTGACTTTACAAATCACTGCTTTTTACATTTTACAGCGTGTACTGACCTAATGGGGGGACCTGGAGTTGTATTCATACCAAACATCCCTAACTAGCAGAAAGGGTTACATATGGAGGTCAGTAGAAACAAATCATGTAAGAAACGTTTAAAAGACTTTTCTAACACAACACAGTGAATGTTTATTCCAGCAGACAGAACTGGGGTTGTGTACGCGCCTCAGGAAGCCTGAGCGATACGGAGTAAGGCCATCCCCTCACGTTGTTGTAATTCCAGCTTTGTCTCCTTGGACGTCATCGTAGTTATTGGACGTACTGTGACTTAGATCCTGCAGAACATTGTGGCCTCAGTGTTGGTTTAAAAACCTTGTTGTGTAGATACAGTTTTGCAAAACAAGGTTGTAACAGAGAACAAGCTGCTGAGAAGAGTTCATGGTCAGAAACTTCATGTTGAATTATTACATATTTACATATAAAAACGCTGCGATTTTAGGTGGAATCTTGCAGTTCAGAAGAAACTTCTTGAAATAAACTCGATGCTGCCAGTTTGTTGCCAGCCAGCTTTATTTTAAAACGTCAGGATGCTTTGATTGTTGTTTTCACGTTCTGTGGTGTCACCAGAAGCCATTTTCCTCTTTTGACTTTCATCCTCCGAAGCCTGAAATGACTCCCTTCCCGTGTGGGGTTAGCCCTCAGCCCGCCAGCGAGCGCTTGGTTAGAGTCCGGCGAGATCGGGTTGTTTAGGGAACGGCGCTGCCTGCAATTTGCTCAGACGGTGCCGTCATCCTTCCACATCCAGCCCGCTTAAAAAAGAAGTGATGGGCACCATTTTATCTTCTCTTTTCTCAGAAGAAGTAGGAAACTGCAGGATGCTGGCTCGATTCTCCAGCCGCTCTGCAGAGGAGGTCAGGAGGTCAGGGGGTCAGGAGGTCAGGGAGTCAGGTGGTCAGGGGTCAGGGGGTCAGGAGGTCAGGGGGTCAGGAGGTCAGGTGTTCAGGAGGTCAGGTGGTCAGGGGGTCAGGAGGTCAGGAGGTCAGGTGTTCAGGAGGTCAGGGGGTCAGGATGTCAGTTGGTCAGGTGTTCAGGTGGTCAGGGGGTCAGGTGGTCAGGATGTCAGTTGGTCAGGTGTTCAGGAGGTCAGGGGGTCAGGATGTCAGTTGGTCAGGTGTTCAGGTGGTCAGGGGGTCAGGTGGTCAGGTGTTCAGGAGGTCAGGTGGTCAGGGGGTCAGGGGGTCAGGATGTCAGTTGGTCAGGTGTTCAGGTGGTCAGGGGGTCAGGTGTTCAGGGGGTCAGGAGGTCAGGGGGTCAGGATGTCAGTTGGTCAGGAGGTCAGGTGTTCAGGGGGTCAGGGGGTCAGGATGTCAGTTGGTCAGGTGTTCAGGAGGTCAGGTGTTCAGGTGGTCAGGGGGTCAGGTGTTCAGGGGGTCAGGAGGTCAGGAGGTCAGGGGCATGAAGCACCCGTCTGACCAGGCGGTGGGAAGATCTGCATCACCGCTGATATTCGTTTAAGAAGAGTCACGTTTTGTTTGTTTGTTTTCAGGTGTGTATTTGTGTTTTGCCACATGTAGATTTGTCAACGGCTGCTCAAATATTTGTTTTATTACTTTGTTATCTAAAATGAAAATTTATTTCCCAGTAAAAAATGTTTGTTTGTTTTTTAAATGTATTTTTTTTTCTAAAATAACTATTTGTTTCCTAAAAAGGTAAAATTGTTTCTAATAAAGTTTTTCCGCAAAAAATATAAATTTTATTTACTAAAGAAAAGAAAAAGTAAATTGGTTTAAAAATGTATAAATTTGTTTTTTTTTTTCAAAATGTAAATTTGTTCTCTTAAGTATTAAAATTTATTTACCAAATTTAAAATAAAATCCCAAATATAAATTTGTTTATTCAAATAATGATGTTTTGATAGATGCACATTTATTTCCTAAAAATGTAAATTTGTTTAAAAATATACATTTGTTAAAAAAAAAGTCTTTCTTGAAAATGTATATTTTTCCAATCACTGTAAAATTGCTTCCAATAAATATCAAATTACTTTCCAAACATGTACATTTTATTTAAAAAAAGAAGGAAAAAAAAGGAAAATGGTCTCCTCAATCATGAATTTGTCTCTTAAAAGTTTCATTTGAAAATAGAAATTCAAATGTAAATGTGGTTTTGTAAATTTCACATTTTTTAACTGAATGAATGAATTTTTTTCTAAAAATTTACATGGTTTCTACAAGATGTTATAAAAAAAAAAAAATCCTAAATTTTTTTTTTTATAAAAAAATGTCAATTTCTTTGGAAAAAAAATGTCAAATTTGTCTTCTATAAGATTAAAGTATCTCATCTAAAAGTGTCAATTTGTTTCTTTAAAATGTAATTTTTTCCTAAAATATGTATTTTTTAAATCTTAAATGTAATTTTTTTTCTTTCAAAAATGGACATTTGTTTCAATATTTGCAAATAAATGGCTTTTCTAAATCAAACTCTGTTTGAAGCTGTTCGCAGCAGGAGGAGCAGGAGCTAACTGCAGGAGCATGGTGAACTGCAGCAGGAGCGGTAGGAGCAATAAGAGCTACAGCTGCAGGAGCAGAAGGAGCAGCAGGAGCAGCTTGGGGCAGCCTGCAGAGTAAAACAGAAGCCACAACCTCTCCTAACATAATGACAGCTGGAGGATCACAAATAAGACGTGAAGGAGAGCAGCGCCCGGTGTCTCTGTGTAATATTTCATCAGAGAAAAGCTAAATAAATTCCTCACTCGAGTCAAGTGAAACCACGTCAATGCAGCAGATGTAAGAAATGGCAGCTGCTGGAGGAATGTGGTTTGGCAGCAAGCGGCCTGGAGAGAGACGGGAAGGTCCTCTCACGTTAACACTTTGTACACAAAAATACATTGTTGATAGACGGAGCAGAGTTCAGCCATGTTTGTGGGCCTGTTTAAGTGAGTGTGAGGAGGACAAGGTGGTGACTCCCGCCTCCTTGATCATCATGTAGAGGAAAAAGCTCAAACACCAAGAAGCATTCCACTTCACGCAAAGAAAGACAGCGATACAGAAGAATTAAACACAGATGGACACACATATTTGACCATTTTTATGAGCATATTTTGATACTCAGATATTGAGAGACGGTGTGAGAAGCAGTAGGCCTGGCGTGCAGCGTGGCATGAGTGTGGCAGCCAGCTCTGAAGGCCAGAAAATAAATAGGTCTCACATTGTTCAGGCACACAACTGCAGCCAAAGCTGTAATGTTACAATAAATCTGGAACTGAAGGGGCGCACATGGCCGGTGGAGGCGTTCGCCCTGCCAGATGTTACTTATAACTACTCTTAGTTTTATTTCGCCCCCTCATCAGATAAATACGTACACATGTTAGGCGTAAAATTGCAGAGTGGAGCTGTCTGGTTTCACGATCTCGTCATGGGGTGATTCTTAGTTTGAAGAAGTCAGGTCACGACTTAATTCGCTGTAACCGCTCTGCTTTAGCTGACTGACATTTATCAGATGTGTGAGTGAGTCAGGAGACGTCCTGTAGCATTTTTACGCTCACACAGGACGCAGAGGAACATATTTATAAAGTCTGGATTTCAACTTAAGAACGTTCAACTATTTGACATGTTTTTGTTACTTTTCAAAATGATAAATATAAGAAAGTTGGTTTTTTTATAGTTCTTTAATACATTAACAATTTAAATGCTGTTGGGGGGTAAAAGCTTTGACTTATTTTGTGGTTTAGTTTTCAGTAAAAGTCCATTACCAACTGCTAGTGTAGGATGTGGGGGTCTATAAGAGGGGCACAAGAGCTGCAGACCATGTTTGTCTTCTTTACATGTCTTTGTACATGTACATACTTCACTGGGAAGCCGAAGTCCTTCCAAACAGGAGATTTTAATGATGGAAGAGGCTCAAGGTCTGGTTCTCCTTAAATGCTAGCAATAACGTCCACTAGCCGTGTGTGCTAGCCATCACACTTGCCATGTTTGCTAGCCATAAAGTCCACTAGCCCCGTTGGCTATCCATGATGTCTGCTAGCTATAACATCTGCTAGCCATAATGCCCACTAGCCTTGTCTGCTAGCCATCACATCTGCTAGCCATGCTTGCTAGCCATAATGCCCACTAGCCTTGTCTGCTAGCCATCACATCTGCTAGCCATGCTTGCTAGCCATAATGCCCACTAGCCTTGTCTGCTAGCCATCACATCTGCTAGCCATGCTTGCTAGCCATAATGCCCACTAGCCTTGTCTGCTAGCCATCACATCTGCTAGCCATGCTTGCTAGCCATAATGTCCACTAGCCGTGTCAGCTAGCCATGATGTCTACTAACCATACCATCTGATACAAGCCATGCTTGTATCATACGAGCCTACTAGCCATTACATCTGCTAGCCATTTCTGCTAACCATAACACCCACTAACTCTGTCTGCTGGCCATGATACAGCTAGCCATTTCTAATAGTCACAATGTCCACTAGCTGTGTCTGCTAGCCATGACACTGCTTGCCAGAGGCTGTGCTGCACTCAAGTTGTTGTTTATGAAGGAACTATGGATTCAAGTACTGTAACATCTGTAAAGTATAAATTGCATTATTATTATTATTAATTGCATTTTAAACATTTTCTGTTAAAAGGAACATTTTTTTGGACAACTGAGGGGTTTGTAGCAGCATCTATAAACTAAACATGCTTTCAGGTCAGACTCCAAAATTTCCAATAACTTAGAAAAACTCACCAGTTTTGTTGCCAGTTAATTTTATTATACTAATATATAGTCACAAAAGGGGTCTTAAAACTTGCTAAATCCTGCACAAAAGTTGGAAATTTTTGTAAAATCCATAAAGATGGTGAAATTTAAAGCAAAAAGTGTATGTGTTGGTATTGGCATCAGCAATATGGACCTTGGATTTATTGGTATCAGATCAATAACAAAATTTTCCGTAATGCTGCTGTGTTGTGCTCATGGAGTGAAGTTGGATTTATTAACCAGTAGACATGAATCATGTCTGGGCTACTGGATATCTGGATAGTTTTCACCCTCTGCTTAAAGAAATTTATCTTTACGGTAAACACACAAGACAAATCGTACATGTGAGGCACACGCAGACTCGTTTAACCATATTTAGCATGGAGGCTAGCTAGTGAAAAACAAATCAATGGGACACTTTATATTTGGGGAATATGTACCATAATAATGACACATAAACATCATGTTCTGAAAAACAAGCAGAAAGAATAAAACCAAGTGAATTTCAGAAGGATGTGTCATTCCGAACGCAGCAGGAACTCTGTGGTTGATGCAGAACCTGCGTGCAGGAGACAGAATAATGAAATCCACAGCTGATTTGGTCTTTAATCTGTTCCATTCTGCAGACGGCAGCTGCTCCTTGATCTCCACTTGGTGGAGGTGGTAATGGATGGCAGCTCATGACCTCACTGAAACATATATGTGCTACTGTCTGATGCTTGATTGGGGAAATGTAAATATTTGAGAGCAGCGCTGCTGGGAAAAGTCCAGTCCAAGTGATCCTGGGACCTGCCAGCACGCTGCACATGCTGCTGCGACGCTATCTGTTCACAGCCTCAGGAGAGCCCTCGGCAGCAGTGAGGAGGGGGGGGGGGGGGTGGTCTTTCATTTCAAGCTCACTGCAGGACCAGTGTTTATAAAAGCTAAGCTAAAGCAAGGAGTCGATGCTGCTCTGCTTTGACTCATGTTGCAGCGCAGCAGGGCGAGAACACAAAGCCTTATTGCAACTGAGGGTGTTGAGGTGAAGTCAAAATAGATACCTGGTTACTTTAGAAACTTTAACATCCCACTACTTTCGCAGTTAGATGTGCTTCAGGCAGGTGGTGGGGGTAATTGGTGGGGTATGAGAGTTTTGTCATCTGAAAGTGTCGGTTTCAAACTCTTTTTCTTCTAAACACCAAAAAGCAAGTTTCACAAAGTTTTCTACAAACACGATGTGAAATTAAAAAACACGGATTGAGATAAGAAAAGCTGTGTCATGCTAAGTGAAAGCTGGTGTGGGGAGTACGTTGCTGACTATGGGGGTAAGGGTGCTGTGCCCTTCAGGTCACGGCCTGGATTGGACCTGGTGGGCTGGAAAAGATCCTGAAGTTGGGAGGTGTGAAGTTTTATGTGGTGGAGGGAAACATATAAGTAGTATGTATGTATGTTTGTGTGGAAGTTTGCATGAATGTATGAATAGATGTACACATGTGTGTGATGTTATATGGATGAATGTATGTATGTATGCTATGTATATGATCATCAAGAGATGAATGCATCTACGAAGAAATGTGTGTATGTATGTAAAAGTATGATATCATACATATGTATAAATTAATGTGTGTATGGATTTGCTGCAATGGACTGGAGATTTGACCTGCTGACACTGATATGGAAAAGGCAGTACAAAGCATGAATGAATGAATGTCTGGATTTATATATGTAAGTTTATAAGATGGTATGTAAGTGTGTTGTACGTATTTTTGTAAATATGTATATATATGTATATACATTATATATATATATATATATATATATATATATATATATATATATGTATATATATATATATATATATATATATATATAAAATGTATATGTATGTATGTGTGTATGTAGGTATATATATATGTATATATATGTATATATATGTATACATCTTTAGGTTGGGTTTATTTTTGGTTGTTTTTTTTAGTTTTTTTTTCTCTCTCTCTTTCTCTTTTCACTTTTCCCGTGAGGTGTTTTCTCTTCTTTCTCTTTCTGTCTTTCTTCTGTCCTCTCCGGTCCGGTCCAGCAGTACAAACTCTACAATGCAAACAATAACGCAAAATAAATGTAGAAATAAAACAAAAATTCAGAAAGTCAATGGGATCATTATGTCTTCAAGCTTCCCTTGGCAAAGTAAATTTGCTCAGCCGAACACAGCATCCAGACGATCATTCTGCTGCCTAAATGTTGGACAAGACAAAAAAAAACAAAACACATGGATTACCATACCAAGCTTGAGGACCACAAGTGGCTTTTAGATTTATCTTTCCTCACAGATCTCACCAGCGAGCTCAATGAATTGAATTTAGAGCTGCAGGGTAAGGGTAAAGATGTAGTCAACATAATGAGGTTAGTGAGCACTTTTAAAAGCAAGCTAAAGCTGTTGTCAGACATGCTGCAGCTTGGTAACCTGTGCAACTTCCCTCACATGCAAGCATGTCAAGGTAAAGGTGTGACACAGCTTGACAGTGCACTTTATGAGGAGCATGTTAAGAGCATCTCGTCAGAGTCTGAAAGGCGTTTTACTGATTTTGCATCCATCGAGCCTATAGCCAGCTATATGTTATCCATTTGGTGCAAGTATTGACATTGGTGACATTGCCGCCTAAGTCAGATCACTGTTCAACTTTGAAAGCTCCGCTCTTGAGGATGAGATTCTGACATTGCAAAATGACATTCAGATCAAAACCAGATCAACATCCGCTCAACCTGGAGAGCATGTAATGTTC
The DNA here is from genome assembly GCF_933228915.1 of Telmatherina bonti. NCBI lineage: Eukaryota > Metazoa > Chordata > Actinopteri > Atheriniformes > Telmatherinidae > Telmatherina > Telmatherina bonti. The sequence goes on along the minus strand of NC_136618.1, from coordinate 6,902,200 downwards.
TGGAAAATACTGGTGGCAGAGAAGTATCCCAATCTCAGAAGATGTGCTTTGAACCTGACAGCTCTTTTTGGATCAACTTATTTGTACGAGTCTGCTTTCATGAACATCATCAAGTCCAAGTACAGATCAACAATGACTGATGGTCACCTTACAGCCTGCCTACGCCTTGCAACCAGCTCCTACAGTCCTCACACGAAAAACTAGCCTCCTCCTCCCAGTGTCAGGTCTCCCACTAAGGTAGGAACTGATTTCCTTTTTTCTAACAGAGATCTACCTGTTTTGTATATGGGTTATTTTTCTGTTTGGTTCATATTAAGGTCAGTTATGGCTATGGCTCATCATGCAGATTGGTGTGTGTGTGTGTGTGTGTGTGAGAGAGAGAGAGAGAGAGGAATTTGTGAGGGTAGTTACTGCAGGCTGGAAACAATCTGTAGGGGTTTGCGATGTTGATACTGGACTGGAAGATCTCAGAAGGTGGGCTACTTAAAAAGTAGCTCTTGGGACATAAAAGGTTGGTCACCCCTGGTATAGCATGTGCCACAACATTGTATTGTTAAGGTGAAAACTGTCATTGTAAAGTATGTGTCAAAAATGTCGTTAAATTCATAAAAAATATAGTATGTATAAAGTATAGTATGTGGAACAAAATGTCATTGTAACAAAAATGTCAGTGTAGTATGTTTCATGACAGTATAGGATGTCATAAATGTCCTAGTATAGTCTATGTCGTGACATAATGTAGATGTCAAAAATGTCACTATCGAGGTTGGAAATCAGCTGAAACGGTTAAACAGTACATGAAGGATTTTGGTCTTTGCGATGCATGGCGTTCTCATCACCCGACACTGAGAGAATACACTTTCTTCTCTTCAGTTCACCAGACCTATTCTAGACTAGATTACTTCCTAATCAGCAGTTCACTCATGAGTGACATATCAGAGATAAAGATCCATCCCAAATTCATCAGTGATCATGCACCTGTATCATTAACCCTTAGAAGTAAAAACTGTAAGCCAGCCACTAGAAACTGGAGGTTTAATACATCATTACTTACAGATTCTGAGTTTATCAGTTACTTAAAAAGAGAATGGTCCTCATATCTAGAAAACAATAACAGACCAGAAACTTCAGCGTGTGTTCTGTGGGAAGCAGGAAAAGCAGTAATGAGAGGGAAAATAATATCCTTCTCTTCCCATAAGAAAAAGAAGGAAACTTTGAGAACATCAGAATTAGAACTCAGAATTAAATCACTAGAGGAAGCTTACCATGTCTCCCCAGAAGAACACACACTGAATGATATTAGAAAAGCCAAATTAGAACTTAATGAAATAATAGATAAAAGAACACAATTCATGGTGCAAAGACTTCGATTGGACAATTTTGAACATGGTAACAAATCTGGAAAGTTCCTGGCTAACCAACTAAAGGCAAATAAGGAGAAAACAACAATTTCCTCTAAAAAAGATTCAGAAGGAAATATCAGCCATGATCCTGACATGATAAACAATACTTTCAAAGAATTTTACAAAGCATTATATTCATCACAAATAAATCCAACAGATGAGAATATTAACCAATTTCTTAGCAGCATCAATCTTCCTAAAATAAATCAGGAAAATAAAATGGCTCTAGATTCACCTATTTCAGTTCATGAGCTCCATGAAGCTCTCCATCGTATGCCAAATAATGAAGCACCAGGTCCAGATGGTTATCCAGCTGAATTCTACAAAGAATTCTGGACCACACTGGCTCCAACCTTTTACAGCATGGTATTAGAAATACAGGAAAAGCAAAAAATACCCTCCAATATGAACTTGGCGAATATTTCAGTCCTATTAAAACCAGGAAAGGACCCTACACTCCCATCCAGTTATCGTCCAATTTCATTAATAAACGTAGATCTCAAAATAATCAGCAAAGCTCTAGCCAGAAGGATAGAGAAAATAACCCCTTCCATTATTCACCCTGATCAAACAGGATTTATAAAAGGTAGACATTCCTACACTAACATGCGCAGATTAATTAACATAATAGATTATTCAACTCTACACAATCTGAAGTCCACAGTTATATCTTTAGATGCAGAAAAAGCATTTGACCGTGTAAACTGGAAACTTTTATTTGCAACTTTAAAAGAATTTGGGTTTGGGTCATCATTTATTGACTGGATAAAAATATTATACAACAACCCAAATGCATGTGTGAAGACTAATGACAAAACTTCTCCAAACTTCTGCTTACAGAGAGGCACCAGACAGGGCTGCCCACTTTCTCCATCACTTTTTGCCATTTTTATTGAACCTCTGGCAGCTGCCATAAAACAAAACCCAGAAATCAAAGGAATTCAAGCTAAAAATATTGAACATAAAATTAGTCTTTACGCAGATGACATTTTACTTTTCCTTAACAACTCACAAACAACACTTTCTCAAACAATCACACTAATTAATACATTCTCTTCAATATCAGACTATTCTATTAACTGGTTAAAGACTACAGCAATGCCCATTAACTGTGACTTTAAAAACATATCTAACACCACTATACAGTCAGGAAATATTAGTTATTTAGGTATAATAATCTCTCCCAGACTAACCGAACTAATAAAGTTAAATCATGATCAGCTAATAAAAACAGTAGAGGATGACCTCTCAAGGTGGAACCGCTTGCCCATATCACTTATGGGGAGGGTTTCCACTGTTAAAATGATGGTTTTACCAAAAGTTAATTACCTTTTCTCAATGGTTCCCATCAGACCATCCTCCACTTGGTTTAAATCACTAGACTCCCACATATCCAGATTTCTCTGGAAAAACAAGCCATCCCGCATTAGTCTAAAAACTTTACAACAGACCAAAGACAGAGGTGGGTTGGACCTGCCAAATTTTAATCAATATTTCTTATGTAATAGGCTGCAATGCATCTCTAAGTGGCTTAATCCAAGTTCTTTGGATGAGTCATGGCTGGATGTTGAGCAAGCATTGTGTGAGGATTTAGTCATCTCTGATTTACCATTCATCAGCTCAACTGTCAAGTCATATAAGTGTTTTAAAAGCATTAACATCAGCTCCAGTTTAACGGCTTGGTGGGAATTCCTGAAAGTAACCAAGTCTGCGCTTATTCCATGTAAGCTCACACCCATCTGGAACAATCCTGACTTCCTGCAAAACAAAAAGATGATAAACTTCCCTCGGTGGAAGAATAAAGGAGTAACGCAGTTAGAACATATAGTAGAAAATGGAAACTTTCTGCCATTTGATGCAATTTCTTCACGGTATGAATTCAGCAGCACCAAATTCTTAGAATACCACCAACTTAAATCTATCATAAGTAAGAAATACACCACTGATCAACTAAACTTACAGTTACCTATAAGGGTTGCAGAATTCCTAAATCTTAAGGCCCCGAAGCTACTATCCAAAATATACAGATTACTATTGAAGCTAGAAGATTCCATCTCTCTCCCAACTTCTAAATGGGAAGCAGACTTATCCAGCAAATTCAATCAAAATGAATGGTCACAAATCTGCTCAAACACATTCAAAATGACTAAGAATTCAAACATGCAATTAATACAATTCAAAATTCTACACAGAACTCATTATACGGGACACAGGATGTTCAAGATGGGTCTGTTACACTCACATATCTGTTCACACTGTACTGACAACATGATTGACAGCTACTACCATGCCTTATGGTCTTGTCCACCTGTCCAGAGATTCTGGCTCCAGGTATGTAAAGATCTGTCAGACTGGTTTAAATGTAAAATCCCTGCAAACCCCAAACTGGGCCTCTTGAGTCACTTAGGTGAAAATAACATAGGGTTTAATTTAGCAAAACCAATCCTCAGCAGCCTGTGCATTGCAAAGAAAACTATCCTTGTGAACTGGAAAAGCAAACAGAATCTGTGTATCCAGCAGTTTAGAAATCTGTTATTAGATTACATCAGCATGGAAATGATGTCTGCCTCCTCAAAGGATCAGTCAGTTGGATTTCACTCTCTCTGGTCTCCTGTGATCAACTCCATCACTTAGTGTAGGGGGGGGGGGGTGTGTGACCTCATCCCGCTCGGGGCTGGGGACTGGCTGGGTGGCTCAGGTGGCTATGGGTCTGGGGTGGACCCCTGGACAGGGATCTTGGCTGCTTCATTACTGGGGGGGCTAGGTTTCCAGACCTGGCGGGAGGCCTTGGGTTGATCAATGGTTGGAGTTGCCTTTTGGCGGTGGGGCGAGGTCGCTGGCGGGGGCTGGATCGGCGGGTATTGGCTCCATGACGGGTGGCCGTGCCACTGTGGGGTGGGCGGGGTGCGGGTCCTGGGCTCCGGTGCCCGGGGCTGTCCCCTGCTTCTCGGGGATGGGGGGTCGGCCCTGCCGTGGGGGGGTTGGGCTGACCTGGACCTGCCGCTGCAGCGGGGGCGGGTCCGTGCCCTGGTGCCCGGCAGAGGGACCCGGGCCCAAGATAGTTGAGGATGGGGGGGTGCCTGTGTATATATGGGGTGTGTATGGAGGAGTGTAGTGGTACATGAATGTATGGGGGGTAGGGGTGCGTGTATGTGGGAGTGTGTTGGGGCATGTATGTGTGGGGGTGTACGTATGAGGGAGTGCGGTGGTGTATATGCGGGGTGTGTATAGAGGATTGTAGCGGTACATGAAGGTATAGGGGGTGAGGGGTGTGTGTATGGGGGAGTGTGTGAGGGGTGTTGGGGTGGAGGTTTAGGGGACTGTGATAGTACATGAGTGTGTGGGGTGTAGGAAGTGTGTGGTGGTTTATATGTGGGGGGTTTATGGGGAGTGTAGTGGAGCATGAGTTTGTGGGGGGTAGGGTTGTGTGTAAGGGGGAGTGTGTTAGGGCATGTAGGTGTGGGGGTGGAGGTTTTGGGGCGTGTGATAGTACATGATTGTGTGGGGGGTTGGGGTTGTGAATGAGGGAGTGGGTGGTGTGTGTGTGTGTGGGAAGGGGTAAGGGCTTGTGTGTGGATAATCTGGTGTTAAATGCATGGGAGATAGGGGTGTGTATATAGAGGAGTATTGAGATGCATGTGTATGGGGGGAATTGGCCCGTGTATAGGGGGGTGAAGGGTCATGATTATGAAGGGGGTAGGACTTCAGTGAGAGAAGTGGGGCGTTGTGGTGGTTTGTTCTAGGGTAGGTAGAATGAGAAGGGGTGTTTTGTGATGGGCAGGGAGGGGAGTGGGATGTAGGGTTTTGGAGGTGGACTAATCTTTTGGCCGTGTATCTGTTAGAATGGGTGTGTATGTGTATAGATGTATGTGTGGGTCTGTAGGTGTGTGTGTGTGTGTGTGTAGATGTGTGTGTATACCAGGCTAATGGTGAGGGGGTGTGAATGTGTTGGTGTGTAAAGGAGAAGGGAATGCAACGTGTCTCTGGGTGGGGGCGTCTCCTAGGGGTGTGGGGGCGGTGGGCCCTTGGTCTGTCTCTCCTTCTCCCCCCCCTCCTCTTCTTTGCCCCCCCCCACTTTTGCATGTGGTTCGTTGGTGCCTTCTGGGGCCGGTGGCGGCTCCTTTATTGGGGTTGCTGAGGGCCCTGGTTGTTGGGGCAGCTGCCCTTGGCCTGTCCTGGCCTTCGGGGACCCCGGGAATGGGGGACGTGCCTCGTGCCGCAGGTGGCTCATCTTCTTGAGGGAGGGGTGCTTCACTCAGGACCTAAATCCCCAGACCCCCCTCCTTCCCTTCTTCCACCACACACAGGCAGGGCGTTGGGAGGTGGACACGTTGATCTGGATGGTGAGAGAGGCCATCAAGGTGGTCTCGATCGCTGCACCCAGCATCGGTTCACCTCCCAGTTTTAATTACACTTAGTCAACATAACACAAAAAACACACACTGACAACACATGGACATATTTTGGGGGGCGGGCCATGCAGTGTGCGGTGGGCGGGGCTGCTTTGGTGGTCCCGCTCCCAACATGATGTGGTTACTTCTTCCCAATTTTAATTGCAAACAACACACACTTCACAATCATTCATAAGCTGGGAGGGAGGGGGTGACAATGGGGTCCTGCCACGCCCCTATTTCTGGGGCTGTGCCGGAGGAGTTTGGGCGGGGGAGTGGTGCTGTTCAGGGGGCCTGGGTCTGGGCTGGCCTGGCGGGGGTGGGACTGCTGCTGGCCCTGGGTGGTGCTGGATCGGCTGCATGTGTGGAGTGGTGGGGGGGCATTGACAGGGGTGGGGGGTAGTTGTGGGGCCCTGATCGGGGCCCTCCTATCCCCTGCTCCCCCGGGGGTATCTCACAGGGGACACGTTGGGAAAGAAAGGTGAGGGCGTGCATGAGCCAATGGATGAAGTGGTGACTGAATGTTAGGGTAGAGGGGGGGTGGGGGGATCAGGGTGAAAGAATTTAGGAAAGTGGATGGCCGCTGGGATAGGAGGAAGGGGGGGTGTATGCAGATGGGTGGGGGTGCGTATGTGGGGTTATGTTGGTGGTACGGGGAAGTGATGGGGTGGGTGTACAATGAGGACTGTGAATGTGGATAGAGGGGTGTGTGTGTGTGTAGAGTGGGGTATGCGTGTATGGAAGAATGGGTGATTATAGAGGGAGCAGGGATGTGTGTGTGAGGGGGTGTGTGTGTATAAAGAACGGGGGTAGGAGAGTGTGAGTTTGAGCGTGTGTAAGAGAATGGGTGTATAGGGTGTGTTTAAGGAGGAAGTGTGGATGCGTGTGGGTGGGGGTAGGTGGGTGGGTGCATGTGTGCGTGTGTGTGTGTGTGTGTGTGTGTGTGTGTGTGTGTGTGCACGTGTGTGCGTGTGTGTGTGTTTGTGTGCGTGGGTGCGTGGAGGGTCTTGGTGCTCGGGGAGCGCTGCTGGTGCGCTGGGGTGCGGCCTGGCTGCCGCTCGGTGGCGGTCTGGGGATCCCGGCCCTCCGTCGGTGTGGGCTGGGCCCTCTGCCTGCGGGGGTGGGGGGTTGCTTCTGGGCTCTTGAGGCTGTGGGGCCCGCGCTCTGTGTGCCCTGGGTGGCCGGTGCCCGGCAGGGCCGGTCCTCGCTGGTCCGGGCCTGCTGGGGCCTGTTCCCCCTGACTGCGGGGGACTCTGGCTGGGACCCCCGTCTGCCTCCTCCTGGGTCGGTGCATGGCTGGCTCCGGGGTGGGGCGGTTGGGGTCTGCGCCTGGGGATGGCTGCCGATGGCCCTGGTCTCGGGGGTACTCCTGGCGTGCCTCTTGCCTTTGTGTGGGAGGGGTCACACTGGCATGATCACCTTTTCCGGAACACGTTCCACTCTGCATGTTCTGCATGTGACACAGTCACCGAGTCGTCTGCAGTTTTATTCACTAACAGCAGCTAGTTTTCTCATTTCTGTTTGTTTCTCATTTATATTTAACTTTTTAGATTCATAGTTTAGTTACTATGATCTAAAGTTGGCTTGTATGTGTATGTATATGTGTTAATACTGGCAAGTGCGTATATGTTTGTACGTATGTATGTGTGTGTATGTGTGTGCATAGAGGTGTGTGTGTATATGTATATGTGTATACATGTGTGTGTGTATATGTATGTGTATGTATGCGTGTGTATGTGTGTGTATATGTATGTGTGTGCCTGTATGTGTGTATGTATACATCTGTAGGTTGTTTTCTTTCTTTTTGTTTTTGGGTTATTTTTTAGTTGTTGTTTTTTTCTCTCCCTTTTCTCTCCCTTTATCTCTTTCCCTTTTCTTATGAGGTGTTTCTTCTCCTTTCTCTTTCTGTCTTTTGTCTGTCCTCTCTGGTCCAGCAGTACAAACTCTACAATTCAAACAACAATACAAAATAAACATAGAAATAAAATAAAAATTCAGAAAGTCAAGGGGATCATTATATCTATAAAGCTTCCCTTGGCAGAGAAAATTTGCTCAGCAGAACACAGCATCCAGACCATCATTCTGCTTGCCTAAATGCTGGACAAGACAAAAAAAAAAATAAATAAAAAAATGTCACTGTAAAGCATGTGTCAAAAAATGTCATTAGATAGTCTGTCAAAAAAGTCATAGTATAGTAAAGGTCATGAGGTAGCATAGTGTGTCAAAAAATGTCATCGTAAAGTATGCATAAAAAAACAGACACTGTCCAAAAATGTCACTGTAAAATTTATCAAAAAATGTCATAATATAGTATGTATCATGACAAACAGTTTTAAAATATGCCATTGTGACAAAAAATGTAATTGTAAAGTACGAATAAAAAACACACACTATAGTGTGTTTCATGACATAGTAAAGTATGTCAGAAAATATCAGTGACAAAAAATATCATAGCATTTCATGTTTTAATGACATTAAAAAATTTTCATAATATAGTATGTTATGACATATGTGTCAAAAAATGTCATTGTAAATAAGTGTCAATAGTATGTCAAAAAAGTCATAGTATAGTATAGTCCATGGCAGAGCATCGTGTGTCAAAATATGACATAACATAGTATGTATAACAAATGTCCTGGAATGTGCCTCAACTAAGTATTGTGTAGGTAAAAAAAAAATGTCATTGTCGAATTAGTCAGAAAATGTCATAATATTGTATGTATTCGAAAATATCAGTGACAAAAAATGCCATGACATACTATGTTTTAAGGACAGAATAATTTGTCAAAAATGTCACAGAATAGTATTTCACTATAGTATCGTATGAGTAAAAATTGTCATCGTATTTGTCAAAAAATGTCATGAAAATGTAAAAACAAAAAAACACGACTTTACCATGTCATGTGTTTCATGACATAGCATGAATGTCAGTCAGTGTAAAAAAATGTCATAGTATAACATGTCACCACAGTATAGTATGTAAAAACTTTTTATAGGAAAGTATTACATAAAATGTCACAGTATAGTTTGTGTCAGAAATTGTCATTGTAAGGTATGTCAAGAATTTCATTATATAGTATGTGTCAATTTTCATGATATAGTATGTGTCCAAAATGACATTGTATACTACATAAAATGTCATAGTATAGTATGTATCAAGACAGTATATTATGTGTCAAAAATTTTATAGTAAAGTATGTTTTAAAAGGTGTCGTATAGATCGTATAGTCTGTCAATAAATGCCAATGTAGTATTTTTCAAAAAATGTCATTGTATAAAATGTAGCCACAGTAATGTCTGTCAAAAAATGTTATAGTAAAGTATTACATAAAATGTCATAGTGTAGTATTGTCAAAAAATGACATTGTAAAGTATATTACTTAAAATGTCACAGTATATTATGTCTAAAAAATTTTATAGTAAAGTAGGTAAAAAATGTAAAAAAAAAAAAAATTAGAGTAGAGTATGACATAAAATGTCAGAGTACAGAATGTGTAAAAATATAGTAACGTATGTGTTAATATAAGTCAAAGTATAGTATGTCGAAATTTTTTATAGTAAAGTATTACATAAAATCTCAGAGTATAGTATGTGTCAAAATTGTCATAGTAAACTATGTGTCAAAAATACAATGTAGTATGTTGAAAAATGACATTGTAAAGTATATTACATAAAATGTTATGGCACAGTATGTGTCAAGACAGTATGTTGTGTGTAAAAAAAATTGTATAGTAAAGTATGATATAAAATCTCACAGTTTAGTATGTGTAAAAAAATATAGTAACGCATGTGTAAATAGAAGTTATATTATTGCTTGCTGAAAAATGTCATAGTAAAGTATGTGAAAAATTTCATTATATAGTATGTGTTAAAAATTACATCGTAAAGTATATTACATAAAATGTAACAGCATAGCAGGTGTCAAGACACTATATTGTGTGTAAAAAATTGTATAGTAAAGTATTACATAAAATCTCACAGTATAGTAATATTGTATATTATATAAAAAATTGTCATAGTAAAGTATGTGTCAAAAATATAATGTAGTATGTTTAAAAATGACATTGTAAAATATATTACATAAAATGTAACAGTATAGTATGTGTCAAGACACCATATTGTGTAAAAAATTGGACAGTAAAGTATTACATAAAATCTAACATTATAGTATATGTCAAAATTGTCATCGTAAAGTATGTGTCAAAAAATATAATGCAGTATGTTGAATAATGCGATTGTAAAATATATTAGATAAAATGTCATAGTATAGTATGTGTAAAAAATATAGTAACTTGTGTGTAAATAGAAGTCATAGTAATGTTCCTTAAAAAAATGTGATAGTAAAGTATGTGTGAAAAATTTCATGATATATTATGTGTCAAAAAATGACATTGTAAAGTAAAACATAAAATGTCATAGTATAGTATGTGTCAAAAATACAATAACGTATGTCAAGACACCATATTGTGTAAAAAATTGGACAGTAAAGTATTACATAAAATCTAACAGTGTAGTATATGTCAAAATTGTCATAGTAAAGTATGTGTGAAAAACATAATGTAGTATGTTTAAAAATGACATTGTAAAATAGATTACTTAAAATGTCATAGTATAGTATGTCAAAGAAATAGTAACGTGTGTGTAAATAGAAGTCATAGTAATGTTTGTTAAAAAAAATGTCATGGTAAAGTATGTGTGAAAAACGTCATGATATAGTATGTGTCAAAAAATGACATTGTGAAATGTATTACATAAAATGTCATAGTATAGTATGTGTGAGTAATATAGCAACGTGTGTGTAAATAGAAGTCATAGTAATGTTTGGTAAAAAATGTCATAGTAAAGTATGTGTGAAAAATTTAATGATATAGCATGTGTCAAAAAATGACATCGTAAAGTAAAACATAAAATGTCATAGTATAGTATGTGTCAAAAATACAATAACGTATGTGTAAATAGAAGTCATAGTATTGTTTGGTAAAAATGTCAACTGTGTGAAAAATTTCATGATATATTATGTGTAAAGTATATTACTTAAAATGTCACAGTATAGTATGTGTAAGAAATATAGTAACGTATGTGTAAATAGAAGTTATAGTATTGTTTGTTGAAAAATGTCATAGTAAAGTATATGTGAAAATTTCCATTATATAGTATGTGTTAAAAAATGACTTTGTAAAGTATATTACATAAAATGTAACAGTATAGTATGTGTCAAGACACCATATTGTGTAAAAAATTGGACAGTAAAGTATTACATAAAATCTAACATTATAGTATATGTCAAAATTGTCATCGTAAAGTATGTGTCAAAAAATATAATGCAGTATGTTGAATAATGCGATTGTAAAATATATTAGATAAAATGTCATAGTATAGTATGTGTAAAAAATATAGTAACTTGTGTGTAAATAGAAGTCATAGTAATGTTCCTTAAAAAAATGTGATAGTAAAGTATGTGTGAAAAATTTCATGATATAGTATGTCAAAAAAGACATCTTATGTATATTACATAAAATGTCAGTATAGTATGTGTCAAAAATATCATAGTAACGTATGTGTCAAAAAATATAATGCAGTATGTTGAAAAATGCGACTGTAAAATATATTACATAAAATGTCATAGTATAGTGTGTGTCAAAAATATAGTAACGTGTGTGTAAATAGAAGTCATAGTAAGGTCCCTAAAAAAATGTGATAGTAAAGTATGTGTGAAAAATTTAATGATATATTATGTGTCAAAAAATGACATTGTAAAGTAAAACATAAAATGTCATAGTATAGTATGTGTCAAAAATACAATAACGTATGTGTAAATAGAAGTCATAGTATTGTTTGGTAAAAATGTCAACTGTGTGAAAAATTTCATGATATATTATGTGTAAAGTATATTACTTAAAATGTCACAGTATAGTATGTGTAAGAAATATAGTAACGTATGTGTAAATAGAAGTTATAGTATTGTTTGTTGAAAAATGTCATAGTAAAGTATATGTGAAAATTTCCATTATATAGTATGTGTTTAAAAATGACATTGTAAAATATATTACATAAAATGTAACAGTATAGTATGTGTCAAGACACCATATTGTGTAAAAAATTGGACAGTAAAGTATTACATAAAATCTAACATTATAGTATATGTCAAAATTGTCATCGTAAAGTATGTGTCAAAAAATATAATGCAGTATGTTGAATAATGCGATTGTAAAATATATTAGATAAAATGTCATAGTATAGTATGTGTAAAAAATATAGTAACTTGTGTGTAAATAGAAGTCATAGTAATGTTCCTTAAAAAAATGTGATAGTAAAGTATGTGTGAAAAATTTCATGATATATTATGTGTCAAAAAATGACATTGTAAAGTAAAACATAAAATGTCATAGTATAGTATGTGTCAAAAATACAATAACGTATGTCAAGACACCATATTGTGTAAAAAATTGGACAGTAAAGTATTACATAAAATCTAACAGTGTAGTATATGTCAAAATTGTCATAGTAAAGTATGTGTGAAAAACATAATGTAGTATGTTTAAAAATGACATTGTAAAATAGATTACTTAAAATGTCATAGTATAGTATGTCAAAGAAATAGTAACGTGTGTGTAAATAGAAGTCATAGTAATGTTTGTTAAAAAAAATGTCATGGTAAAGTATGTGTGAAAAACGTCATGATATAGTATGTGTCAAAAAATGACATTGTGAAATGTATTACATAAAATGTCATAGTATAGTATGTGTGAGTAATATAGCAACGTGTGTGTAAATAGAAGTCATAGTAATGTTTGGTAAAAAATGTCATAGTAAAGTATGTGTGAAAAATTTAATGATATAGCATGTGTCAAAAAATGACATCGTAAAGTAAAACATAAAATGTCATAGTATAGTATGTGTCAAAAATACAATAACGTATGTGTAAATAGAAGTCATAGTATTGTTTGGTAAAAATGTCAACTGTGTGAAAAATTTCATGATATATTATGTGTAAAGTATATTACTTAAAATGTCACAGTATAGTATGTGTAAGAAATATAGTAACGTATGTGTAAATAGAAGTTATAGTATTGTTTGTTGAAAAATGTCATAGTAAAGTATATGTGAAAATTTCCATTATATAGTATGTGTTAAAAAATGACTTTGTAAAGTATATTACATAAAATGTAACAGTATAGTATGTGTCAAGACACCATATTGTGTGAAAAATTGGACAGTAAAGTATTACATAAAATCTAACATTATAGTATATGTCAAAATTGTCATCGTAAAGTATGTGTCAAAAAATATAATGCAGTATGTTGAATAATGCGATTGTAAAATATATTAGATAAAATGTCATAGTATAGTATGTGTAAAAAATATAGTAACTTGTGTGTAAATAGAAGTCATAGTAATGTTCCTTAAAAAAATGTGATAGTAAAGTATGTGTGAAAAATTTCATGATATAGTATGTCAAAAAAGACATCTTATGTATATTACATAAAATGTCAGTATAGTATGTGTCAAAAATATCATAGTAACGTATGTGTCAAAAAATATAATGCAGTATGTTGAAAAATGCGACTGTAAAATATATTACATAAAATGTCATAGTATAGTGTGTGTCAAAAATATAGTAACGTGTGTGTAAATAGAAGTCATAGTAAGGTCCCTAAAAAAATGTGATAGTAAAGTATGTGTGAAAAATTTAATGATATATTATGTGTCAAAAAATGACATTGTAAAGTAAAACATAAAATGTCATAGTATAGTATGTGTCAAAAATACAATAACGTATGTGTAAATAGAAGTCATAGTATTGTTTGGTAAAAATGTCAACTGTGTGAAAAATTTCATGATATATTATGTGTAAAGTATATTACTTAAAATGTCACAGTATAGTATGTGTAAGAAATATAGTAACGTATGTGTAAATAGAAGTTATAGTATTGTTTGTTGAAAAATGTCATAGTAAAGTATATGTGAAAATTTCCATTATATAGTATGTGTTAAAAAATGACTTTGTAAAGTATATTACATACAATGTAACAGTATAGTATGTGTCAAGACACCATATTGTGTAAAAAATTGGACAGTAAAGTATTACATAAAATCTAACATTATAGTATATGTCAAAATTGTCATCGTAAAGTATGTGTCAAAAAATATAATGCAGTATGTTGAATAATGCGATTGTAAAATATATTAGATAAAATGTCACAGTATAGTATGTGTAAAAAATATAGTAACTTGTGTGTAAATAGAAGTCATAGTAATGTTCCTTAAAAAAATGTGATAGTAAAGTATGTGTGAAAAATTTCATGATATATTATGTGTCAAAAAATGACATTGTAAAGTAAAACATAAAATGTCATAGTATAGTATGTGTCAAAAATACAATAACGTATGTCAAGACACCATATTGTGTAAAAAATTGGACAGTAAAGTATTACATAAAATCTAACAGTGTAGTATATGTCAAAATTGTCATAGTAAAGTATGTGTGAAAAACATAATGTAGTATGTTTAAAAATGACATTGTAAAATAGATTACTTAAAATGTCATAGTATAGTATGTCAAAGAAATAGTAACGTGTGTGTAAATAGAAGTCATAGTAATGTTTGTTAAAAAAAATGTCATGGTAAAGTATGTGTGAAAAACGTCATGATATAGTATGTGTCAAAAAATGACATTGTGAAATGTATTACATAAAATGTCATAGTATAGTATGTGTGAGTAATATAGCAACGTGTGTGTAAATAGAAGTCATAGTAATGTTTGGTAAAAAATGTCATAGTAAAGTATGTGTGAAAAATTTAATGATATAGCATGTGTCAAAAAATGACATCGTAAAGTAAAACATAAAATGTCATAGTATAGTATGTGTCAAAAATACAATAACGTATGTGTAAATAGAAGTCATAGTATTGTTTGGTAAAAATGTCAACTGTGTGAAAAATTTCATGATATATTATGTGTAAAGTATATTACTTAAAATGTCACAGTATAGTATGTGTAAGAAATATAGTAACGTATGTGTAAATAGAAGTTATAGTATTGTTTGTTGAAAAATGTCATAGTAAAGTATATGTGAAAATTTCCATTATATAGTATGTGTTAAAAAATGACTTTGTAAAGTATATTACATAAAATGTAACAGTATAGTATGTGTCAAGACACCATATTGTGTAAAAAATTGGACAGTAAAGTATTACATAAAATCTAACATTATAGTATATGTCAAAATTGTCATCGTAAAGTATGTGTCAAAAAATATAATGCAGTATGTTGAATAATGCGATTGTAAAATATATTAGATAAAATGTCATAGTATAGTATGTGTAAAAAATATAGTAACTTGTGTGTAAATAGAAGTCATAGTAATGTTCCTTAAAAAAATGTGATAGTAAAGTATGTGTGAAAAATTTCATGATATAGTATGTCAAAAAAGACATCTTATGTATATTACATAAAATGTCAGTATAGTATGTGTCAAAAATATCATAGTAACGTATGTGTCAAAAAATATAATGCAGTATGTTGAAAAATGCGACTGTAAAATATATTACATAAAATGTCATAGTATAGTGTGTGTCAAAAATATAGTAACGTGTGTGTAAATAGAAGTCATAGTAAGGTCCCTAAAAAAATGTGATAGTAAAGTATGTGTGAAAAATTTAATGATATATTATGTGTCAAAAAATGACATTGTAAAGTAAAACATAAAATGTCATAGTATAGTATGTGTCAAAAATACAATAACGTATGTGTAAATAGAAGTCATAGTATTGTTTGGTAAAAATGTCAACTGTGTGAAAAATTTCATGATATATTATGTGTAAAGTATATTACTTAAAATGTCACAGTATAGTATGTGTAAGAAATATAGTAACGTATGTGTAAATAGAAGTTATAGTATTGTTTGTTGAAAAATGTCATAGTAAAGTATATGTGAAAATTTCCATTATATAGTATGTGTTTAAAAATGACATTGTAAAATATATTACATAAAATGTAACAGTATAGTATGTGTCAAGACACCATATTGTGTAAAAAATTGGACAGTAAAGTATTACATAAAATCTAACATTATAGTATATGTCAAAATTGTCATCGTAAAGTATGTGTCAAAAAATATAATGCAGTATGTTGAATAATGCGATTGTAAAATATATTAGATAAAATGTCATAGTATAGTATGTGTAAAAAATATAGTAACTTGTGTGTAAATAGAAGTCATAGTAATGTTCCTTAAAAAAATGTGATAGTAAAGTATGTGTGAAAAATTTCATGATATATTATGTGTCAAAAAATGACATTGTAAAGTAAAACATAAAATGTCATAGTATAGTATGTGTCAAAAATACAATAACGTATGTCAAGACACCATATTGTGTAAAAAATTGGACAGTAAAGTATTACATAAAATCTAACAGTGTAGTATATGTCAAAATTGTCATAGTAAAGTATGTGTGAAAAACATAATGTAGTATGTTTAAAAATGACATTGTAAAATAGATTACTTAAAATGTCATAGTATAGTATGTCAAAGAAATAGTAACGTGTGTGTAAATAGAAGTCATAGTAATGTTTGTTAAAAAAAATGTCATGGTAAAGTATGTGTGAAAAACGTCATGATATAGTATGTGTCAAAAAATGACATTGTGAAATGTATTACATAAAATGTCATAGTATAGTATGTGTGAGTAATATAGCAACGTGTGTGTAAATAGAAGTCATAGTAATGTTTGGTAAAAAATGTCATAGTAAAGTATGTGTGAAAAATTTAATGATATAGCATGTGTCAAAAAATGACATCGTAAAGTAAAACATAAAATGTCATAGTATAGTATGTGTCAAAAATACAATAACGTATGTGTAAATAGAAGTCATAGTATTGTTTGGTAAAAATGTCAACTGTGTGAAAAATTTCATGATATATTATGTGTAAAGTATATTACTTAAAATGTCACAGTATAGTATGTGTAAGAAATATAGTAACGTATGTGTAAATAGAAGTTATAGTATTGTTTGTTGAAAAATGTCATAGTAAAGTATATGTGAAAATTTCCATTATATAGTATGTGTTAAAAAATGACTTTGTAAAGTATATTACATAAAATGTAACAGTATAGTATGTGTCAAGACACCATATTGTGTGAAAAATTGGACAGTAAAGTATTACATAAAATCTAACATTATAGTATATGTCAAAATTGTCATCGTAAAGTATGTGTCAAAAAATATAATGCAGTATGTTGAATAATGCGATTGTAAAATATATTAGATAAAATGTCATAGTATAGTATGTGTAAAAAATATAGTAACTTGTGTGTAAATAGAAGTCATAGTAATGTTCCTTAAAAAAATGTGATAGTAAAGTATGTGTGAAAAATTTCATGATATAGTATGTCAAAAAAGACATCTTATGTATATTACATAAAATGTCAGTATAGTATGTGTCAAAAATATCATAGTAACGTATGTGTCAAAAAATATAATGCAGTATGTTGAAAAATGCGACTGTAAAATATATTACATAAAATGTCATAGTATAGTGTGTGTCAAAAATATAGTAACGTGTGTGTAAATAGAAGTCATAGTAAGGTCCCTAAAAAAATGTGATAGTAAAGTATGTGTGAAAAATTTAATGATATATTATGTGTCAAAAAATGACATTGTAAAGTAAAACATAAAATGTCATAGTATAGTATGTGTCAAAAATACAATAACGTATGTGTAAATAGAAGTCATAGTATTGTTTGGTAAAAATGTCAACTGTGTGAAAAATTTCATGATATATTATGTGTAAAGTATATTACTTAAAATGTCACAGTATAGTATGTGTAAGAAATATAGTAACGTATGTGTAAATAGAAGTTATAGTATTGTTTGTTGAAAAATGTCATAGTAAAGTATATGTGAAAATTTCCATTATATAGTATGTGTTAAAAAATGACTTTGTAAAGTATATTACATACAATGTAACAGTATAGTATGTGTCAAGACACCATATTGTGTAAAAAATTGGACAGTAAAGTATTACATAAAATCTAACATTATAGTATATGTCAAAATTGTCATCGTAAAGTATGTGTCAAAAAATATAATGCAGTATGTTGAATAATGCGATTGTAAAATATATTAGATAAAATGTCACAGTATAGTATGTGTAAAAAATATAGTAACTTGTGTGTAAATAGAAGTCATAGTAATGTTCCTTAAAAAAATGTGATAGTAAAGTATGTGTGAAAAATTTCATGATATATTATGTGTCAAAAAATGACATTGTAAAGTAAAACATAAAATGTCATAGTATAGTATGTGTCAAAAATACAATAACGTATGTGTAAATAGAAGTCATAGTATTGTTTGGTAAAAATGTCAACTGTGTGAAAAATTTCATGATATATTATGTGTAAAGTATATTACTTAAAATGTCACAGTATAGTATGTGTAAGAAATATAGTAACGTATTTGTAAATAGAAGTTATAGTATTGTTTGTTGAAAAATGTCATAGTAAAGTATATGTGAAAATTTCCATTATATAGTATGTGTTAAAAAATGACTTTGTAAAGTATATTACATAAAATGTAACAGTATAGTATGTGTCAAGACACCATATTGTGTAAAAAATTGGACAGTAAAGTATTACATAAAATCTAACAGTGTAGTATATGTCAAAATTGTCATAGTAAAGTATGTGTGAAAAACATAATGTAGTATGTTTAAAAATGACATTGTAAAATAGATTACTTAAAATGTCATAGTATAGTATGTCAAAGAAATAGTAACGTGTGTGTAAATAGAAGTCATAGTAATGTTTGTTAAAAAAAATGTCATGGTAAAGTATGTGTGAAAAACGTCATGATATAGTATGTGTCAAAAAATGACATTGTGAAATGTATTACATAAAATGTCATAGTATAGTATGTGTGAGTAATATAGCAACGTGTGTGTAAATAGAAGTCATAGTAATGTTTGGTAAAAAATGTCATAGTAAAGTATGTGTGAAAAATTTAATGATATAGCATGTGTCAAAAAATATAATGCAGTATGTTGAATAATGCGATTGTAAAATATATTAGATAAAATGTCATAGTATAGTATGTGTAAAAAATATAGTAACTTGTGTGTAACTAGAAGTCATAGCAATGTTCCTTAAAAAAATGTGATAGTAAAGTATGTGTGAAAAATTTCATGATATAGTATGTCAAAAAATGACATCGTCAAGTATATTACATAAAATGTCACAGTATAGTATGTGTCAAAAATATCATAGTAACGTATGTGTCAAAAAATATAATGCAGTATGTTGAAAAATGCGACTGTAAAATATATTACATAAAATGTCATAGTATAGTGTGTGTCAAAAATATAGTAACGTGTGTGTAAATAGAAGTCATAGTAAGGTCCCTAAAAAAATGTGATAGTAAAGTATGTGTGCAAAATTTCATGATATATTATGTGTCAAAAAATGACATTGTAAAGTAAAACATAAAATGTCATAGTATAGTATGTGTCAAAAATACAATAACGTATGTGTAAATAGAAGTCATAGTATTGTTTGGTAAAAATGTCAACTGTGTGAAAAATTTCATGATATATTATGTGTAAAGTATATTACTTAAAATGTCACAGTATAGTATGTGTAAGAAATATAGTAACGTATGTGTAAATAGAAGTTATAGTATTGTTTGTTGAAAAATGTCATAGTAAAGTATATGTGAAAATTTCCATTATATAGTATGTGTTAAAAAATGACTTTGTAAAGTATATTACATACAATGTAACAGTATAGTATGTGTCAAGACACCATATTGTGTAAAAAATTGGACAGTAAAGTATTACATAAAATCTAACATTATAGTATATGTCAAAATTGTCATCGTAAAGTATGTGTCAAAAAATATAATGCAGTATGTTGAATAATGCGATTGTAAAATATATTAGATAAAATGTCATAGTATAGTATGTGTAAAAAATATAGTAACTTGTGTTTAAATAGAAGTCATAGTAATGTTCCTTAAAAAAATGTGATAGTAAAGTATGTGTGAAAAATTTCATGATATAGTATGTCAAAAAATGACATCGTCAAGTATATTACATAAAATGTCACAGTATAGTATGTGTCAAAAATATCATAGTACCGTATGTGTCAAAAAATGACATCGTAAAGTATATTACATAAAATGTCAATATAGTATGTGTCAAGACAGTCTGTTGTGTGCAAAATATGTTATGGTAAAGTATGACATAAAATCTCACAGTATAGTATGTGTCAAAATTGTCATAATAAAGTATGTGTCAAAAAATATAATGCAGTATGTTGAAAAATGCGACTGTAAAATATATTACATAAAATGTCATAGTATAGTGTGTGTCAAAAATATAGTAACGTGTGTGTAAATAGAAGTCATAGTAAGGTCCCTAAAAAAATGTGATAGTAAAGTATGTGTGAAAAATTTCATGATATATTATGTGTCAAAAAATGACATTGTAAAGTAAAACATAAAATGTCATAGTATAGTATGTGTCAAAAATACAATAACGTATGTGTAAATAGAAGTCATAGTATTGTTTGGTAAAAATGTCAACTGTGTGAAAAATTTCATGATATATTATGTGTAAAGTATATTACTTAAAATGTCACAGTATAGTATGTGTAAGAAATATAGTAACGTATGTGTAAATAGAAGTTATAGTATTGTTTGTTGAAAAATGTCATAGTAAAGTATATGTGAAAGTTTCCATTATATAGTATGTGTTAAAAAATGACTTTGTAAAGTATATTACATACAATGTAACAGTATAGTATGTGTCAAGACACCATATTGTGTAAAAAATTGGACAGTAAAGTATTACATAAAATCTAACATTATAGTATATGTCAAAATTGTCATCGTAAAGTATGTGTCAAAAAATATAATGCAGTATGTTGAATAATGCGATTGTAAAATATATTAGATAAAATGTCATAGTATAGTATGTGTAAAAAATATAGTAACTTGTGTTTAAATAGAAGTCATAGTAATGTTCCTTAAAAAAATGTGATAGTAAAGTATGTGTGAAAAATTTCATGATATAGTATGTCAAAAAATGACATCGTCAAGTATATTACATAAAATGTCACAGTATAGTATGTGTCAAAAATATCATAGTAACGTATGTGTCAAAAAATGACATCGTAAAGTATATTACATAAAATGTCAGTATAGTATGTGTCAAGACAGTCTGTTGTGTGCAAAATATGTTATGGTAAAGTATGACATAAAATCTCACAGTATAGTATGTGTCAAAATTGTCATAATAAAGTATGTGTCAAAAAATATAATGCAGTATGTTGAAAAATGCGACTGTAAAATATATTACATAAAATGTCATAGTATAGTGTGTGTCAAAAATATAGTAACGTGTGTGTAAATAGAAGTCATAGTAAGGTCCCTAAAAAAATGTGATAGTAAAGTATGTGTGAAAAATTTCATGATATATTATGTGTCAAAAAATGACATTGTAAAGTAAAACATAAAATGTCATAGTATAGTATGTGTCAAAAATACAATAACGTATGTGTAAATAGAAGTCATAGTATTGTTTGGTAAAAATGTCAACTGTGTGAAAAATTTCATGATATATTATGTGTAAAGTATATTACTTAAAATGTCACAGTATAGTATGTGTAAGAAATATAGTAACGTATGTGTAAATAGAAGTTATAGTATTGTTTGTTGAAAAATGTCATAGTAAAGTATATGTGAAAATTTCCATTATATAGTATGTGTTAAAAAATGACTTTGTAAAGTATATTACATAAAATGTAACAGTATAGTATGTGTCAAGACACCATATTGTGTAAAAAATTGGACAGTAAGGTATTACATAAAATCTAAGTGTAGTATATGTCAAAATTGTCATAGTAAAGTATGTGTGAAAAACATAATGTAGTATGTTTAAAAATGACATTGTAAAATAGATTACTTAAAATGTCATAGTATAGTATGTGTAAGAAATATAGTAACGTATGTGTAAATAGAAGTTATAGTATTGTTTGTTGAAAAATGTCATAGTAAAGTATATGTGAAAATTTCCATTATATAGTATGTGTTAAAAAATGACTTTGTAAAGTATATTACATAAAATGTAACAGTATAGTATGTGTCAAGACACCATATTGTGTAAAAAATTGGACAGTAAAGTATTACATAAAATCTAACATTATAGTATATGTCAAAATTGTCATCGTAAAGTATGTGTCAAAAAATATAATGCAGTATGTTGAATAATGCGATTGTAAAATATATTAGATAAAATGTCATAGTATAGTATGTGTAAAAAATATAGTAACTTGTGTTTAAATAGAAGTCATAGTAATGTTCCTTAAAAAAATGTGATAGTAAAGTATGTGTGAAAAATTTCATGATATAGTATGTCAAAAAATGACATCGTCAAGTATATTACATAAAATGTCACAGTATAGTATGTGTCAAAAATATCATAGTAACGTATGTGTCAAAAAATGACATCGTAAAGTATATTACATAAAATGTCAGTATAGTATGTGTCAAGACAGTCTGTTGTGTGCAAAATATGTTATGGTAAAGTATGACATAAAATCTCACAGTATAGTATGTGTCAAAATTGTCATAATAAAGTATGTGTCAAAAAATATAATGCAGTATGTTGAAAAATGCGACTGTAAAATATATTACATAAAATGTCATAGTATAGTGTGTGTCAAAAATATAGTAACGTGTGTGTAAATAGAAGTCATAGTAAGGTCCCTAAAACAATGTGATAGTAAAGTATGTGTGCAAAATTTCATGATATATTATGTGTCAAAAAATGACATTGTAAAGTAAAACATAAAATGTCATAGTATAGTATGTGTCAAAAATACAATAACGTATGTGTAAATAGAAGTCATAGTATTGTTTGGTAAAAATGTCAACTGTGTGAAAAATTTCATGATATATTATGTGTAAAGTATATTACTTAAAATGTCACAGTATAGTATGTGTAAGAAATATAGTAACGTATGTGTAAATAGAAGTTATAGTATTGTTTGTTGAAAAATGTCATAGTAAAGTATATGTGAAAATTTCCATTATATAGTATGTGTTAAAAAATGACTTTGTAAAGTATATTACATAAAATGTAACAGTATAGTATGTGTCAAGACACCATATTGTGTAAAAAATTGGACAGTAAGGTATTACATAAAATCTAAGTGTAGTATATGTCAAAATTGTCATAGTAAAGTATGTGTGAAAAACATAATGTAGTATGTTTAAAAATGACATTGTAAAATAGATTACTTAAAATGTCATAGTATAGTATGTGTAAGAAATATAGTAACGTATGTGTAAATAGAAGTTATAGTATTGTTTGTTGAAAAATGTCATAGTAAAGTATATGTGAAAATTTCCATTATATAGTATGTGTTAAAAAATGACTTTGTAAAGTATATTACATAAAATGTAACAGTATAGTATGTGTCAAGACACCATATTGTGTAAAAAATTGGACAGTAAAGTATTACATAAAATCTAACATTATAGTATATGTCAAAATTGTCATCGTAAAGTATGTGTCAAAAAATATAATGCAGTATGTTGAATAATGCGATTGTAAAATATATTAGATAAAATGTCATAGTATAGTATGTGTAAAAAATATAGTAACTTGTGTTTAAATAGAAGTCATAGTAATGTTCCTTAAAAAAATGTGATAGTAAAGTATGTGTGAAAAATTTCATGATATAGTATGTCAAAAAATGACATCGTCAAGTATATTACATAAAATGTCACAGTATAGTATGTGTCAAAAATATCATAGTAACGTATGTGTCAAAAAATGACATCGTAAAGTATATTACATAAAATGTCAGTATAGTATGTGTCAAGACAGTCTGTTGTGTGCAAAATATGTTATGGTAAAGTATGACATAAAATCTCACAGTATAGTATGTGTCAAAATTGTCATAATAAAGTATGTGTCAAAAAATATAATGCAGTATGTTGAAAAATGCGACTGTAAAATATATTACATAAAATGTCATAGTATAGTGTGTGTCAAAAATATAGTAACGTGTGTGTAAATAGAAGTCATAGTAAGGTCCCTAAAAAAATGTGATAGTAAAGTATGTGTGAAAAATTTCATGATATATTATGTGTCAAAAAATGACATTGTAAAGTAAAACATAAAATGTCATAGTATAGTATGTGTCAAAAATACAATAACGTATGTGTAAATAGAAGTCATAGTATTGTTTGGTAAAAATGTCAACTGTGTGAAAAATTTCATGATATATTATGTGTAAAGTATATTACTTAAAATGTCACAGTATAGTATGTGTAAGAAATATAGTAACGTATGTGTAAATAGAAGTTATAGTATTGTTTGTTGAAAAATGTCATAGTAAAGTATATGTGAAAATTTCCATTATATAGTATGTGTTAAAAAATGACTTTGTAAAGTATATTACATAAAATGTAACAGTATAGTATGTGTCAAGACACCATATTGTGTAAAAAATTGGACAGTAAGGTATTACATAAAATCTAAGTGTAGTATATGTCAAAATTGTCATAGTAAAGTATGTGTGAAAAACATAATGTAGTATGTTTAAAAATGACATTGTAAAATAGATTACTTAAAATGTCATAGTATAGTATGTGTAAGAAATATAGTAACGTATGTGTAAATAGAAGTTATAGTATTGTTTGTTGAAAAATGTCATAGTAAAGTATATGTGAAAATTTCCATTATATAGTATGTGTTAAAAAATGACTTTGTAAAGTATATTACATAAAATGTAACAGTATAGTATGTGTCAAGACACCATATTGTGTAAAAAATTGGACAGTAAAGTATTACATAAAATCTAACAGTGTAGTATATGTCAAAATTGTCATAGTAAAGTATGTGTGAAAAACATAATGTAGTATGTTTAAAAATGACATTGTAAAATAGATTACTTAAAATGTCATAGTATAGTATGTCAAAGAAATAGTAACGTGTGTGTAAATAGAAGTCATAGTAATGTTTGTTAAAAAAAATGTCATGGTAAAGTATGTGTGAAAAACGTCATGATATAGTATGTGTCAAAAAATGACATTGTGAAATGTATTACATAAAATGTCATAGTATAGTATGTGTGAATAATATAGCAACGTGTGTGTAAATAGAAGTCATAGTAATGTTTGGTAAAAAATGTCATAGTAAAGTATGTGTGCAAAATTTAATGATATAGCATGTGTCAAAAAATGACATCGTAAAGTAAAACATTAAATGTCATAGTATAGTATGTGTCAAAAATACAATAACGTATGTGTAAATAGAAGTCATAGTATTGTTTGGTAAAAATGTCAACTGTGTGAAAAATTTCATGATATATTATGTGTAAAGTATATTACTTAAAATGTCACAGTATAGTATGTGTAAGAAATATAGTAACGTATGTGTAAATAGAAGTTATAGTATTGTTTGTTGAAAAATGTCATAGTAAAGTATATGTGAAAATTTCCATTATATAGTATGTGTTAAAAAATGACTTTGTAAAGTATATTACATAAAATGTAACAGTATAGTATGTGTCAAGACACCATATTGTGTAAAAAATTGGACAGTAAAGTATTACATAAAATCTAACATTATAGTATATGTCAAAATTGTCATCGTAAAGTATGTGTCAAAAAATATAATGCAGTATGTTGAATAATGCGATTGTAAAATATATTAGATAAAATGTCATAGTATAGTATGTGTAAAAAATATAGTAACTTGTGTGTAAATAGAAGTCATAGTAATGTTCCTTAAAAAAATGTGATAGTAAAGTATGTGTGAAAAATTTCATGATATAGTATGTCAAAAAAGACATCTTATGTATATTACATAAAATGTCAGTATAGTATGTGTCAAAAATATCATAGTAACGTATGTGTCAAAAAATATAATGCAGTATGTTGAAAAATGCGACTGTAAAATATATTACATAAAATGTCATAGTATAGTGTGTGTCAAAAATATAGTAACGTGTGTGTAAATAGAAGTCATAGTAAGGTCCCTAAAAAAATGTGATAGTAAAGTATGTGTGAAAAATTTAATGATATATTATGTGTCAAAAAATGACATTGTAAAGTAAAACATAAAATGTCATAGTATAGTATGTGTCAAAAATACAATAACGTATGTGTAAATAGAAGTCATAGTATTGTTTGGTAAAAATGTCAACTGTGTGAAAAATTTCATGATATATTATGTGTAAAGTATATTACTTAAAATGTCACAGTATAGTATGTGTAAGAAATATAGTAATGTATGTGTAAATAGAAGTTATAGTATTGTTTGTTGAAAAATGTCATAGTAAAGTATATGTGAAAATTTCCATTATATAGTATGTGTTAAAAAATGACTTTGTAAAGTATATTACATAAAATGTAACAGTATAGTATGTGTCAAGACACCATATTGTGTAAAAAATTGGACAGTAAAGTATTACATAAAATCTAACATTATAGTATATGTCAAAATTGTCATCGTAAAGTATGTGTCAAAAAATATAATGCAGTATGTTGAATAATGCGATTGTAAAATATATTAGATAAAATGTCATAGTATAGTATGTGTAAAAAATATAGTAACTTGTGTGTAAATAGAAGTCATAGTAATGTTCCTTAAAAAAATGTGGTAGTAAAGTATGTGTGAAAAATTTCATGATATAGTATGTCAAAAAATGACATCGTCAAGTATGTTACATAAAATGTCACAGTATAGTATGTGTCAAAAATATCATAGTAACGTATGTGTCAAAAAATATAATGCAGTATGTTGAAAAATGCGACTGTAAAATATATTACATAAAATGTCATAGTATAGTGTGTGTCAAAAATATAGTAACGTGTGTGTAAATAGAAGTCATAGTAAGGTCCCTAAAAAAATGTGATAGTAAAGTATGTGTGCAAAATTTAATGATATATTATGTGTCAAAAAATGACATTGTAAAGTAAAACATAAAATGTCATAGTATAGTATGTGTCAAAAATACAATAACGTATGTGTAAATAGAAGTCATAGTATTGTTTGGTAAAAATGTCAACTGTGTGAAAAATTTCATGATATATTATGTGTAAAGTATATTACTTAAAATGTCACAGTATAGTATGTGTAAGAAATATAGTAATGTATGTGTAAATAGAAGTTATAGTATTGTTTGTTGAAAAATGTCATAGTAAAGTATATGTGAAAATTTCCATTATATAGTATGTGTTAAAAAAATGACTTTGTAAAGTATATTACATACAATGTAACAGTATAGTATGTGTCAAGACACCATATTGTGTAAAAAAATTGGACAGTAAAGTATTACATAAAATCTAACATTATAGTATATGTCAAAATTGTCATCGTAAAGTATGTGTCAAAAAATATAATGCAGTATGTTGAATAATGCGATTGTAAAATATATTAGATAAAATGTCATAGTATAGTATGTGTAAAAAATATAGTAACTTGTGTGTAAATAGAAGTCATAGTAATGTTCCTTAAAAAAAATGTGATAGTAAAGTATGTGTGAAAAATTTCATGATATAGTATGTCAAAAAATGACATCGTCAAGTATGTTACATAAAATGTCACAGTATAGTATGTGTCAAAAATATCATAGTACCGTATGTGTCAAAAAATGACATCGTAAAGTATATTACATAAAATGTCAATATAGTATGTGTCAAGACAGTCTGTTGTGTGCAAAATATGTTATGGTAAAGTATGACATAAAATCTCACAGTATAGTATGTGTCAAAATTGTCATAATAAAGTATGTGTCAAAAAATATAATGCAGTATGTTGAAAAATGCGACTGTAAAATATATTACATAAAATGTCATAGTATAGTGTGTGTCAAAAATATAGTAACGTGTGTGTAAATAGAAGTCATAGTAAGGTCCCTAAAAAAATGTGATAGTAAAGTATGTGTGCAAAATTTCATGATATATTATGTGTCAAAAAATGACATTGTAAAGTAAAACATAAAATGTCATAGTATAGTATGTGTCAAAAATACAATAACGTATGTGTAAATAGAAGTCATAGTATTGTTTGGTAAAAATGTCAACTGTGTGAAAAATTTCATGATATATTATGTGTAAAGTATATTACTTAAAATGTCACAGTATAGTATGTGTAAGAAATATAGTAACGTATGTGTAAATAGAAGTTATAGTATTGTTTGTTGAAAAATGTCATAGTAAAGTATATGTGAAAATTTCCATTATATAGTATGTGTTAAAAAATGACTTTGTAAAGTATATTACATAAAATGTAACAGTATAGTATGTGTCAAGACACCATATTGTGTAAAAAATTGGACAGTAAAGTATTACATAAAATCTAACAGTGTAGTATATGTCAAAATTGTCATAGTAAAGTATGTGTGAAAAACATAATGTAGTATGTTTAAAAATGACATTGTAAAATAGATTACTTAAAATGTCATAGTATAGTATGTCAAAGAAATAGTAACGTGTGTGTAAATAGAAGTCATAGTAATGTTTGTTAAAAAAAATGTCATGGTAAAGTATGTGTGAAAAACGTCATGATATAGTATGTGTCAAAAAATGACATTGTGAAATGTATTACATAAAATGTCATAGTATAGTATGTGTGAATAATATAGCAACGTATGTGTAAATAGAAGTCATAGTAATGTTTGGTAAAAAATGTCATAGTAAAGTATGTGTGCAAAATTTAATGATATAGCATGTGTCAAAAAATGACATCGTAAAGTAAAACATTAAATGTCATAGTATAGTATGTGTCAAAAATACAATAACGTATGTGTAAATAGAAGTCATAGTATTGTTTGGTAAAAATGTCAACTGTGTGAAAAATTTCATGATATATTATGTGTAAAGTATATTACTTAAAATGTCACAGTATAGTATGTGTAAGAAATATAGTAACGTATGTGTAAATAGAAGTTATAGTATTGTTTGTTGAAAAATGTCATAGTAAAGTATATGTGAAAATTTCCATTATATAGTATGTGTTAAAAAATGACTTTGTAAAGTATATTACATAAAATGTAACAGTATAGTATGTGTCAAGACACCATATTGTGTAAAAAATTGGACAGTAAAGTATTACATAAAATCTAACATTATAGTATATGTCAAAATTGTCATAGTAAAGTATGTGTCAAAAAATATAATGCAGTATGTTGAATAATGCGATTGTAAAATATATTAGATAAAATGTCATAGTATAGTATGTGTAAAAAATATAGTAACTTGTGTGTAAATAGAAGTCATAGTAATGTTCCTTAAAAAAATGTGATAGTAAAGTATGTGTGAAAAATTTCATGATATAGTATGTCAAAAAAGACATCTTATGTATATTACATAAAATGTCAGTATAGTATGTGTCAAAAATATCATAGTAACGTATGTGTCAAAAAATATAATGCAGTATGTTGAAAAATGCGACTGTAAAATATATTACATAAAATGTCATAGTATAGTGTGTGTCAAAAATATAGTAACGTGTGTGTAAATAGAAGTCATAGTAAGGTCCCTAAAAAAATGTGATAGTAAAGTATGTGTGAAAAATTTAATGATATATTATGTGTCAAAAAATGACATTGTAAAGTAAAACATAAAATGTCATAGTATAGTATGTGTCAAAAATACAATAACGTATGTGTAAATAGAAGTCATAGTATTGTTTGGTAAAAATGTCAACTGTGTGAAAAATTTCATGATATATTATGTGTAAAGTATATTACTTAAAATGTCACAGTATAGTATGTGTAAGAAATATAGTAATGTATGTGTAAATAGAAGTTATAGTATTGTTTGTTGAAAAATGTCATAGTAAAGTATATGTGAAAGTTTCCATTATATAGTATGTGTTAAAAAATGACTTTGTAAAGTATATTACATACAATGTAACAGTATAGTATGTGTCAAGACACCATATTGTGTAAAAAATTGGACAGTAAAGTATTACATAAAATCTAACATTATAGTATATGTCAAAATTGTCATCGTAAAGTATGTGTCAAAAAATATAATGCAGTATGTTGAATAATGCGATTGTAAAATATATTAGATAAAATGTCATAGTATAGTATGTGTAAAAAATATAGTAACTTGTGTTTAAATAGAAGTCATAGTAATGTTCCTTAAAAAAATGTGATAGTAAAGTATGTGTGAAAAATTTCATGATATAGTATGTCAAAAAATGACATTGTCAAGTATATTACATAAAATGTCACAGTATAGTATGTGTCAAAAATATCATAGTAACGTATGTGTCAAAAAATGACATCGTAAAGTATATTACATAAAATGTCAGTATAGTATGTGTCAAGACAGTCTGTTGTGTGCAAAATATGTTATGGTAAAGTATGACATAAAATCTCACAGTATAGTATGTGTCAAAATTGTCATAATAAAGTATGTGTCAAAAAATATAATGCAGTATGTTGAAAAATGCGACTGTAAAATATATTACATAAAATGTCATAGTATAGTGTGTGTCAAAAATATAGTAACGTGTGTGTAAATAGAAGTCATAGTAAGGTCCCTAAAAAAATGTGATAGTAAAGTATGTGTGAAAAATTTCATGATATATTATGTGTCAAAAAATGACATTGTAAAGTAAAACATAAAATGTCATAGTATAGTATGTGTCAAAAATACAATAACGTATGTGTAAATAGAAGTCATAGTATTGTTTGGTAAAAATGTCAACTGTGTGAAAAATTTCATGATATATTATGTGTAAAGTATATTACTTAAAATGTCACAGTATAGTATGTGTAAGAA
This sequence comes from Telmatherina bonti, assembly GCF_933228915.1. Taxonomy (NCBI): domain Eukaryota; kingdom Metazoa; phylum Chordata; class Actinopteri; order Atheriniformes; family Telmatherinidae; genus Telmatherina; species Telmatherina bonti. The sequence continues at coordinate 6,871,595 of NC_136618.1, read as the reverse complement.
ATATAGTAACGTATGTGTAAATAGAAGTTATAGTATTGTTTGTTGAAAAATGTCATAGTAAAGTATATGTGAAAATTTCCATTATATAGTATGTGTTAAAAAATGACTTTGTAAAGTATATTACATAAAATGTAACAGTATAGTATGTGTCAAGACACCATATTGTGTAAAAAATTGGACAGTAAGGTATTACATAAAATCTAAGTGTAGTATATGTCAAAATTGTCATAGTAAAGTATGTGTGAAAAACATAATGTAGTATGTTTAAAAATGACATTGTAAAATAGATTACTTAAAATGTCATAGTATAGTATGTGTAAGAAATATAGTAACGTATGTGTAAATAGAAGTTATAGTATTGTTTGTTGAAAAATGTCATAGTAAAGTATATGTGAAAATTTCCATTATATAGTATGTGTTAAAAAATGACTTTGTAAAGTATATTACATAAAATGTAACAGTATAGTATGTGTCAAGACACCATATTGTGTAAAAAATTGGACAGTAAAGTATTACATAAAATCTAACAGTGTAGTATATGTCAAAATTGTCATAGTAAAGTATGTGTGAAAAACATAATGTAGTATGTTTAAAAATGACATTGTAAAATAGATTACTTAAAATGTCATAGTATAGTATGTCAAAGAAATAGTAACGTGTGTGTAAATAGAAGTCATAGTAATGTTTGTTAAAAAAAATGTCATGGTAAAGTATGTGTGAAAAACGTCATGATATAGTATGTGTCAAAAAATGACATTGTGAAATGTATTACATAAAATGTCATAGTATAGTATGTGTGAATAATATAGCAACGTGTGTGTAAATAGAAGTCATAGTAATGTTTGGTAAAAAATGTCATAGTAAAGTATGTGTGCAAAATTTAATGATATAGCATGTGTCAAAAAATGACATCGTAAAGTAAAACATTAAATGTCATAGTATAGTATGTGTCAAAAATACAATAACGTATGTGTAAATAGAAGTCATAGTATTGTTTGGTAAAAATGTCAACTGTGTGAAAAATTTCATGATATATTATGTGTAAAGTATATTACTTAAAATGTCACAGTATAGTATGTGTAAGAAATATAGTAACGTATGTGTAAATAGAAGTTATAGTATTGTTTGTTGAAAAATGTCATAGTAAAGTATATGTGAAAATTTCCATTATATAGTATGTGTTAAAAAATGACTTTGTAAAGTATATTACATAAAATGTAACAGTATAGTATGTGTCAAGACACCATATTGTGTAAAAAATTGGACAGTAAAGTATTACATAAAATCTAACATTATAGTATATGTCAAAATTGTCATCGTAAAGTATGTGTCAAAAAATATAATGCAGTATGTTGAATAATGCGATTGTAAAATATATTAGATAAAATGTCATAGTATAGTATGTGTAAAAAATATAGTAACTTGTGTGTAAATAGAAGTCATAGTAATGTTCCTTAAAAAAATGTGATAGTAAAGTATGTGTGAAAAATTTCATGATATAGTATGTCAAAAAAGACATCTTATGTATATTACATAAAATGTCAGTATAGTATGTGTCAAAAATATCATAGTAACGTATGTGTCAAAAAATATAATGCAGTATGTTGAAAAATGCGACTGTAAAATATATTACATAAAATGTCATAGTATAGTGTGTGTCAAAAATATAGTAACGTGTGTGTAAATAGAAGTCATAGTAAGGTCCCTAAAAAAATGTGATAGTAAAGTATGTGTGAAAAATTTAATGATATATTATGTGTCAAAAAATGACATTGTAAAGTAAAACATAAAATGTCATAGTATAGTATGTGTCAAAAATACAATAACGTATGTGTAAATAGAAGTCATAGTATTGTTTGGTAAAAATGTCAACTGTGTGAAAAATTTCATGATATATTATGTGTAAAGTATATTACTTAAAATGTCACAGTATAGTATGTGTAAGAAATATAGTAATGTATGTGTAAATAGAAGTTATAGTATTGTTTGTTGAAAAATGTCATAGTAAAGTATATGTGAAAATTTCCATTATATAGTATGTGTTAAAAAAATGACTTTGTAAAGTATATTACATACAATGTAACAGTATAGTATGTGTCAAGACACCATATTGTGTAAAAAAATTGGACAGTAAAGTATTACATAAAATCTAACATTATAGTATATGTCAAAATTGTCATCGTAAAGTATGTGTCAAAAAATATAATGCAGTATGTTGAATAATGCGATTGTAAAATATATTAGATAAAATGTCATAGTATAGTATGTGTAAAAAATATAGTAACTTGTGTGTAAATAGAAGTCATAGTAATGTTCCTTAAAAAAAATGTGATAGTAAAGTATGTGTGAAAAATTTCATGATATAGTATGTCAAAAAATGACATCGTCAAGTATGTTACATAAAATGTCACAGTATAGTATGTGTCAAAAATATCATAGTACCGTATGTGTCAAAAAATGACATCGTAAAGTATATTACATAAAATGTCAATATAGTATGTGTCAAGACAGTCTGTTGTGTGCAAAATATGTTATGGTAAAGTATGACATAAAATCTCACAGTATAGTATGTGTCAAAATTGTCATAATAAAGTATGTGTCAAAAAATATAATGCAGTATGTTGAAAAATGCGACTGTAAAATATATTACATAAAATGTCATAGTATAGTGTGTGTCAAAAATATAGTAACGTGTGTGTAAATAGAAGTCATAGTAAGGTCCCTAAAAAAATGTGATAGTAAAGTATGTGTGCAAAATTTCATGATATATTATGTGTCAAAAAATGACATTGTAAAGTAAAACATAAAATGTCATAGTATAGTATGTGTCAAAAATACAATAACGTATGTGTAAATAGAAGTCATAGTATTGTTTGGTAAAAATGTCAACTGTGTGAAAAATTTCATGATATATTATGTGTAAAGTATATTACTTAAAATGTCACAGTATAGTATGTGTAAGAAATATAGTAACGTATGTGTAAATAGAAGTTATAGTATTGTTTGTTGAAAAATGTCATAGTAAAGTATATGTGAAAATTTCCATTATATAGTATGTGTTAAAAAATGACTTTGTAAAGTATATTACATAAAATGTAACAGTATAGTATGTGTCAAGACACCATATTGTGTAAAAAATTGGACAGTAAAGTATTACATAAAATCTAACAGTGTAGTATATGTCAAAATTGTCATAGTAAAGTATGTGTGAAAAACATAATGTAGTATGTTTAAAAATGACATTGTAAAATAGATTACTTAAAATGTCATAGTATAGTATGTCAAAGAAATAGTAACGTGTGTGTAAATAGAAGTCATAGTAATGTTTGTTAAAAAAAATGTCATGGTAAAGTATGTGTGAAAAACGTCATGATATAGTATGTGTCAAAAAATGACATTGTGAAATGTATTACATAAAATGTCATAGTATAGTATGTGTGAATAATATAGCAACGTATGTGTAAATAGAAGTCATAGTAATGTTTGGTAAAAAATGTCATAGTAAAGTATGTGTGCAAAATTTAATGATATAGCATGTGTCAAAAAATGACATCGTAAAGTAAAACATTAAATGTCATAGTATAGTATGTGTCAAAAATACAATAACGTATGTGTAAATAGAAGTCATAGTATTGTTTGGTAAAAATGTCAACTGTGTGAAAAATTTCATGATATATTATGTGTAAAGTATATTACTTAAAATGTCACAGTATAGTATGTGTAAGAAATATAGTAACGTATGTGTAAATAGAAGTTATAGTATTGTTTGTTGAAAAATGTCATAGTAAAGTATATGTGAAAATTTCCATTATATAGTATGTGTTAAAAAATGACTTTGTAAAGTATATTACATAAAATGTAACAGTATAGTATGTGTCAAGACACCATATTGTGTAAAAAATTGGACAGTAAAGTATTACATAAAATCTAACATTATAGTATATGTCAAAATTGTCATAGTAAAGTATGTGTCAAAAAATATAATGCAGTATGTTGAATAATGCGATTGTAAAATATATTAGATAAAATGTCATAGTATAGTATGTGTAAAAAATATAGTAACTTGTGTGTAAATAGAAGTCATAGTAATGTTCCTTAAAAAAATGTGATAGTAAAGTATGTGTGAAAAATTTCATGATATAGTATGTCAAAAAAGACATCTTATGTATATTACATAAAATGTCAGTATAGTATGTGTCAAAAATATCATAGTAACGTATGTGTCAAAAAATATAATGCAGTATGTTGAAAAATGCGACTGTAAAATATATTACATAAAATGTCATAGTATAGTGTGTGTCAAAAATATAGTAACGTGTGTGTAAATAGAAGTCATAGTAAGGTCCCTAAAAAAATGTGATAGTAAAGTATGTGTGAAAAATTTAATGATATATTATGTGTCAAAAAATGACATTGTAAAGTAAAACATAAAATGTCATAGTATAGTATGTGTCAAAAATACAATAACGTATGTGTAAATAGAAGTCATAGTATTGTTTGGTAAAAATGTCAACTGTGTGAAAAATTTCATGATATATTATGTGTAAAGTATATTACTTAAAATGTCACAGTATAGTATGTGTAAGAAATATAGTAATGTATGTGTAAATAGAAGTTATAGTATTGTTTGTTGAAAAATGTCATAGTAAAGTATATGTGAAAGTTTCCATTATATAGTATGTGTTAAAAAATGACTTTGTAAAGTATATTACATACAATGTAACAGTATAGTATGTGTCAAGACACCATATTGTGTAAAAAATTGGACAGTAAAGTATTACATAAAATCTAACATTATAGTATATGTCAAAATTGTCATCGTAAAGTATGTGTCAAAAAATATAATGCAGTATGTTGAATAATGCGATTGTAAAATATATTAGATAAAATGTCATAGTATAGTATGTGTAAAAAATATAGTAACTTGTGTTTAAATAGAAGTCATAGTAATGTTCCTTAAAAAAATGTGATAGTAAAGTATGTGTGAAAAATTTCATGATATAGTATGTCAAAAAATGACATTGTCAAGTATATTACATAAAATGTCACAGTATAGTATGTGTCAAAAATATCATAGTAACGTATGTGTCAAAAAATGACATCGTAAAGTATATTACATAAAATGTCAGTATAGTATGTGTCAAGACAGTCTGTTGTGTGCAAAATATGTTATGGTAAAGTATGACATAAAATCTCACAGTATAGTATGTGTCAAAATTGTCATAATAAAGTATGTGTCAAAAAATATAATGCAGTATGTTGAAAAATGCGACTGTAAAATATATTACATAAAATGTCATAGTATAGTGTGTGTCAAAAATATAGTAACGTGTGTGTAAATAGAAGTCATAGTAAGGTCCCTAAAAAAATGTGATAGTAAAGTATGTGTGAAAAATTTCATGATATATTATGTGTCAAAAAATGACATTGTAAAGTAAAACATAAAATGTCATAGTATAGTATGTGTCAAAAATACAATAACGTATGTGTAAATAGAAGTCATAGTATTGTTTGGTAAAAATGTCAACTGTGTGAAAAATTTCATGATATATTATGTGTAAAGTATATTACTTAAAATGTCACAGTATAGTATGTGTAAGAAATATAGTAACGTATGTGTAAATAGAAGTTATAGTATTGTTTGTTGAAAAATGTCATAGTAAAGTATATGTGAAAATTTCCATTATATAGTATGTGTTAAAAAATGACTTTGTAAAGTATATTACATAAAATGTAACAGTATAGTATGTGTCAAGACACCATATTGTGTAAAAAATTGGACAGTAAGGTATTACATAAAATCTAAGTGTAGTATATGTCAAAATTGTCATAGTAAAGTATGTGTGAAAAACATAATGTAGTATGTTTAAAAATGACATTGTAAAATAGATTACTTAAAATGTCATAGTATAGTATGTGTAAGAAATATAGTAACGTATGTGTAAATAGAAGTTATAGTATTGTTTGTTGAAAAATGTCATAGTAAAGTATATGTGAAAATTTCCATTATATAGTATGTGTTAAAAAATGACTTTGTAAAGTATATTACATAAAATGTAACAGTATAGTATGTGTCAAGACACCATATTGTGTAAAAAATTGGACAGTAAAGTATTACATAAAATCTAACAGTGTAGTATATGTCAAAATTGTCATAGTAAAGTATGTGTGAAAAACATAATGTAGTATGTTTAAAAATGACATTGTAAAATAGATTACTTAAAATGTCATAGTATAGTATGTCAAAGAAATAGTAACGTGTGTGTAAATAGAAGTCATAGTAATGTTTGTTAAAAAAAATGTCATGGTAAAGTATGTGTGAAAAACGTCATGATATAGTATGTGTCAAAAAATGACATTGTGAAATGTATTACATAAAATGTCATAGTATAGTATGTGTGAATAATATAGCAACGTGTGTGTAAATAGAAGTCATAGTAATGTTTGGTAAAAAATGTCATAGTAAAGTATGTGTGAAAAATTTAATGATATAGCATGTGTCAAAAAATGACATCGTAAAGTAAAACATAAAATATCATAGTATAGTATGTGTCAAAAATACAATAACGTATGTGTAAATAGAAGTCATAGTATTGTTTGGTAAAAATGTCAACTGTGTGAAAAATTTCATGATATATTATGTGTAAAGTATATTACTTAAAATGTCACAGTATAGTATGTGTAAGAAATATAGTAACGTATGTGTAAATAGAAGTTATAGTATTGTTTGTTGAAAAATGTCATAGTAAAGTATATGTGAAAATTTCCATTATATAGTATGTGTTAAAAAATGACTTTGTAAAGTATATTACATACAATGTAACAGTATAGTATGTGTCAAGACACCATATTGTGTAAAAAATTGGACAGTAAAGTATTACATAAAATCTAACATTATAGTATATGTCAAAATTGTCATCGTAAAGTATGTGTCAAAAAATATAATGCAGTATGTTGAATAATGCGATTGTAAAATATATTAGATAAAATGTCATAGTATAGTATGTGTAAAAAATATAGTAACTTGTGTGTAAATAGAAGTCATAGTAATGTTCCTTAAAAAAATGTGATAGTAAAGTATGTGAAAAATTTCATGATATAGTATGTCAAAAAATGACATCGTCAAGTATGTTACATAAAATGTCACAGTATAGTATGTGTCAAAAATATCATAGTAACGTATGTGTCAAAAAATATAATGCAGTATGTTGAAAAATGCGACTGTAAAATATATTACATAAAATGTCATAGTATAGTGTGTGTCAAAAATATAGTAACGTGTGTGTAAATAGAAGTCATAGTAAGGTCCCTAAAAAAATGTGATAGTAAAGTATGTGTGCAAAATTTAATGATATATTATGTGTCAAAAAATGACATTGTAAAGTAAAACATAAAATGTCATAGTATAGTATGTGTCAAAAATACAATAACGTATGTGTAAATAGAAGTCATAGTAATGTTCCTTAAAAAAATGTGATAGTAAAGTATGTGTGAAAAATTTCATGATATAGTATGTCAAAAAATGACATCGTCAAGTATATTACATAAAATGTCACAGTATAGTATGTGTCAAAAATATCATAGTAACGTATGTGTCAAAAAATGACATCGTAAAGTATATTACATAAAATGTCAGTATAGTATGTGTCAAGACAGTCTGTTGTGTGCAAAATATGTTATGGTAAAGTATGACATAAAATCTCACAGTATAGTATGTGTCAAAATTGTCATAATAAAGTATGTGTAAAAAAATATAATGCAGTATGTTGAAAAATGCGACTGTAAAATATATTACATAAAATGTCATAGTATAGTGTGTGTCAAAAATATAGTAACGTGTGTGTAAATAGAAGTCATAGTAAGGTCCCTAAAAAAATGTGATAGTAAAGTATGTGTGCAAAATTTCATGATATATTATGTGTCAAAAAATGACATTGTAAAGTAAAACATAAAATGTCATAGTATAGTATGTGTCAAAAATACAATAACGTATGTGTAAATAGAAGTCATAGTATTGTTTGGTAAAAATGTCAACTGTGTGAAAAATTTCATGATATATTATGTGTAAAGTATATTACTTAAAATGTCACAGTATAGTATGTGTAAGAAATATAGTAACGTATGTGTAAATAGAAGTTATAGTATTGTTTGTTGAAAAATGTCATAGTAAAGTATATGTGAAAATTTCCATTATATAGTATGTGTTAAAAAATGACTTTGTAAAGTATATTACATAAAATGTAACAGTATAGTATGTGTCAAGACACCATATTGTGTAAAAAATTGGACAGTAAAGTATTACATAAAATCTAACAGTGTAGTATATGTCAAAATTGTCATAGTAAAGTATGTGTGAAAAACATAATGTAGTATGTTTAAAAATGACATTGTAAAATAGATTACTTAAAATGTCATAGTATAGTATGTCAAAGAAATAGTAACGTGTGTGTAAATAGAAGTCATAGTAATGTTTGTTAAAAAAAAATGTCATGGTAAAGTATGTGTGAAAAACGTCATGATATAGTATGTGTCAAAAAATGACATTGTGAAATGTATTACATAAAATGTCATAGTATAGTATGTGTGAATAATATAGCAACGTGTGTGTAAATAGAAGTCATAGTAATGTTTGGTAAAAAATGTCATAGTAAAGTATGTGTGCAAAATTTAATGATATAGCATGTGTCAAAAAATGACATCGTAAAGTAAAACATAAAATGTCATAGTATAGTATGTGTCAAAAATACAATAAAGTATGTGTAAATAGAAGTGATAGTATTGTTTGGTAAAAATGTCAACTGTGTGAAAAATTTCATGATATATTATGTGTAAAGTATATTACTTAAAATGTCACAGTATAGTATGTGTAAGAAATATAGTAACGTATGTGTAAATAGAAGTTATAGTATTGTTTGTTGAAAAATGTCATAGTAAAGTATATGTGAAAATTTCCATTATATAGTATGTGTTAAAAAATGACTTTGTAAAGTATATTACATAAAATGTAACAGTATAGTATGTGTCAAGACACCATATTGTGTAAAAAATTGGACAGTAAAGTATTACATAAAATCTAACAGTGTAGTATATGTCAAAATTGTCATAGTAAAGTATGTGTGAAAAACATAATGTATGTTTAAAAATGACATTGTAAAATAGATTACTTAAAATGTCATAGTATAGTATGTGTAAGAAATATAGTAACGTATGTGTAAATAGAAGTTATAGTATTGTTTGTTGAAAAATGTCATAGTAAAGTATATGTGAAAATTTCCATTATATAGTATGTGTTAAAAAATGACTTTGTAAAGTATATTACATAAAATGTAACAGTATAGTATGTGTCAAGACACCATATTGTGTAAAAAATTGGACAGTAAAGTATTACATAAAATCTAACAGTGTAGTATATGTCAAAATTGTCATAGTAAAGTATGTGTGAAAAACATAATGTAGTATGTTTAAAAATGACATTGTAAAATAGATTACTTAAAATGTCATAGTATAGTATGTCAAAGAAATAGTAACGTGTGTGTAAATAGAAGTCATAGTAATGTTTGTTAAAAAAAATGTCATGGTAAAGTATGTGTGAAAAACGTCATGATATAGTATGTGTCAAAAAATGACATTGTGAAATGTATTACATAAAATGTCATAGTATAGTATGTGTGAATAATATAGCAACGTGTGTGTAAATAGAAGTCATAGTAATGTTTGGTAAAAAATGTCATAGTAAAGTATGTGTGAAAAATTTAATGATATAGCATGTGTCAAAAAATGACATCGTAAAGTAAAACATAAAATATCATAGTATAGTATGTGTCAAAAATACAATAACGTATGTGTAAATAGAAGTCATAGTATTGTTTGGTAAAAATGTCAACTGTGTGAAAAATTTCATGATATATTATGTGTAAAGTATATTACTTAAAATGTCACAGTATAGTATGTGTAAGAAATATAGTAACGTATGTGTAAATAGAAGTTATAGTATTGTTTGTTGAAAAATGTCATAGTAAAGTATATGTGAAAATTTCCATTATATAGTATGTGTTAAAAAATGACTTTGTAAAGTATATTACATACAATGTAACAGTATAGTATGTGTCAAGACACCATATTGTGTAAAAAATTGGACAGTAAAGTATTACATAAAATCTAACATTATAGTATATGTCAAAATTGTCATCGTAAAGTATGTGTCAAAAAATATAATGCAGTATGTTGAATAATGCGATTGTAAAATATATTAGATAAAATGTCATAGTATAGTATGTGTAAAAAATATAGTAACTTGTGTGTAAATAGAAGTCATAGTAATGTTCCTTAAAAAAATGTGATAGTAAAGTATGTGTGAAAAATTTCATGATATAGTATGTCAAAAAATGACATCGTCAAGTATGTTACATAAAATGTCACAGTATAGTATGTGTCAAAAATATCATAGTAACGTATGTGTCAAAAAATATAATGCAGTATGTTGAAAAATGCGACTGTAAAATATATTACATAAAATGTCATAGTATAGTGTGTGTCAAAAATATAGTAACGTGTGTGTAAATAGAAGTCATAGTAAGGTCCCTAAAAAAATGTGATAGTAAAGTATGTGTGCAAAATTTAATGATATATTATGTGTCAAAAAATGACATTGTAAAGTAAAACATAAAATGTCATAGTATAGTATGTGTCAAAAATACAATAACGTATGTGTAAATAGAAGTCATAGTATTGTTTGGTAAAAATGTCAACTGTGTGAAAAATTTCATGATATATTATGTGTAAAGTATATTACTTAAAATGTCACAGTATAGTATGTGTAAGAAATATAGTAACGTATGTGTAAATAGAAGTTATAGTATTGTTTGTTGAAAAATGTCATAGTAAAGTATATGTGAAAATTTCCATTATATAGTATGTGTTAAAAAAATTACTTTGTAAATGTAACAGTATAGTATGTGTCAAGACACCATATTGTGTAAAAAATTGGACAGTAAAGTATTACATAAAATCTAACATTATAGTATATGTCAAAATTGTCATCGTAAAGTATGTGTCAAAAAATATAATGCAGTATGTTGAATAATGCGATTGTAAAATATATTAGATAAAATGTCATAGTATAGTATGTGTAAAAAATATAGTAACTTGTGTTTAAATAGAAGTCATAGTAATGTTCCTTAAAAAAATGTGATAGTAAAGTATGTGTGAAAAATTTCATGATATAGTATGTCAAAAAATGACATCGTCAAGTATATTACATAAAATGTCACAGTATAGTATGTGTCAAAAATATCATAGTAACGTATGTGTCAAAAAATGACATCGTAAAGTATATTACATAAAATGTCAGTATAGTATGTGTCAAGACAGTCTGTTGTGTGCAAAATATGTTATGGTAAAGTATGACATAAAATCTCACAGTATAGTATGTGTCAAAATTGTCATAATAAAGTATGTGTCAAAAAATATAATGCAGTATGTTGAAAAATGCGACTGTAAAATATATTACATAAAATGTCATAGTATAGTGTGTGTCAAAAATATAGTAACGTGTGGTTAAATAGAAGTCATAGTAAGGTCCCTAAAAAAATGTGATAGTAAAGTATGTGTGAAAAATTTCATGATATATTATGTGTCAAAAAATGACATTGTAAAGTAAAACATAAAATGTCATAGTATAGTATGTGTCAAAAATACAATAACGTATGTGTAAATAGAAGTCATAGTATTGTTTGGTAAAAATGTCAACTGTGTGAAAAATTTCATGATATATTATGTGTAAAGTATATTACTTAAAATGTCACAGTATAGTATGTGTAAGAAATATAGTAACGTATGTGTAAATAGAAGTTATAGTATTGTTTGTTGAAAAATGTCATAGTAAAGTATATGTGAAAATTTCCATTATATAGTATGTGTTAAAAAATGACTTTGTAAAGTATATTACATAAAATGTAACAGTATAGTATGTGTCAAGACACCATATTGTGTAAAAAATTGGACAGTAAGGTATTACATAAAATCTAAGTGTAGTATATGTCAAAATTGTCATAGTAAAGTATGTGTGAAAAACATAATGTAGTATGTTTAAAAATGACATTGTAAAATAGATTACTTAAAATGTCATAGTATAGTATGTGTAAGAAATATAGTAACGTATGTGTAAATAGAAGTTATAGTATTGTTTGTTGAAAAATGTCATAGTAAAGTATATGTGAAAATTTCCATTATATAGTATGTGTTAAAAAATGACTTTGTAAAGTATATTACATAAAATGTAACAGTATAGTATGTGTCAAGACACCATATTGTGTAAAAAATTGGACAGTAAAGTATTACATAAAATCTAACAGTGTAGTATATGTCAAAATTGTCATAGTAAAGTATGTGTGAAAAACATAATGTAGTATGTTTAAAAATGACATTGTAAAATAGATTACTTAAAATGTCATAGTATAGTATGTCAAAGAAATAGTAACGTGTGTGTAAATAGAAGTCATAGTAATGTTTGTTAAAAAAAATGTCATGGTAAAGTATGTGTGAAAAACGTCATGATATAGTATGTGTCAAAAAATGACATTGTGAAATGTATTACATAAAATGTCATAGTATAGTATGTGTGAATAATATAGCAACGTGTGTGTAAATAGAAGTCATAGTAATGTTTGGTAAAAAATGTCATAGTAAAGTATGTGTGCAAAATTTAATGATATAGCATGTGTCAAAAAATGACATCGTAAAGTAAAACATAAAATGTCATAGTATAGTATGTGTCAAAAATACAATAACGTATGTGTAAATAGAAGTCATAGTATTGTTTGGTAAAAATGTCAACTGTGTGAAAAATTTCATGATATATTATGTGTAAAGTATATTACTTAAAATGTCACAGTATAGTATGTGTAAGAAATATAGTAACGTATGTGTAAATAGAAGTTATAGTATTGTTTGTTGAAAAATGTCATAGTAAAGTATATGTGAAAATTTCCATTATATAGTATGTGTTAAAAAATGACTTTGTAAAGTATATTACATAAAATGTAACAGTATAGTATGTGTCAAGACACCATATTGTGTAAAAAATTGGACAGTAAAGTATTACATAAAATCTAACAGTGTAGTATATGTCAAAATTGTCATAGTAAAGTATGTGTGAAAAACATAATGTAGTATGTTTAAAAATGACATTGTAAAATAGATTACTTAAAATGTCATAGTATAGTATGTGTAAGAAATATAGTAACGTATGTGTAAATAGAAGTTATAGTATTGTTTGTTGAAAAATGTCATAGTAAAGTATATGTGAAAATTTCCATTATATAGTATGTGTTAAAAAATGACTTTGTAAAGTATATTACATAAAATTTAACAGTATAGTATGTGTCAAGACACCATATTGTGTAAAAAATTGGACAGTAAAGTATTACATAAAATCTAACAGTGTAGTATATGTCAAAATTGTCATAGTAAAGTATGTGTGAAAAACATAATGTAGTATGTTTAAAAATGACATTGTAAAATAGATTACTTAAAATGTCATAGTATAGTATGTCAAAGAAATAGTAACGTGTGTGTAAATAGAAGTCATAGTAATGTTTGTTAAAAAAAATGTCATGGTAAAGTATGTGTGAAAAACGTCATGATATAGTATGTGTCAAAAAATGACATTGTGAAATGTATTACATAAAATGTCATAGTATAGTATGTGTGAATAATATAGCAACGTGTGTGTAAATAGAAGTCATAGTAATGTTTGGTAAAAAATGTCATAGTAAAGTATGTGTGCAAAATTTAATGATATAGCATGTGTCAAAAAATGACATCGTAAAGTAAAACATAAAATGTCATAGTATAGTATGTGTCAAAAATACAATAACGTATGTGTAAATAGAAGTCATAGTATTGTTTGGTAAAAATGTCAACTGTGTGAAAAATTTCATGATATATTATGTGTAAAGTATATTACTTAAAATGTCACAGTATAGTATGTGTAAGAAATATAGTAACGTATGTGTAAATAGAAGTTATAGTATTGTTTGTTGAAAAATGTCATAGTAAAGTATATGTGAAAATTTCCATTATATAGTATGTGTTAAAAAATGACTTTGTAAAGTATATTACATACAATGTAACAGTATAGTATGTGTCAAGACACCATATTGTGTAAAAAATTGGACAGTAAAGTATTACATAAAATCTAACATTATAGTATATGTCAAAATTGTCATCGTAAAGTATGTGTCAAAAAATATAATGCAGTATGTTGAATAATGCGATTGTAAAATATATTAGATAAAATGTCATAGTATAGTATGTGTAAAAAATATAGTAACTTGTGTGTAAATAGAAGTCATAGTAATGTTCCTTAAAAAAATGTGATAGTAAAGTATGTGTGAAAAATTTCATGATATAGTATGTCAAAAAATGACATCGTCAAGTATGTTACATAAAATGTCACAGTATAGTATGTGTCAAAAATATCATAGTAACGTATGTGTCAAAAAATATAATGCAGTATGTTGAAAAATGCGACTGTAAAATATATTACATAAAATGTCATAGTATAGTGTGTGTCAAAAATATAGTAACGTGTGTGTAAATAGAAGTCATAGTAAGGTCCCTAAAAAAATGTGATAGTAAAGTATGTGTGCAAAATTTAATGATATATTATGTGTCAAAAAATGACATTGTAAAGTAAAACATAAAATGTCATAGTATAGTATGTGTCAAAAATACAATAACGTATGTGTAAATAGAAGTCATAGTATTGTTTGGTAAAAATGTCAACTGTGTGAAAAATTTCATGATATATTATGTGTAAAGTATATTACTTAAAATGTCACAGTATAGTATGTGTAAGAAATATAGTAACGTATGTGTAAATAGAAGTTATAGTATTGTTTGTTGAAAAATGTCATAGTAAAGTATATGTGAAAATTTCCATTATATAGTATGTGTTAAAAAAATGACTTTGTAAATGTAACAGTATAGTATGTGTCAAGACACCATATTGTGTAAAAAATTGGACAGTAAAGTATTACATAAAATCTAACATTATAGTATATGTCAAAATTGTCATCGTAAAGTATGTGTCAAAAAATATAATGCAGTATGTTGAATAATGCGATTGTAAAATATATTAGATAAAATGTCATAGTATAGTATGTGTAAAAAATATAGTAACTTGTGTTTAAATAGAAGTCATAGTAATGTTCCTTAAAAAAATGTGATAGTAAAGTATGTGTGAAAAATTTCATGATATAGTATGTCAAAAAATGACATCGTCAAGTATATTACATAAAATGTCACAGTATAGTATGTGTCAAAAATATCATAGTAATGTATGTGTCAAAAAATGACATCGTAAAGTATATTACATAAAATGTCAGTATAGTATGTGTCAAGACAGTCTGTTGTGTGCAAAATATGTTATGGTAAAGTATGACATAAAATCTCACAGTATAGTATGTGTCAAAATTGTCATAATAAAGTATGTGTCAAAAAATATAATGCAGTATGTTGAAAAATGCGACTGTAAAATATATTACATAAAATGTCATAGTATAGTGTGTGTCAAAAATATAGTAACGTGTGGTTAAATAGAAGTCATAGTAAGGTCCCTAAAAAAATGTGATAGTAAAGTATGTGTGAAAAATTTCATGATATATTATGTGTCAAAAAATGACATTGTAAAGTAAAACATAAAATGTCATAGTATAGTATGTGTCAAAAATACAATAACGTATGTGTAAATAGAAGTCATAGTATTGTTTGGTAAAAATGTCAACTGTGTGAAAAATTTCATGATATATTATGTGTAAAGTATATTACTTAAAATGTCACAGTATAGTATGTGTAAGAAATATAGTAACGTATGTGTAAATAGAAGTTATAGTATTGTTTGTTGAAAAATGTCATAGTAAAGTATATGTGAAAATTTCCATTATATAGTATGTGTTAAAAAATGACTTTGTAAAGTATATTACATAAAATGTAACAGTATAGTATGTGTCAAGACACCATATTGTGTAAAAAATTGGACAGTAAGGTATTACATAAAATCTAAGTGTAGTATATGTCAAAATTGTCATAGTAAAGTATGTGTGAAAAACATAATGTAGTATGTTTAAAAATGACATTGTAAAATAGATTACTTAAAATGTCATAGTATAGTATGTGTAAGAAATATAGTAACGTATGTGTAAATAGAAGTTATAGTATTGTTTGTTGAAAAATGTCATAGTAAAGTATATGTGAAAATTTCCATTATATAGTATGTGTTAAAAAATGACTTTGTAAAGTATATTACATAAAATGTAACAGTATAGTATGTGTCAAGACACCATATTGTGTAAAAAATTGGACAGTAAAGTATTACATAAAATCTAACAGTGTAGTATATGTCAAAATTGTCATAGTAAAGTATGTGTGAAAAACATAATGTAGTATGTTTAAAAATGACATTGTAAAATAGATTACTTAAAATGTCATAGTATAGTATGTCAAAGAAATAGTAACGTGTGTGTAAATAGAAGTCATAGTAATGTTTGTTAAAAAAAATGTCATGGTAAAGTATGTGTGAAAAACGTCATGATATAGTATGTGTCAAAAAATGACATTGTGAAATGTATTACATAAAATGTCATAGTATAGTATGTGTGAATAATATAGCAACGTGTGTGTAAATAGAAGTCATAGTAATGTTTGGTAAAAAATGTCATAGTAAAGTATGTGTGCAAAATTTAATGATATAGCATGTGTCAAAAAATGACATCGTAAAGTAAAACATAAAATGTCATAGTATAGTATGTGTCAAAAATACAATAACGTATGTGTAAATAGAAGTCATAGTATTGTTTGGTAAAAATGTCAACTGTGTGAAAAATTTCATGATATATTATGTGTAAAGTATATTACTTAAAATGTCACAGTATAGTATGTGTAAGAAATATAGTAACGTATGTGTAAATAGAAGTTATAGTATTGTTTGTTGAAAAATGTCATAGTAAAGTATATGTGAAAATTTCCATTATATAGTATGTGTTAAAAAATGACTTTGTAAAGTATATTACATAAAATGTAACAGTATAGTATGTGTCAAGACACCATATTGTGTAAAAAATTGGACAGTAAAGTATTACATAAAATCTAACAGTGTAGTATATGTCAAAATTGTCATAGTAAAGTATGTGTGAAAAACATAATGTAGTATGTTTAAAAATGACATTGTAAAATAGATTACTTAAAATGTCATAGTATAGTATGTGTAAGAAATATAGTAACGTATGTGTAAATAGAAGTTATAGTATTGTTTGTTGAAAAATGTCATAGTAAAGTATATGTGAAAATTTCCATTATATAGTATGTGTTAAAAAATGACTTTGTAAAGTATATTACATAAAATTTAACAGTATAGTATGTGTCAAGACACCATATTGTGTAAAAAATTGGACAGTAAAGTATTACATAAAATCTAACAGTGTAGTATATGTCAAAATTGTCATAGTAAAGTATGTGTGAAAAACATAATGTAGTATGTTTAAAAATGACATTGTAAAATAGATTACTTAAAATGTCATAGTATAGTATGTCAAAGAAATAGTAACGTGTGTGTAAATAGAAGTCATAGTAATGTTTGTTAAAAAAAATGTCATGGTAAAGTATGTGTGAAAAACGTCATGATATAGTATGTGTCAAAAAATGACATTGTGAAATGTATTACATAAAATGTCATAGTATAGTATGTGTGAATAATATAGCAACGTGTGTGTAAATAGAAGTCATAGTAATGTTTGGTAAAAAATGTCATAGCAAAGTATGTGTGAAAAATTTAATGATATAGCATGTGTCAAAAAATGACATCGTAAAGTAAAACATAAAATGTCATAGTATAGTATGTGTCAAAAATACAATAACGTATGTGTAAATAGAAGTCATAGTATTGTTTGGTAAAAATGTCAACTGTGTGAAAAATTTCATGATATATTATGTGTAAAGTATATTACTTAAAATGTCACAGTATAGTATGTGTAAGAAATATAGTAACGTATGTGTAAATAGAAGTTATAGTATTGTTTGTTGAAAAATGTCATAGTAAAGTATATGTGAAAATTTCCATTATATAGTATGTGTTAAAAAATGACTTTGTAAAGTATATTACATAAAATGTAACAGTATAGTATGTGTCAAGACACCATATTGTGTAAAAAATTGGACAGTAAAGTATTACATAAAATCTAACATTATAGTATATGTCAAAATTGTCATCGTAAAGTATGTGTCAAAAAATATAATGCAGTATGTTGAATAATGCGATTGTAAAATATATTACATAAAATGTCATAGTATAGTGTGTGTCAAAAATATAGTAACGTGTGTGTAAATAGAAGTCATAGTAAGGTCCCTAAAAAAATGTGATAGTAAAGTATGTGTGAAAAATTTCATGATATAGTATGTCAAAAAAGACATCTTATGTATATTACATAAAATGTCAGTATAGTATGTGTCAAAAATATCATAGTAACGTATGTGTCAAAAAATATAATGCAGTATGTTGAAAAATGCGACTGTAAAATATATTACATAAAATGTCATAGTATAGTGTGTGTCAAAAATATAGTAACGTGTGTGTAAATAGAAGTCATAGTAAGGTCCCTAAAAAAATGTGATAGTAAAGTATGTGTGCAAAATTTAATGATATAGCATGTGTCAAAAAATGACATCGTAAAGTAAAACATAAAATGTCATAGTATAGTATGTGTCAAAAATACAATAACGTATGTGTAAATAGAAGTCATAGTATTGTTTGGTAAAAATGTCAACTGTGTGAAAAATTTCATGATATATTATGTGTAAAGTATATTACTTAAAATGTCACAGTATAGTATGTGTAAGAAATATAGTAACGTATGTGTAAATAGAAGTTATAGTATTGTTTGTTGAAAAATGTCATAGTAAAGTATATGTGAAAATTTCCATTATATAGTATGTGTTAAAAAAATGACTTTGTAAAGTATATTACATAAAATGTAAC
The DNA here is from genome assembly GCF_933228915.1 of Telmatherina bonti. NCBI lineage: Eukaryota > Metazoa > Chordata > Actinopteri > Atheriniformes > Telmatherinidae > Telmatherina > Telmatherina bonti. The sequence continues at coordinate 6,852,562 of NC_136618.1, read as the reverse complement.
AGTATAGTATGTGTCAAGACACCATATTGTGTAAAAAATTGGACAGTAAAGTATTACATAAAATCTAACATTATAGTATATGTCAAAATTGTCATCGTAAAGTATGTGTCAAAAAATATAATGCAGTATGTTGAATAATGCGATTGTAAAATATATTAGATAAAATGTCATAGTATAGTATGTGTAAAAAATATAGTAACTTGTGTGTAAATAGAAGTCATAGTAATGTTCCTTAAAAAAATGTGATAGTAAAGTATGTGTGAAAAATTTCATGATATAGTATGTCAAAAAAGACATCTTATGTATATTACATAAAATGTCAGTATGGTATGTGTCAAAGATATCATAGTAACGTATGTGTCAAAAAATATAATGCAGTATGTTGAAAAATGCGACTGTAAAATATATTACATAAAATGTCATAGTATAGTGTGTGTCAAAAATATAGTAACGTGTGTGTAAATAGAAGTCATAGTAAGGTCCCTAAAAAAATGTGATAGTAAAGTATGTGTGAAAAATTTAATGATATATTATGTGTCAAAAAATGACATTGTAAAGTAAAACATAAAATGTCATAGTATAGTATGTGTCAAAAATACAATAACGTATGTGTAAATAGAAGTCATAGTATTGTTTGGTAAAAATGTCAACTGTGTGAAAAATTTCATGATATATTATGTGTAAAGTATATTACTTAAAATGTCACAGTATAGTATGTGTAAGAAATATAGTAATGTATGTGTAAATAGAAGTTATAGTATTGTTTGTTGAAAAATGTCATAGTAAAGTATATGTGAAAATTTCCATTATATAGTATGTGTTAAAAAATGACTTTGTAAAGTATATTACATACAATGTAACAGTATAGTATGTGTCAAGACACCATATTGTGTAAAAAATTGGACAGTAAAGTATTACATAAAATCTAACATTATAGTATATGTCAAAATTGTCATCGTAAAGTATGTGTCAAAAAATATAATGCAGTATGTTGAATAATGCGATTGTAAAATATATTAGATAAAATGTCATAGTATAGTATGTGTAAAAAATATAGTAACTTGTGTGTAAATAGAAGTCATAGTAATGTTCCTTAAAAAAATGTGATAGTAAAGTATGTGTGAAAAATTTCATGATATAGTATGTCAAAAAATGACATCGTCAAGTATGTTACATAAAATGTCACAGTATAGTATGTGTCAAAAATATCATAGTAACGTATGTGTCAAAAAATATAATGCAGTATGTTGAAAAATGCGACTGTAAAATATATTACATAAAATGTCATAGTATAGTGTGTGTCAAAAATATAGTAACGTGTGTGTAAATAGAAGTCATAGTAAGGTCCCTAAAAAAATGTGATAGTAAAGTATGTGTGAAAAATTTAATGATATATTATGTGTCAAAAAATGACATTGTAAAGTAAAACATAAAATGTCATAGTATAGTATGTGTCAAAAATACAATAACGTATGTGTAAATAGAAGTCATAGTATTGTTTGGTAAAAATGTCAACTGTGTGAAAAATTTCATGATATATTATGTGTAAAGTATATTACTTAAAATGTCACAGTATAGTATGTGTAAGAAATATAGTAACGTATGTGTAAATAGAAGTTATAGTATTGTTTGTTGAAAAATGTCATAGTAAAGTATATGTGAAAATTTCCATTATATAGTATGTGTTAAAAAATGACTTTGTAAAGTATATTACATACAATGTAACAGTATAGTATGTGTCAAGACACCATATTGTGTAAAAAATTGGACAGTAAAGTATTACATAAAATCTAACATTATAGTATATGTCAAAATTGTCATCGTAAAGTATGTGTCAAAAAATATAATGCAGTATGTTGAATAATGCGATTGTAAAATATATTAGATAAAATGTCATAGTATAGTATGTGTAAAAAATATAGTAACTTGTGTTTAAATAGAAGTCATAGTAATGTTCCTTAAAAAAATGTGATAGTAAAGTATGTGTGAAAAATTTCATGATATAGTATGTCAAAAAATGACATCGTCAAGTATATTACATAAAATGTCAGTATAGTATGTGTCAAGACAGTCTGTTGTGTGCAAAATATGTTATGGTAAAGTATGACATAAAATCTCACAGTATAGTATGTGTAAGAAATATAGTAACGTATGTGTAAATAGAAGTTATAGTATTGTTTGTTGAAAAATGTCATAGTAAAGTATATGTGAAAATTTCCATTATATAGTATGTGTTAAAAAATGACTTTGTAAAGTATATTACATACAATGTAACAGTATAGTATGTGTCAAGACACCATATTGTGTAAAAAATTGGACAGTAAAGTATTACATAAAATCTAACATTATAGTATATGTCAAAATTGTCATCGTAAAGTATGTGTCAAAAAATATAATGCAGTATGTTGAATAATGCGATTGTAAAATATATTAGATAAAATGTCATAGTATAGTATGTGTAAAAAATATAGTAACTTGTGTTTAAATAGAAGTCATAGTAATGTTCCTTAAAAAAATGTGATAGTAAAGTATGTGTGAAAAATTTCATGATATAGTATGTCAAAAAATGACATCGTCAAGTATATTACATAAAATGTCAGTATAGTATGTGTCAAGACAGTCTGTTGTGTGCAAAATATGTTATGGTAAAGTATGACATAAAATCTCACAGTATAGTATGTGTAAGAAATATAGTAACGTATGTGTAAATAGAAGTTATAGTATTGTTTGTTGAAAAATGTCATAGTAAAGTATATGTGAAAATTTCCATTATATAGTATGTGTTAAAAAATGACTTTGTAAAGTATATTACATAAAATGTAACAGTATAGTATGTGTCAAGACACCATATTGTGTAAAAAATTGGACAGTAAAGTATTACATAAAATCTAACAGTGTAGTATATGTCAAAATTGTCATAGTAAAGTATGTGTGAAAAACATAATGTAGTATGTTTAAAAATGACATTGTAAAATAGATTACTTAAAATGTCATAGTATAGTATGTGTAAGAAATATAGTAACGTATGTGTAAATAGAAGTTATAGTATTGTTTGTTGAAAAATGTCATAGTAAAGTATATGTGAAAATTTCCATTATATAGTATGTGTTAAAAAATGACTTTGTAAAGTATATTACATAAAATGTAACAGTATAGTATGTGTCAAGACACCATATTGTGTAAAAAATTGGACAGTAAAGTATTACATAAAATCTAACAGTGTAGTATATGTCAAAATTGTCATCGTAAAGTATGTGTCAAAAAATATAATGCAGTATGTTGAATAATGCGATTGTAAAATATATTAGATAAAATGTCATAGTATAGTATGTGTAAAAAATATAGTGACTTGTGTGTAAATAGAAGTCATAGTAATGTTCCTTAAAAAAATGTGATAGTAAAGTATGTGTGAAAAATTTCATGATATAGTATGTCAAAAAAGACATCTTATGTATATTACATAAAATGTCAGTATAGTATGTGTCAAAAATATCATAGTAACGTATGTGTCAAAAAATATAATGCAGTATGTTGAAAAATGCGACTGTAAAATATATTACATAAAATGTCATAGTATAGTGTGTGTCAAAAATATAGTAACGTGTGTGTAAATAGAAGTCATAGTAAGGTCCCTAAAAAAATGTGATAGTAAAGTATGTGTGAAAAATTTAATGATATATTATGTGTCAAAAAATGACATTGTAAAGTAAAACATAAAATGTCATAGTATAGTATGTGTCAAAAATACAATAACGTATGTGTAAATAGAAGTCATAGTATTGTTTGGTAAAAATGTCAACTGTGTGAAAAATTTCATGATATATTATGTGTAAAGTATATAACTTAAAATGTCACAGTATAGTATGTGTAAGAAATATAGTAATGTATGTGTAAATAGAAGTTATAGTATTGTTTGTTGAAAAATGTCATAGTAAAGTATATGTGAAAATTTCCATTATATAGTATGTGTTAAAAAATGACTTTGTAAAGTATATTACATACAATGTAACAGTATAGTATGTGTCAAGACACCATATTGTGTAAAAAATTGGACAGTAAAGTATTACATAAAATCTAACATTATAGTATATGTCAAAATTGTCATCGTAAAGTATGTGTCAAAAAATATAATGCAGTATGTTGAATAATGCGATTGTAAAATATATTAGATAAAATGTCATAGTATAGTATGTGTAAAAAATATAGTAACTTGTGTGTAAATAGAAGTCATAGTAATGTTCCTTAAAAAAAATGTGATAGTAAAGTATGTGTGAAAAATTTCATGATATAGTATGTCAAAAAATGACAACGTCAAGTATGTTACATAAAATGTCACAGTATAGTATGTGTCAAAAATATCATAGTAACGTATGTGTCAAAAAATATAATGCAGTATGTTGAAAAATGCGACTGTAAAATATATTACATAAAATGTCATAGTATAGTGTGTGTCAAAAATATAGTAACGTGTGTGTAAATAGAAGTCATAGTAAGGTCCCTAAAAAAATGTGATAGTAAAGTATGTGTGAAAAATTTAATGATATATTATGTGTCAAAAAATGACATTGTAAAGTAAAACATAAAATGTCATAGTATAGTATGTGTCAAAAATACAATAACGTATGTGTAAATAGAAGTCATAGTATTGTTTGGTAAAAATGTCAACTGTGTGAAAAATTTCATGATATATTATGTGTAAAGTATATTACTTAAAATGTCACAGTATAGTATGTGTAAGAAATATAGTAACGTATGTGTAAATAGAAGTTATAGTATTGTTTGTTGAAAAATGTCATAGTAAAGTATATGTGAAAATTTCCATTATATAGTATGTGTTAAAAAATGACTTTGTAAAGTATATTACATACAATGTAACAGTATAGTATGTGTCAAGACACCATATTGTGTAAAAAATTGGACAGTAAAGTATTACATAAAATCTAACATTATAGTATATGTCAAAATTGTCATCGTAAAGTATGTGTCAAAAAATATAATGCAGTATGTTGAATAATGCGATTGTAAAATATATTAGATAAAATGTCATAGTATAGTATGTGTAAAAAATATAGTAACTTGTGTTTAAATAGAAGTCATAGTAATGTTCCTTAAAAAAATGTGATAGTAAAGTATGTGTGAAAAATTTCATGATATAGTATGTCAAAAAATGACATCGTCAAGTATATTACATAAAATGTCAGTATAGTATGTGTCAAGACAGTCTGTTGTGTGCAAAATATGTTATGGTAAAGTATGACATAAAATCTCACAGTATAGTATGTGTAAGAAATATAGTAACGTATGTGTAAATAGAAGTTATAGTATTGTTTGTTGAAAAATGTCATAGTAAAGTATATGTGAAAATTTCCATTATATAGTATGTGTTAAAAAATGACTTTGTAAAGTATATTACATACAATGTAACAGTATAGTATGTGTCAAGACACCATATTGTGTAAAAAATTGGACAGTAAAGTATTACATAAAATCTAACATTATAGTATATGTCAAAATTGTCATCGTAAAGTATGTGTCAAAAAATATAATGCAGTATGTTGAATAATGCGATTGTAAAATATATTAGATAAAATGTCATAGTATAGTATGTGTAAAAAATATAGTAACTTGTGTTTAAATAGAAGTCATAGTAATGTTCCTTAAAAAAATGTGATAGTAAAGTATGTGTGAAAAATTTCATGATATAGTATGTCAAAAAATGACATCGTCAAGTATATTACATAAAATGTCAGTATAGTATGTGTCAAGACAGTCTGTTGTGTGCAAAATATGTTATGGTAAAGTATGACATAAAATCTCACAGTATAGTATGTGTAAGAAATATAGTAACGTATGTGTAAATAGAAGTTATAGTATTGTTTGTTGAAAAATGTCATAGTAAAGTATATGTGAAAATTTCCATTATATAGTATGTGTTAAAAAATGACTTTGTAAAGTATATTACATAAAATGTAACAGTATAGTATGTGTCAAGACACCATATTGTGTAAAAAATTGGACAGTAAAGTATTACATAAAATCTAACAGTGTAGTATATGTCAAAATTGTCATAGTAAAGTATGTGTGAAAAACATAATGTAGTATGTTTAAAAATGACATTGTAAAATAGATTACTTAAAATGTCATAGTATAGTATGTGTAAGAAATATAGTAACGTATGTGTAAATAGAAGTTATAGTATTGTTTGTTGAAAAATGTCATAGTAAAGTATATGTGAAAATTTCCATTATATAGTATGTGTTAAAAAATGACTTTGTAAAGTATATTACATAAAATGTAACAGTATAGTATGTGTCAAGACACCATATTGTGTAAAAAATTGGACAGTAAAGTATTACATAAAATCTAACAGTGTAGTATATGTCAAAATTGTCATCGTAAAGTATGTGTCAAAAAATATAATGCAGTATGTTGAATAATGCGATTGTAAAATATATTAGATAAAATGTCATAGTATAGTATGTGTAAAAAATATAGTGACTTGTGTGTAAATAGAAGTCATAGTAATGTTCCTTAAAAAAATGTGATAGTAAAGTATGTGTGAAAAATTTCATGATATAGTATGTCAAAAAAGACATCTTATGTATATTACATAAAATGTCAGTATAGTATGTGTCAAAAATATCATAGTAACGTATGTGTCAAAAAATATAATGCAGTATGTTGAAAAATGCGACTGTAAAATATATTACATAAAATGTCATAGTATAGTGTGTGTCAAAAATATAGTAACGTGTGTGTAAATAGAAGTCATAGTAAGGTCCCTAAAAAAATGTGATAGTAAAGTATGTGTGAAAAATTTAATGAAATATTATGTGTCAAAAAATGACATTGTAAAGTAAAACATAAAATGTCATAGTATAGTATGTGTCAAAAATACAATAACGTATGTGTAAATAGAAGTCATAGTATTGTTTGGTAAAAATGTCAACTGTGTGAAAAATTTCATGATATATTATGTGTAAAGTATATTACTTAAAATGTCACAGTATAGTATGTGTAAGAAATATAGTAATGTATGTGTAAATAGAAGTTATAGTATTGTTTGTTGAAAAATGTCATAGTAAAGTATATGTGAAAATTTCCATTATATAGTATGTGTTAAAAAATGACTTTGTAAAGTATATTACATACAATGTAACAGTATAGTATGTGTCAAGACACCATATTGTGTAAAAAATTGGACAGTAAAGTATTACATAAAATCTAACAGTGTAGTATATGTCAAAATTGTCATAGTAAAGTATGTGTGAAAAACATAATGTAGTATGTTTAAAAATGACATTGTAAAATAGATTACTTAAAATGTCATAGTATAGTATGTGTAAGAAATATAGTAACGTATGTGTAAATAGAAGTTATAGTATTGTTTGTTGAAAAATGTCATAGTAAAGTATATGTGAAAATTTCCATTATATAGTATGTGTTAAAAAATGACTTTGTAAAGTATATTACATAAAATTTAACAGTATAGTATGTGTCAAGACACCATATTGTGTAAAAAATTGGACAGTAAAGTATTACATAAAATCTAACAGTGTAGTATATGTCAAAATTGTCATAGTAAAGTATGTGTGAAAAACATAATGTAGTATGTTTAAAAATGACATTGTAAAATAGATTACTTAAAATGTCATAGTATAGTATGTCAAAGAAATAGTAACGTGTGTGTAAATAGAAGTCATAGTAATGTTTGTTAAAAAAAATGTCATGGTAAAGTATGTGTGAAAAACGTCATGATATAGTATGTGTCAAAAAATGACATTGTGAAATGTATTACATAAAATGTCATAGTATAGTATGTGTGAATAATATAGCAACGTGTGTGTAAATAGAAGTCATAGTAATGTTTGGTAAAAAATGTCATAGCAAAGTATGTGTGAAAAATTTAATGATATAGCATGTGTCAAAAAATGACATCGTAAAGTAAAACATAAAATGTCATAGTATAGTATGTGTCAAAAATACAATAACGTATGTGTAAATAGAAGTCATAGTATTGTTTGGTAAAAATGTCAACTGTGTGAAAAATTTCATGATATATTATGTGTAAAGTATATCACTTAAAATGTCACAGTATAGTATGTGTAAGAAATATAGTAACGTATGTGTAAATAGAAGTTATAGTATTGTTTGTTGAAAAATGTCATAGTAAAGTATATGTGAAAATTTCCATTATATAGTATGTGTTAAAAAATGACTTTGTAAAGTATATTACATAAAATGTAACAGTATAGTATGTGTCAAGACACCATATTGTGTAAAAAATTGGACAGTAAGGTATTACATAAAATCTAACATTATAGTATATGTCAAAATTGTCATCGTAAAGTATGTGTCAAAAAATATAATGCAGTATGTTGAATAATGCGATTGTAAAATATATTACATAAAATGTCATAGTATAGTGTGTGTCAAAAATATAGTAACGTGTGTGTAAATAGAAGTCATAGTAAGGTCCCTAAAAAAATGTGATAGTAAAGTATGTGTGAAAAATTTCATGATATAGTATGTCAAAAAAGACATCTTATGTATATTACATAAAATGTCAGTATAGTATGTGTCAAAAATATCATAGTAACGTATGTGTCAAAAAATATAATGCAGTATGTTGAAAAATGTGACTGTAAAATATATTACATAAAATGTCATAGTATAGTGTGTGTCAAAAATATAGTAACGTGTGTGTAAATAGAAGTCATAGTAAGGTCCCTAAAAAAATGTGATAGTAAAGTATGTGTGCAAAATTTAATGATATAGCATGTGTCAAAAAATGACATCGTAAAGTAAAACATAAAATGTCATAGTATAGTATGTGTCAAAAATACAATAACGTATGTGTAAATAGAAGTCATAGTATTGTTTGGTAAAAATGTCAACTGTGTGAAAAATTTCATGATATATTATGTGTAAAGTATATTACTTAAAATGTCACAGTATAGTATGTGTAAGAAATATAGTAACGTATGTGTAAATAGAAGTTATAGTATTGTTTGTTGAAAAATGTCATAGTAAAGTATATGTGAAAATTTCCATTATATAGTATGTGTTAAAAAAATGACTTTGTAAAGTATATTACATAAAATGTAACAGTATAGTATGTGTCAAGACACCATATTGTGTAAAAAATTGGACAGTAAAGTATTACATAAAATCTAACATTATAGTATATGTCAAAATTGTCATCGTAAAGTATGTGTCAAAAAATATAATGCAGTATGTTGAATAATGCGATTGTAAAATATATTAGATAAAATGTCATAGTATAGTATGTGTAAAAAATATAGTAACTTGTGTGTAAATAGAAGTCATAGTAATGTTCCTTAAAAAAATGTGATAGTAAAGTATGTGTGAAAAATTTCATGATATAGTATGTCAAAAAAGACATCTTATGTATATTACATAAAATGTCAGTATAGTATGTGTCAAAAATATCATAGTAACGTATGTGTCAAAAAATATAATGCAGTATGTTGAAAAATGCGACTGTAAAATATATTACATAAAATGTCATAGTATAGTGTGTGTCAAAAATATAGTAACGTGTGTGTAAATAGAAGTCATAGTAAGGTCCCTAAAAAAATGTGATAGTAAAGTATGTGTGAAAAATTTAATGATATATTATGTGTCAAAAAATGACATTGTAAAGTAAAACATAAAATGTCATAGTATAGTATGTGTCAAAAATACAATAACGTATGTGTAAATAGAAGTCATAGTATTGTTTGGTAAAAATGTCAACTGTGTGAAAAATTTCATGATATATTATGTGTAAAGTATATTACTTAAAATGTCACAGTATAGTATGTGTAAGAAATATAGTAACGTATGTGTAAATAGAAGTTATAGTATTGTTTGTTGAAAAATGTCATAGTAAAGTATATGTGAAAATTTCCATTATATAGTATGTGTTAAAAAATGACTTTGTAAAGTATATTACATACAATGTAACAGTATAGTATGTGTCAAGACACCATATTGTGTAAAAAATTGGACAGTAAAGTATTACATAAAATCTAACATTATAGTATATGTCAAAATTGTCATCGTAAAGTATGTGTCAAAAAATATAATGCAGTATGTTGAATAATGCGATTGTAAAATATATTAGATAAAATGTCATAGTATAGTATGTGTAAAAAATATAGTAACTTGTGTGTAAATAGAAGTCATAGTAATGTTCCTTAAAAAAATGTGATAGTAAAGTATGTGTGAAAAATTTCATGATATAGTATGTCAAAAAAGACATCTTATGTATATTACATAAAATGTCAGTATAGTATGTGTCAAAAATATCATAGTAACGTATGTGTCAAAAAATATAATGCAGTATGTTGAAAAATGCGACTGTAAAATATATTACATAAAATGTCATAGTATAGTGTGTGTCAAAAATATAGTAACGTGTGTGTAAATAGAAGTCATAGTAAGGTCCCTAAAAAAATGTGATAGTAAAGTATGTGTGAAAAATTTCATGATATATTATGTGTCAAAAAATGACATTGTAAAGTAAAACATAAAATGTCATAGTATAGTATGTGTCAAAAATACAATAACGTATGTGTAAATAGAAGTCATAGTATTGTTTGGTAAAAATGTCAACTGTGTGAAAAATTTCATGATATATTATGTGTAAAGTATATTACTTAAAATGTCACAGTATAGTATGTGTAAGAAATATAGTAACGTATGTGTAAATAGAAGTTATAGTATTGTTTGTTGAAAAATGTCATAGTAAAGTATATGTGAAAATTTCCATTATATAGTATGTGTTAAAAAATGACTTTGTAAAGTATATTACATAAAATGTAACAGTATAGTATGTGTCAAGACACCATATTGTGTAAAAAATTGGACAGTAAAGTATTACATAAAATCTAACAGTGTAGTATATGTCAAAATTGTCATAGTAAAGTATGTGTGAAAAACATAATGTAGTATGTTTAAAAATGACATTGTAAAATAGATTACTTAAAATGTCATAGTATAGTATGTCAAAGAAATAGTAACGTGTGTGTAAATAGAAGTCATAGTAATGTTTGTTAAAAAAAATGTCATGGTAAAGTATGTGTGAAAAATGTCATGATATAGTATGTGTCAAAAAATGACATTGTGAAATGTATTACATAAAATGTCATAGTATAGTATGTGTGAATAATATGGCAACGTGTGTGTAAATAGAAGTCATAGTAATGTTTGGTAAAAAATGTCATAGTAAAGTATGTGTGAAAAATTTAATGATATAGCATGTGTCAAAAAATGACATCGTAAAGTATATTACATAAAATGTCAGTATAGTATGTGTCAAGACAGTCTGTTGTGTGTAAAATATTGTATAGTAAAGTATGACATAAAATCTCACAGTATAGTATGTGTCAAAATTGTCATAGTAAAGTATGTGTCAAAACCTATAATGTAGTATGTTTAAAAATGACATTGTAAAATATATTACATAAAATGTCATAGTATGTGTCAAAAATATTGTAACGTGTGTAAATAGAAGTCATAGTAATGTTTCTTGAAAAAATGTGATAGTAAAGTATGTGTGAAAAATTTCATGATATAGTATGTCAAAAAAGACATCTTATGTATATTACATAAAATGTCAGTATAGTATGTGTCAAGACAGTTTGTTTGACAGTAGTAACGTATGTGTAAATAGAAGTCATAGTATTGTTTGGTAAAAATGTCATAGTAAACTGTGAAAAATTTCATGATATAGTATGTGTGATAAAATGACATCGTAAAGTTTATTAGATAAAATGTAACAGTATAGTATGTGTCAAAAATGTAGTAACGTATGTGACAAAAAAAAGACATTGTAAAGTATATTACATAAAATGTCAGTATAGTATGTGTCAAGACAGTCTGTTGTGTGTAAAATATTGTATAGTAAAGTATGACATAAAATCTCACAGTATAGTATGTGTCAAAATTGTCATAGTAAAGTATGTGTCAAAAAATATAATGTAGTATGTTTAAAAATGACATTGTAAAATATATTACATAAAATGTCATAGTACTGTATGTCAAAAATATAGTAACCTATGTGTAAATAGAAGTCATAGTAATGTTCCTTAAAAAATGTCATAGTAAAGTACGTGTGCAAAATTTCATGATATAGTATGTGTCAAAAAATGACATTGTAAAGTATACTACGTAAAATGTCAGTATAGTATGTGTCAAGACAGTATGTTTGACAGTAGTAACGTATGTGTAAATAGAAGTCATAGTATTGTTTGGTAAAAATGTCATAGTAAACTGAAAAATTTCATGATATAGTATGTGTGATAAAATGACATCGTAAAGTTTATTACATAAAATGTAACAGTATAGTATGTGTCAAAAATGTAGTAACGTATGTGACAAAAAAAAGACATTGTAAAGTATATTACATAAAATGTCATAGTATAGTATGTGTCAAGACACCATATTGTGTAAAAAATTGGACAGTAAAGTATTACATAAAATCTAACATTATAGTATATGTCAAAATTGTCATCGTAAAGTATGTGTCAAAAAATATAATGCAGTATGTTGAATAATGTGATTGTAAAATATATTAGATAAAATGTCATAGTATAGTATGTGTAAAAAATATAGTAACTTGTGTGTAAATAGAAGTCATAGTAATGTTCCTTAAAAAAATGTGATAGTAAAGTATGTGTGAAAAATTTCATGATATAGTATGTCAAAAAATGCATGGGTTCTCTCCAGGTACTCCAGCTTCCTCCCACCTTCCAAAAACACATGCATGATATGCACACATACTTTACGATCACATTTTTTTAAAGAACATTACTATAACTTCTGTTTACACATACGTTATTGTATTTTTGAGACATACTATACTATGACATTTTATGTAAAATATTTTACAATTGCATTGTTCGTCTCTCTGTGTGTGGCCCTGCAATGGACTGGCAAGCTGTCCAGGGTGTACCCTGCCTGTCGCCCAAAGCCGGCTGGGATAGGCTCCAGCTTCCCCGCGACCCTGAATTGGAATAAGCAGTTCAGAAAATGAATGAATGTCACCACAGTATTGTATGTAAAATTTTTTATAGTATTACATAAAATTACACTATAGTTTGTGTGAAAAAAAATTTCATTGTAATGTATGCGTCAATAGAGGTCATAGTATAATCTGTCAAATAAATGTCATGTACAGTATGTAAAAAAAAAATTCATTATAGCATTACAAAAACTTGCATATGATAATACATACATAACTACATATGTATTTACATATGTAGTTATGTATGTTCACTTACACATTTTCATTTATATGATAGCATGTACCTACATGCACACAGACATACATATGAACTGATATACCGATATTCATACATGTACATACATACATACATTCATATATTCATACATACATAGTGACCTACATTTAAACATGCATACATAATTTCATACATATGTATTTACATCTGTTAATTCATACAATATGTAGTTACATACATACATACATATATATATATATATATATATATATATATATATATATATACATACATACATACATATAAATATATGTATATACATATATATATATATATATACATACATACATATAAATATATGTATATACATACATTCATGCATAAAAGCTTACATACCCGCCACTTACTTACATACATATGCATATACATACATACATACACATTTGGAAATGTACATACAAATGCATAAATATTTTTATACATAAATGTACATATATACATCCATAAATTCATACATACATGTTCATTCCTACAATAACATGTTTATACATTCATGCAATCGTACATACATACATACAGTACATACACAGTTACAAACCTACCTACTCACATGTTTATTCATACAACATGTACATACATGTTGGATTAAAGTCATAATTTGATGCAATCAGTTGGTTTCTATTATAGGATATGTATTAATTGGCTTGAAATGATGTGCATGTAAAGTGTCCTGTGACAACATTGTTCTGAAGTGGCGCTATACAAATAAAGCTGAACTGAATTTAATTGAATGTACAAATATACACACACACATGCAATCATAGATAAACCCACACATACATATACAAACATACTCAGACATCCATACATAAATACATACATTTATTCATACATACATGTGTATGTATATACATACATTGATATTATCATATATGTACCCATAATCATATGCAGATACATATATACACATAAGTATAACATAAACATTTTCAGATACTTCAGTATGCATACTAGTTAAATACATAAATGCAGTCATACTCACATATATTATTACCTTCCAGGTAAAGAAATACAATATTTATCTTATGAAAATCATGACTTTTATTTTGAACTAATGAGAAGAAAAAGTAAGTCAGCATGATAAACTAGTAGTTTACCTCACTCGCTAAATAATATTTCATTCAACAATATTTTATGACAAAACAATGTTTTTTCTGCATCTCAGTCAGATTAATTTGTCTGGGACAGTTATTCTTTTAAACTAACTTTTTTCACCATTATCTTATGTAATGTATGAAATTAGAGTTTAGCTATTTTTGATCAATTTTTTTTTTTTAATTTTTTTTTTTAGTATTCAGTTACTTGACTGGTTATCGTGGAATATAACTGCATTTTACAAACATGTTTTTCCCACAAATGTCTTCATTTAAAAGAAATATGAGCAAATTTTCCTACCTAATCAGATTTATGGGCAATAATAAAGAAATAATCCACCAATTTCTACTTTATACAAACTGAAAATTTGCTGCAACTTTATCTATACTGTTGGAATTAGTGAGCAAAACCTTCCACATACTAATAATCTCCCATTTCAGCCCGGTTAACCTGACACTAAACCAGGTTCCTGGTATGTAAACAGCTTGGAGGACCAGATCCAGCTGCTCCCTCGGGTCTACCTGCACTTCAGCCTCACGAAAACACCAGACACGCCTCTGTTATCCCACTTAATCTGATTGAAAGGAAACCCTGCGACAAGGCGGTGAGCGCGCACACACAGCCTGAACACACAAGAAACTCTTGTGTTTGTGTGACCTGGGTCTGATTTCTGTGGATGATGGTGAGGATCTGGTGGGAGGAAGAGGTCGCCTTTGTATTTTCAAATTGAATTGTCCAGCAGAGTCGAGGCCTGGAGCTTCCCGCCGTTTGCAGCAACAAACCCAAACTCGGGTTACGAAGGACTGTAATTGGCCAGAAAAAGGCGCGTAACAAGGTTAACTGTAGAAGAGGAAGATTTAACTCCGATCATCATCTTCACATGTGCAACAGCAGTTGTTTTGTCCCAAATCAAGGTCAGCCCTGCAAAAAACAACAAACAATGACACTACGACACGGGAGGGAGATTATTTATCCAGTAAAGAACTTGTTTCTGAACACGCCAATCATCTCAGCCGGAGGGAAACGTGTGAATTTCCTGCTCGGAGCAAAGAGCCGCCGTCCCGCCTTCGTCCCGCGCAGGAAAATCTCTCAGGCATGTGGGAAACTGACACCCAGCCATGTTGACACAATGTGATTAGTTTATTGTAGAAAGCGGTGGGCTGAGTAGCCGACATGCTATTAGCTTCCATGTTGCAGCGGTAGCATGACAACCGCCATGATGACATGGCCGCACGTGGCCTGGGACACCCCACACCAGATGAAAGCACGGTGAATACGGGAAATTAGGGCAGTGAGATGATGAATGAAGCTACTCTCTCCCCGTTCGGCCTGTCTTCGGCCCCAACGCTTGTTGCCACAGTAACCCGAGGCCCACGCCGGAGGCATCCTCGTCTGTCTTCAGAGAAACGCACATGGCGCCATGTTTTGGAACATAACAAGAGTCGGTTACAACACAATCATTTAGGCTTAAATCAGACTGACAGGGTAGCAAATATGAGGAAACCCAATTAAAGAGCCATTAGCAGGAAGGACTGACATGGATCTGAAGCCAGAGGTTCCCACCACGCCACGACGGGGTCCTGCTTCCACCGAAACACGCTCCGATCAAATTACAGGCAGCATGCTGGGCGTCTTGTCACAGCTTCAGTCCCAAATAATAACAATAATACGCCCAATATGTTCGGAAGTACTCAGAAGTTTCTGAGAATTAGAAGGAGTCTCTGTAGGCATGGGGCAAGGCTGGATGCTGGTGATGTTTTCTACTGGGAACCAGTGCATGGACTGAAGATTCCAGAACCTCTGCCTGAAATCCACACATGCAGGTTAAAAACAGAACTTTCTCATCTTACAGCTGCGTTCTGGACGTGTTGGATGACACGGTGACGAAATGCGTATTTCTGTAGCCGCTGCGGACCAGCAGCGTCCAGACGCTGAGAAACCAACCCTATCTGGAACACTGAACACAGAGTTTTGATCCAGATACGAGAAAACAGGAATAAACACACCGGCTGTTTGGAATCTTTGCCGACTCAGCAAACAGGATTAGAAGACGGAAAACAAGAGTCGTGGTGAGATGATCTTCTGCTGGCTGGAGAGAGCCGACAGCTCAGGTAGGATGCAGGATGGAGGCCGAATCAGCCGTCGACCGGGGAAAATTACAAAAGTTCAGCTGTTTAGTCATCTGATACGTTGTTTTTCTTCTTCTGGGAATAAAATGTGACTCGATCGGATCAGGAAATCTCTGCATTGATTGTTTCTGAACGGATTTCCTGGTAAAACAAACATGAAGCGTTCGTCTTGCTCACGTTTAACTGACCCAAAGGTCACGCAGGTCCAACGGCACTGGGCCTGAAACCAGATCCCTCCACCGCCTGATGAAGGTCTGAATGTGTGCGGATGTAAACACCAGCTCGCAGGTAATCACAGTGTTTCCACCTGCAGCGACAGAACCGTCAGTTCGTTACCTCACAGCCTCAGACGGTAACCTAAGCAAGCGCCGAGCCTGGAGCGTAAACAGTCTGCAGACCTACCGGTTCTGTTTGACCCGGTCTGGAAACTTAAAAGACTTCATCTTGTTTGTGAAGGTTCAGCAGATCCAGAACTGTCTGGAGCTGGAGGACCATCTATCCGACCGCCCTCTGCAACACAAGTCAGCACGGCAGAACGATTACCTGGCGGCGAGCATGACAACGTGAGTGGCACCTTATGAAACGATGCCCGGCGTCTCGTAACATTTTTACACACGACAGCTCTCTGGAGGCTCGTCTGAACACTGATCCATGCAGCCGGCTGCAGGAAGACCAGCACCGACAGACAAGGCGACTTAATGGAAGCCAGATCTGCGCCGTGAGCTTAGAGTCTGGATGGATGGTAAGACGGACAGCAGGGCGGAAAGAAGTCCATCAATCTGTCCCTGCAGAGACGGGACCAAACTGGATCAAACCAGAATCTTCTCTCATATTTTATTCCCAGTAGAAGAAAAACAACGAATCAGATGATGAGACACATTAATGAGCAGCTGTGATGCAGGATGTGGTTCAGCGTGGTCCTGCTGGACCAGTTCTCCTGTTCCACCATCAGGATGTGGTCCAGCGTGGTCCTGCTGGACCAGTTCTCCTGTTCCACCATCAGGATGTGGTCCAGCGTGGTCCTGCTGGACCAGTTCTCCTGTTCCACCATCAGGATGTGGTCCAGCGTGGTCCTGCTGGACCAGTTCTCCTGTTCCACCATCAGGATGTGGTCCAGCGTGGTCCTGCTGGACCGGTTCTCCTGTTCCACCATCAGGATGTGGTTCAGCGTGGTCCTGCTGGACCAGTTCTCCTGTTCCACCATCAGGATGTGGTCCAGCATGGTGGAAGGTCTTCCCTGAAAGAGACGTTGTCTGGATGGGAGCAGATGTTCCAGCATTGATGGAGCTTCCCAGATGTGGAAGCTGCCCACGCCATCGGCACTAATGCAACCCCATCCCATCAGAGATGCAGGCTGATAACAAGCTGGATGCTCCCTCTCCTCTTTAGCCTGCAGGACACGCCGTCCATGCTGTCCACAAACTATTCCACATCTTCATCCAGGTTTCCACTCAGAACATTTTAAATGAGCTTTGGTCCAGAGAAGACGGCGTGTTTCTGGATCCTCTTCACATATGATGGAGCTTTAACCTGCATGTGTGGATTTCAGCCTGAACTGGGTTCACACTGGTTTCTGGAAGCTTCCTGAGTCCATGCACTGGTTTCCAGTAGAGAATCATGTCTGCTGTTAATGCAGAACATCACCAGCATCCAGCCTGGTCCCAGCATACAGAGATTCCCTCTAATTCTCTGCAGGCGGTGGGAGGAAATTTTTTTGCTTCAGTTCATGTCAGATTGATGATCTGAGAGACTCTGCCTCTCTAAGGTACTCCTTTACACCCAGTCGTGTTACTTTTGTTCTTTTTCCAGCCTTTAGTTGCTCCTCCTGCGTCGCTGCTATCAGACTTACAGTCCGGCTGACCAGAAGCAGCTCCTCTTCTTTCACCACGAAGTTCAGCTTCCATCTTGACTTCATTTGACTGCATTTAAAGAATCCTGACTCGATTTATTCAGTTATTCACCACAACGTGTCACAATCTGGCAACAAATGCAAAGTAAACCAACCAAACATCGTGTCTCAGCGTCGCACGTTGAGTACTTGATGTTTTTCCAGCGTGGGGACGAGGAAGCCGCTCTCAGGTCGCCGCTGGGCCGCACAAAGCCATGATCACGCCGTGTGCATCCGTTGTTATTTGCCTGAGACATATTTGCAGACAGCTGGTCAGACTGTGGCGAGGGATGAGGGACGCGCTGCGAGGCAACGCCTGCGGAGCGCTAAGCCTTTCATCGTGGCCAGGACCGGCACAGACCCCGGCTAAAGCCGCCATGGAGCAAGTTGTGAGCGAGGTGGCGTTTCCGGGGAAGATGATTTAGACAGATCACACATCTGGCTCATGTTTAAACACACGGCTTCGTTCTGGGGAGAGGAATGTGGAGGAAGAAGCATCACCTAGCAGCGACATTTCCAACATGGCAACCCTGATCCTGGAACAACACGCACACGTCCAGCCGCGGGAAAACACTTTATTTCCTCTCTGTTTACATTCACAACTCTGTCTTTTTACATCGTTGCATCGTTTTGTTCGCTTCCCGGCGGAGTGCAGAAGTTTGGGCACCCCTGCTCATGATTTCTGCTCCCAGCAGACAGGAGGTTAACGGCGAAACGTTCCCTTTACGTCTTAAACTCAATAAAACAGAAAAGGAAACAGGAAGCAGAAGTTTGGGCACCCTGCATGGGGACTACCTGGTACCAGTCTTTCCACTTCCCTTCATTCTTCCAGTTCTGGGAGATTCCTCGGACTCTTTGGTCTGTTGGAGGGTAAAACCTTCAGATCATCGTCTCCTTCAGCTTCCTGAGAAACGCTCCGTGCTGCCGGCTGCAACACCAACCCAAACCATGCCTGCTCCACCTCCGTGCTTCCCTGCTTTACGCTCACTGGTCCTCGGGACTGGTTTCAGAAGGTCATCTCTGAGCTGCTGGATGAGTCTGATAAACCCTTCTGAAGGTCTTTTTAATCGGCCGACGTTACAAACTGTGGAGGAAATGATTGGTTTTAACTCTTCAGTGGAATAAATCTGCTTTAGTTACGAAGTGATTCCTGATAAAAACAAAGCTTTTCCTGACGAACACGTGAAGGTCTCATCATGCGTGAAGTTATCAGTGATCACGTCATCCGCCGTTGTCGGGAACACACCGGCCCGGCTCCTTATCACCAGTCAGAGTGAGACATCTTTCCAGTGACAACAAACATATCTTTGTGCAGAGTAGAAAGTCTTAATGTTTGTGTGAACCGAGGAGATAAACCCCGACAGCCGTGAGGAAAGCGCTGCGGTTGCCATGGCGACTGCTCTGAGGACAACATGGCTGCTGGTTGGGACGAGGTAGGAGGAGTCGGCCGGCTTTTCCTCCTGACTGAAGCAACGGCGGCTGGTTATAAACTCGCCGGGTTCTAATATTTCTGCAGAATCCTGATAAAAAAACTGTGAAAAACAAAAATAAGACAGAAAATAATGCGTGATCTCGTTGAGGTGCCCGAACCTTTGCACGCCACCGCCTACAGAAAGTCTGCAAAGTTAAAGTCTTTATAGAAAAAGCCTGAAAGAAAACAGACAGACGGACGGATGGCACAAAGATTTCATGCAATTAAAAGACATTTAAAACCACGTTGATGTGGACGCGACCCTACGCCATCCCCGTCCGCAGGTCGGGGACGTCCTCGCAGGTCCCAGCGAGGACTGGGAGTGCTGGGAAAGCCACCAGCTTGGAAAGACACGCTGCTTCATACTGAACGTTTGCTTGTGATATTCTGTCCGGGAGGGAAGGAGCTGCACGCCGTTAAAGCAACTCGTTACGTTAGGAAAGGCGTCGTGCGACATTAAAGAGCTTCCCGTGGAAACGCCGTCCGCTGCAGTCTGAGGTCCGAGTCTGACAGAAATAAAACAACGTTCCAAACTCTTGGCAGGAGAAAGTGGCGTCTGCGTGGACAACAGAGACATGCTCCACGCCTTTAACCGGCTGGTGAGGCGGGCGGAGCCTGGCGAGGCGGGCGGAGCCCAGCTCGGTGTGATCGGCTCCTCCATGAGCAGCATCGTATTCAGCGTGAGGAAGAGGAGGGAGGCGATGGCAGGGGGACACAGATGTGCATGCTGAAGTTCCGGGGAGAAAAGGAAAAGCCTTTCTGTCCCACAACGTTGGAGCTGCAGCGAGCTCAGAAACGGCGGCGATGCGAAGCGGAGGGATCCATCGGCAGCACCACCGAGCCGTGCGTGGACACGGAGAGGACAAGACGAAGCAGGAAGAGGAGGGGAGGGCGGTCCTGGAGGCGTGTGAGGGTATGTGCTTGTTTGAAGATGCGTGCGGTCTACACCAGGGAGCAGTATCCGCCGCAGGTTCCTCCTCCGGCATCTTCGTCTGTGAGCTGGACGGCCCGGCCGTGGTTGTCGCTCTGCCACAAGCCGGGAGTCTGGATGATCTTCTCCACCAACTCCTCAAACGCACACTGGACACCATCCTTCGTCTTGGCGCTCGCCTCTGCAGACAAGACGCAGCGGGAGGTTCAGGGAACACGAAGAAGATTTAAAACAAGTTGTTTCAGGGTTTTACTCACCGATAAAGAGCATGGAATGTTTCCTCGCAAACTTCAGGCCTTCGGCTCGGTCCAGTTCGTGGTTCTCCTGAAACAAAGGAGAAGTAAAGCTTGAGGTCTGAGCTGATGAGGAAACAACCGACCCAGCAGCCGTTCCTCTGGGACACTTCCCACCTTCTCGCCTGAACGTGGACACCAACCTTATCGATCTTGTTTCCCACCAGCATCTTGACCAGGTCGTTTCTCGTGCAGTACGTCTCCAGCTCGTTCAGCCAGTTGTCCAGCTTGGTGAAGGTTTCCCGCCGCGTCACGTCGTACACTGCAGAGGAAAAGCTCCTTTAGCTCCTTTTAGCTCCATATCCATCTTTAAACTGCTTCCCCTGCCGTGTTTGGTTTCATCCTCCTCTGCTCGACTTCTCGCGTGATTTTATGGTTTGGTTGCTGGTTTTTTTTGTTTTTACTGAGTCCAAAAGTCACAAAAACGTCAAATCTGAGGGAAAAATCTGGTTTATTAAGCATGAACACATGCTTAATAAACCTTATTGCAACTTAGAATATAAATATATGTTTATTTCAAGTTATAAAAAACTATTTACATCAAAATACAGCAGTTTGTTTTGTTTTTTTTTACACCCACATGAGTTTGGGACTTGGAGCCGCAGACAGATTCTGATGAATGAAGAAGCCTTTCTTACCGAGGATGACTCCCTGCGCGCCGCGGTAATAACTGGGCGTGAGGGTTCGGAAGCGCTCCTGTCCAGCTGTGTCCTGCAAAACAAACACAACTCAGCCAGATGGAAATCCAGGAGTGGACTCATCCATCCGTCTCTACGCCGACGACGCCATCTTTTAACACACAACTTCTCCCCAGATGTTTATATTTAATAAACTATCCTTTCAGAAAACAAAACCTGAAATTTCTGGAGAAAAATGAGTTTAAACCATTCTTAGCCTCTTTTACACATTCATATTATATAGATATTTTATTTACACCTCCCCCCATTTGTTTTATTTTATATAATTTTTATTTCAAAATTGTTCATTGAAATAAAATTTTTTTACATATCTTTTAGAATAACTTAAAATTATTCATAAAATTTAACAATTTTACATTTTTAAAAAGAAATAACTTAAAATATGTAGTCTCTTAAATACATAAGTCATTTTATATTTTTATTCATACAAACATTTTTACGTGTTTTATTTTAGCTTTATTTCAGTTTTGTTTATTTTATATTTCTATTTTTTCCTTAACTTGTCTTTAAATTTTGTATATGTAGTTTATCAAATACAATATATTGTTTTTTTAACCAATTTAAATATTTATTTTAGATCTTTTTTAAAAACACATTTTAACATTACAACCAAATCACAACTGATATTTTTTAAACTAATTTTTACTTATTCGTTATTTTATTTATTTACATACATATGTACACTTCTACATTTACTCATTTCATGCATTTGAATGTTCAGATCTTCAGAGGTATGTAGAGGTGAAAAATCCATGATGGTCCAAGTAACAGAAGCTATTTAAACCTGCATACGTGTACATTTCTACATGTGTGTAGTAATCATGAAATTGAACAAGTTATTTCCTTTTTAAAATTTTAGTTAATTTTCTCAGGTACTTCTGCAGTATCTCCAAGTACTACGAGGGGTATGCGTATTCCCAACAGATAAACTCCGGTCTGATCTGGATTACGGAGTATTAATATTTGGGACAAGTGGCAAGATGAAATAAAAACATGTGTAAAGGTTTGCTTCCAGATCATTCCTCTCATTCAGCCTTCGGTGGAAACCTGCAGAAGTCAGTAGAAACCCCTCCTGGGTTTCTTCGCTCTTTACCTGCATCACCGGCTGCACCAGGCATCCTCTGCATGCAACACTCGCTCTGCTGCAAAGCTTTTAGTTTGAAAGGGCAAAGTCGCTGACCCTTCCTTTCAGCTGCCTCACAGTGTGTATTTAAGTCTTTAGAAATATTTTAGACATTTATTGAGATTGAGCTTGTTTGGTTTATTTTACAGCCTGTTTGTCCCTCTACTGTAAAAAACAAAAAAAAAAAAAACTTTTCTGTTCTGGTTAAATAAAGGTGAAATGAAAAAGAAGGATGTTCTGCATCCTCAGGGTGACGCTAACTGTGATACATGAGCGCCCCCTCCTGGTGACTTGCAGGAACAACCAGGAGCTGAGAGAGTTCAAAGCGATGTAAACTCACCCATATGGCGAGCTTGGCCTTGTTGCCGTCCACCGAGATGGTCTTCACCTTGAAGTCGACACCTAGACAAGGAAAATCCAGTCAGTCAAACGGGGTAGATGACATCATCCTGCCGGGTCCAGGATGACTCTTACAGGTCTGGCCAGTTTCTAACAGGAATATTAAATCACGCTGACAGGCCATAATTATTTATGCTGAACCGTCAAAACAACCAGAACCACACAACGTCTGAACTGTTAGTAACCCAGACCCGAGCTGTTAGTAACCCGACCCGAGCTGTTAGTAACCCAGACCCGAGCCCCAGACCCGAGCTGTTAGTAACCCAGACCCGAGCTGTTAGTAACCCAGACCCGAGCTGTTAGTAACCCGACCCGAGCTGTTAGTAACCCAGACCCGAGCTGTTAGTAACCCGACCCGAGCTGTTAGTAACCCAGACCCGAGCTGTTAGTAACCCGACCCGAGCTGTTAGTAACCCAGACCCGAGCCCCAGACCCGAGCTGTTAGTAACCCGACCCGAGCTGTTAGTAACCCAGACCCGAGCTGTTAGTAACCCGACCCGAGCTGTTAGTAACCCAGACCCGAGCTGTTAGTAACCCGACCCGAGCTGTTAGTAACCCAGACCCGAGCCCCAGACCCGAGCTGTTAGTAACCCGACCCGAGCTGTTAGTAACCCAGACCCGAGCTGTTAGTAACCCAGACCCGAGCTGTTAGTAACCCAGACCCGAGCTGTTAGTAACCCGACCCGAGCTGTTAGTAACCCAGACCCGAGCCCCAGACCCGAGCTGTTAGTAACCCGACCCGAGCTGTTAGTAACCCGACCCGAGCTGTTAGTAACCCAGACCCGAGCTGTTAGTAACCCGACCCGAGCTGTTAGTAACCCAGACCCGAGCTGTTAGTAACCCAGACCCGAGCTGTTAGTAACCCAGACCCGAGCTGTTAGTAACCCGACCCGAGCTGTTAGTAACCCAGACCCGAGCTGTTAGTAACCCAGACCCGAGCTGTTAGTAACCCGACCCGAGCTGTTAGTAACCCGACCCGAGCTGTTAGTAACCCAGACCCGAGCTGTTAGTAACCCGACCCGAGCTGTTAGTAACCCGACCCGAGCTGTTAGTAACCCAGACCCGAGCTGTTAGTAACCCGACCCGAGCTGTTAGTAACCCGACCCGAGCTGTTAGTAACCCAGACCCGAGCTGTTAGTAAACCAGACCCGAGCTGTTAGTAACCCAGACCCGAGCCCCAGACCCGAGCTGTTAGTAACCCAGACCCGAGCCCCAGACCCGAGCTGTTAGTAACCAGACCCGAGCTGTTAGTAACCCAGACCCGAGCTGTTAGTAACCAGACCCGAGCTGTTAGTAACCCGACCCGAGCTGTTAGTAACCAGACCCGAGCTGTTAGTAACCCAGACCCGAGCTGTTAGTAAACCAGACCCGAGCTGTTAGTAACCCAGACCCGAGCCCCAGACCCGAGCTGTTAGTAACCCAGACCCGAGCTGTTAGTAACCCGACCCGAGCTGTTAGTAACCCAGACCCGAGCTGTTAGTAACCCAGACCCGAGCCCCAGACCCGAGCTGTTAGTAACCCAGACCCGAGCCCCAGACCCGAGCTGTTAGTAAACCAGACCCGAGCTGTTAGTAACCCGACCCGAGCTGTTAGTAACCCAGACCCGAGCTGTTAGTAACCCGACCCGAGCTGTTAGTAAACCAGACCCGAGCTGTTAGTAACCCGACCCGAGCTGTTAGTAACCCGACCCGAGCTGTTAGTAACCCGACCCGAGCTGTTAGTAACCCAGACCCGAGCTGTTAGTAACCCAGACCCGAGCTGTTAGTAACCCGACCCGAGCTGTTAGTAACCCAGACCCGAGCTGTTAGTTACCCAGACCCGAGCTGTTAGTAACCCAGACCCGAGCTGTTAGTAACCCAGACCCGAGCTGTTAGTAACCCGACCCGAGCTGTTAGTAACCCAGACCCGAGCTGTTAGTTACCCAGACCCGAGCTGTTAGTAACCCAGACCCGAGCCCCAGACCTGAGCTGTTAGTAACCAGACCCGAGCCCCAGACCCGAGCTGTTCGTAAACCAGACCCGAGCCGTGCCGAGCCGAGTTATCTCCTCTACAAACACCCCAGAATGATTCACCAGAAACACCCTGCCAGGTCCCGGTGGACAGGACCTTTACATGACAGTCCTGGATCTGGACCTGGATCTGGACCTGGACCCGACTCTGTGGCCGTACATCATCACAAACCGAGTCTCTCCCAGTACTATCACACAAAACAAGCTGCTACTTCCACTGGGAGTCCAGGTCATGCTGGTCCCTGTGGGACGAGGCAACGTTTGGAAACAATCGCCCACGGCAACGCCAACATCCGAACGGGTAGCGAACTGAAGTCACCAGAAGAGTTAGAGCCAGTAGTCACCATGTTTTACCTCCTTTTCCACTTTCATCACTGCTGGACAAAGACTGTCGGAAATGTGCCAGGAACCGGGCCGGGAACCAGCCGACCGGGAACCAGCGGGCCGGGAACCAGCGGGCCGGGAACCAGCGGGCCGGGAACCAGCGGGCCGGGAACCAGCGGGCCGGGAACCAGCGGGCCGGGAACCAGCGGGCCGGGAACCAGCCGGCCGGGAACCAGCGGGCCGGGAACCAGCGGGCCGGGAACCAGCAGGCCGGGAACCAGCGGGCCGGGAACCAGCGGGCCGGGAACCAGCGGGCCGGGAACCAGCGGGCCGGGAACCAGCCGACCGGGAACCAGCGGGCCGGGAACCAGCGGGCCGGGAACCAGCGGGCCGGGAACCAGCGGGCCGGGAACCAGCCGGCCGGGAACCAGCCGGCCGGGAACCAGCCGGCCGGGAACCAGCAGGCCGGGAACCAGCAGGCCGGGAACCAGCAGGCCGGGAACCAGCAGGACCAGTTAAACAAACGACACAAAAAGCAACTAAAACAAAAATCTCCTTTTCCTCTCAAGTACTTTTAACCGCCGGAGGTTGCTGCTTGGTGGGATGATGAGACTTAACTGGGACGACTGGACTGGTCAGAGTCTGGACAGGTCCTGAGTGGGACAGGACAGGGGTGGACGTGACAGGAGAGGGACTACTGGACCGTAACGGGTCAGGAACTGGACTTGACGGGGACTGGACTGGGAGAAGATGGGCCTTATGTTCCCTGTAGGCTTCCTGGTTTTGCAGATTCTCAGATAGTATTTTAAAAATAAATAAATCATTTATGTGATAAAACATAAATGTTTACATATTAATGAAGGAGAAGACCTGAACCTTAAAGCTGTCAGGCAGCATCTAACCGGGCTTCCTGCTTCTGCCTGCTGAGAAACATGCCGGGTCCTCCGGGTCACGGCGCGTTGGAGTCACTTCGGCGGGATTCTCTTCTTCTCTGGTGGTTCCAACAAAAACCACACCGAGAAACACGTATTCTGCTGAACGCGCCTCTGAACACGACGTCATGAAGGTTCAGGGTGTTAAAACCTCCAAAGCGGCTTTATATGACCAGACCGGACCGATGCCAGTCACCAGACAGGACCGACGCCAGTCACCAGACCGGACCGATGCCAGTCACCAGACCGGACCGATGCCAGTCACCAGACAGGACCGATGCCAGTCACCAGACCGGACCGACGCCAGTCACCAGACCGGACCGACGCCAGTCACCAGACCGGACCGACGCCAGTCACCAGACAGGACCGACGCCAGTCACCAGACAGGACCGGCGCCAGTCACCAGACCGGACCGGCGCCAGTCACCAGACCGGACCGGCGCCAGTCACCAGACCGGACCGGCGCCAGTCACCAGACCGGACCGACGCCAGTCACCAGACCGGACCGACGCCAGTCACCAGACCGGACCGACGCCAGTCACCAGACAGGACCGACGCCAGTCACCAGACCGGACCGACGCCAGTCACCAGACCGGACCGATACCAGTCACCAGACAGGACCGACACCAGTCACCAGACAGGACCGATACCAGTCACCAGACAGGACCGATACCAGTCACCAGACAGGACCGATACCAGTCACCAGACAGGACCGACGCCAGTCACCAGACAGGACCGACGCCAGTCACCAGACAGGACCGACGCCAGTCACCAGACAGGACCGATACCAGTCACCAGACCGGACCGATACCAGTCATTAGACAGGACCGACACCAGTCACCCGACCGGACCGACGCCAGTCACCCGACCGGACCGACGCCAGTCACCCGACCGGACCGACGCCAGTCACCCGACCGGACCGACGCCAGTCACCCGACCGGACCGATACCAGTCACCAGACAGGACCGACGCCAGTCACCAGACAGGACCGATACCAGTCACCAGACAGGACCGATACCAGTCATTAGACAGGACCGATACCAGTCATTAGACAGGACCGATACCAGTCACCAGACCGGACCGATACCAGTCACCAGACAGGACCGATGCCAGTCACCCGACCGGACCGACGCCAGTCACCCGACCGGACCGACGCCAGTCACCCGACCGGACCGATACCAGTCTAACCCAAACGTTACTGGTAAAATAACTGGACAGAATGAACTGTGATTTACTCACCGATCGTAGCCGACTGTTCTGGGTCAAACGTGTCGTCTGTGAATCTCAGGAGGAGGCTGGCGGCAAGAAGAAGAGGAAGAGGAAGATGATGATGATGATTAGGTCTCATTATGAGCTTGTTGTGGTTTCAGTCTGTGTTTAGCAAAAGCTGCCAGAAAGTCAGACTCTCAGCGAGGAGTGGGACGGAACTTTACGCATCTCAGAGCAGAATTTAACCGACCAATCACTCCACTTATCTATCAATGTCTTAGACAGATGTCTCAGCCAATCATGAAACAGACGATAATCAACAAAATTATGCAAAATATAAACATTGGTTATGGATCAAAAGGAACTATTTTTCTCATTTAAATGTAAAATTATTGTTTTTTTTAACTGATGCATCTTGATGACAGACGTGTCGACACGACTACGAATTCACAAATGTTCAAAAACAATTTGTCTTTAAAGTAATTATTTTTAAAAAAAAGAGTGAAGTGGGAAGCTACAAATCAGACATTTTAAGGTGGCGGACCGGTCCGTCCCCCTAAAGTGTCCGGGCAGGAAACAGTAAACAGAGCTAGCAGGCAGCTAGCAGCTAGCCTTGCAGCTACGGTTACAAAGCGTGAGATTTCCTGATCGGGTTTGATGGCATCATTTGGAAACATTCTGGTTTTTATGGACATGAGAACAGACGAAACCTGGATGAGACTTCCTGCGTACGGAAGCTGCTTTAAGCCAAAAATCTAAATAAAGCTAGAAACATGTGGCAGCAGCTGGTTGTTCTGGACACAGATTTCCTGAAGTTTTCAGGGAAAACCTGAAATAAAAACATGTTTGATGAGTGTTGGATTAATTTATGACTCTGCATAACTACCGGTAAATCTGTTTGTTCACGTGATTTAATGGATGCAGATTGAGTCTGGAGTCGTATAAAAGAGCCTCAGAGCACGAAAAAAAAGTTAATATGGAAAAAAGATGCACTAAAAACCCTGATAATTGTTTAATAATCGAATCGTCGAATTGAACCGCACCGCAACGCGTCTCTGCTGCAGGCAGGTGGCTTGCTGCTCGTATCAGTCCCACATTCCTGCCTTGCAACAATAAATCAGGTTAGAAGAATTCATCCAGGACAAAAAGGGCTAAAATGTTTCCATAAAACCAGTTTTCTCCAATATTTCCAGGTCACAACAACCGTTGCTTCAAATTCTGACCATAAAATTCAGCACGATAACGTGTTATATTTACTCTTTTCACAATAAAACCACCCCGTTACGAGGTTATTATGATGTTATTATTACGTTATTTTCCAGTTAACATATCTCACCCTGCATCAATATCTCTTCCTATTGATGACTTTGTCCTTTAGTTGCATTACAGATACCAGAACCAGATGATATCACCACCAGCCTGCTGTAGAGAGGCCAGAGTTCATCTCCTAATGATGACTAATCAAGTTCAGAGTTCTTTATCACATCAGCGGTGAGGAGTATAAGCTCATTTCTACCCTGTGACTCACTCAGAAGTCTCATATTTCTTCTGGTGGGCGGTCAGCAGGGACCAGCGACGGTTTAGCAGAGAAGCTATGCTCAGAAACAGCCAATCGGAGACGGATTTGTGTGCTAAATGTACGTGTGCATGTGTTTTCTGTCATCCAGATGTCTCCCGGATGATTCCACCCCCTGATCTTGCAGGGAAACGTGAAATATCTGTGTTTTACTCCAGAAGCAGTCCTGTTTCTGTCACACGATAACTGCGACACATCAGAATCCTAATCATCCACCAAACACCTGTTATTAATAACCACAGAAATGTGGAAACACTGACTGGTCTGACTGGTCAACTTTCACACACCAGATATCTGGACATATAAGCCAGCATGTTGTCGTGACAGAATCAGTTTAGCCTGTTCACAAAGTTACTTCATAGTAAAGATACGAAGACTACTGCAGGAAAAAAAAAACTAAATAAACCTAAAAATGGTTGTAATTCATTAAATCATCATTAAATCTTGTTGTTAACCACATTCCAGTTACAGAAGCTGAGGTCTGGTCAGCAGACTGTGATGAAACACCATTTTCCTGGCTTGGAAGTGGAATTGTCTGAAGTTTATTAGAGGCTTTAAGCATCTCATTATCACCGTGGAGACGAGCTGTGCACATGTCTGCCATGTGACTGTCGGTGGTTGTCAGGATTATTTCAGTCTGGACCACACAGGTAAGACACCTATAGGCTTGTGGCTCCACCTGTTACCTGGCTGACGTATTGAGCCAGTTACCTGCAGGTTTGGTGACCTATTGAGCCAGTTACCTGCAGGTATGATGACGTTTTGAGCCAGTTACCTGCAGGTTTCCTGACGTTTTGAGCCAGTTACCTGCAGGTATGATGACGTATTGAGCCAGTTACCTGCAGGTATGATGACGTTTTGAGCCAGTTACCTGCAGGTTTCATGACGTATTGAGCCAGTTACCTGCAGGTTTCAGACAGGTGTTGGTGCTTCTTCAGCAGAACTAGATGTTCTGAGATGGTTAAGGACACTAATTACTAACAAAAGTAGCTGAATAGTTGACAGTACTCTGGTCTAGACCCAACTGGATGAGACACGGTGGCAAAATGGTCTTGATTGCGACACATTACGTCATCAACTACATAATACGTGAACAATGACGTCACCGACAGCTAGCTCTTGTTAGCTGGACGAGTAGGACAGTAAAGGCTTTTTTACACAAATTATCATGGCATGGCAGCTTTTACAGTTTTCTATAATAACAAAAAACAAACTAATGTTACTATGAGTCCTTTTTATTTTTTAAAAGTCGCGTTTTCTTGATCCTTGTATGTTAGCAGCGAAGCTAACAGTTGCTAGCTAGCGTTAGCGGTTAGCCACGACATCAATTTCTCTGCACAAAAGCTTTAATTTACCTGGACTTCCCGACTCCACTTTCTCCTATTATCAATATTTTCAGCGTGGTTAGTACGTCGTCTTCCATGTTTCCCTTTCAGAGAGAGGTGTTATTCTGGACAAACTGCTCCGACAGACTGAGAAGCGACGCTGCGCTCCTGTTTACAGCTGGAAGCAAAGATAGTTTGGAAGCTTTTCTCAGTGAGATGTCTCACTCCAACCATTTCCCATATGACGCGCTGATCCTTCCGGTTGGACTGCAAGATGCCAGTCATACATGTTCTGTAATAAAAGTTTATGGTCGATTTAAATTATATTAAATGGAGAAAAAAGCCAGACTGAAACCAATTTTTTTTTTTTTTAAAAAAGTTAGATGCAATTATTTCCATCCAATCAATCCATATTTTATTCCCAGCAGAAGACAAACGACTTATCAGATGTTGAAACAAACATTTTACCACTTTATGGGAAATATGAGCTGATTATGGATATAATGGCAGCAAAACATCTGTAAAATGTACTTCCAGGGTGAAGTTTAGCATCGTTAGCATGTGTAAAAAGTAGTTCCAGAGTGAAGTTTAGCATTGTTAGCATGTGTAAAAAGTAGTTACAGAGTGAAGTTTAGCATTGTTAGCATGTGTATAAAGTAGTTCCAGGTTAAAGTTTAGCATTGTTAGCATGTGTAAAAAGTAGTTCCAGGGTGAAGTTTAGCATCGTTAGCATGTGTATAAAGTAGTTCCAGGTTAAAGTTTAGCATTGTTAGCATGTGTAAAAAGTAGTTCCAGGGTGAAGTTTAGCATCGTTAGCATGTGTAAAAAGTAGTTCCAGGTTAAAGTTTAGCATTGTTAGCATGTGTAAAAAGTAGTTCCAGCGTGAAGTTTAGCATTGTTAGCATGTGTAAATAGTAGTTCCAGGATAAAGTTTAGCATTGTTAGCATGTGTAAAAAGTAGTTCCAGCGTGAAGTTTAGCATTGTTAGCATCTCCTCTTCTTCTCACATCTGTCTGTAAACATCTGGAAGTGAAGAGAGCAGCTGCTGGAATGATTGTTGCTTCCATGAAGCTGCAGATGGTTTGTTCTGGTGGAAGGTCTGGACTGCAGTAGACCAGTTCTCATGTTTCACCATGCTGCTGGGATGATGCAGGGTCTGGTTCGGCATGGTCCTGCTGGAATCCAGCGTCTTTACTGGTGTGAAAACACACCTTTTCCCACCAGTCTGACAGAACTGTGGAGGTGAAACATCTTCCAGAGCACAAAGATGTCAGCTGCTGTTTGTTCAGATAGTCTGTCATGAAAGTTAAATATTTTGTTTCCTCCATAAATCTGCAGATGCATCATGAAGTTACATCTAGTTCCTACAGTTAGTTGTTGGTTTCTGAGATGGACCTGAGATCCATCCAGGTCCCACTTCCTGCCTGGAGGCAACTGGGAGCAGTTCTCTGGTTAGTTTTTCTCAAAGCTTTTTCCTGCTTCTGTAACAATTAAACAGAAAGAAACAAAGTTTTTTGTTCTGTATTTAATAAATATCTCACACAGCATTTAAAGAGAGCAGAGTACTGAAATAAAAGGCACTTTGAAATCAATACTGTAAAAAAGCTTGTGTGTGTGTGTGTGTGTGTGTGTGTGCGCTGTTTCAGAGGGTGTGAACATTTTCCATCAACAAATACTCATGTTAAACATTAAACCAAACAGATTCAGACAAACAAAGTTGCAGAAGAAGCCGACAGAAGACGTGTATTTGGTTACTGGACGTGGGGACCTGAGATTATAAAATAAATGCAGAAACAATATTGAATTCATTGCAACTTGTAACCATTAAACTCCTCTGATTGTTTCATCGATGTCTTCCTCTTCGCCAGTGATTTGCAATCCCTTTTATCAGCAAAATAATACAAATAATCACCTCATATTTGCCTTCAGTTTGGGATTAAACTCCTTCAGGACAAATACGAAGTCCAAACTCTGCATGATCTGCTTCACTACATCTGTCCGAAGGAAGACGGTCAGATGTTGCAGATGTTTACAACACGACGAGCGGCTACAGCTGACCAGCGAACGGCGGTTCTGTCTGGATCAGGAAACCAGAACAACGCTGCAAACACAGAAGCTCCTGCACACGATGCATAATCCAGAAATCCACTCTGGATGGGTAAAAATCTGAAAAACTGCCCACACCAGTCCATCGGCAGGAAAAAACTTGCAAATATGCAACTTCCAAGTATATACACAGACTGTATACTGTACATCTAAAATACAACAAACGCATATAAATCTTGTGTGTTAGTAAAAGTAACAGATGCAGTGGCATTGTAATGATAAAGCAACAAAATACACGCATGTTTCTCCACCACGTGCTCCCGTCCAATCACCACGCAGCTGTCGGACACGTCAGCAGAGTTCGCTTCATTTGCCTTCGTATTTGGGGTTGACCACGGTTGTGACGGCACTTTTGTAGATCGGATTTTCCCCCTGAAAAAGCAAAAAACACAGTCAGTCGAAGCAACCAGGCTCCATGGAACGGTTAGTGTTCGCCAACGACAGCTGGGACGCTGTGCAAAATGTAGACTCAACCCGAAGGATTTACAGGCCTCATCAGGTCTTATTTTATTCCCTGCAGAAGATAAACAACATATCAGGTGTTAAACTGAGACGGTTTGTCTTCTGATGGAAAATCTGACGCAGCAACACGTCTGTAAACAGCTGCAACAAAAAGCTGCAATAAAAAGCTGGAAAAGCAACAACTGAAGGAGAATTTCAACTCATCTGGTTAAAAGGCAACATGTCAGAGAAGCAGAGCAGAGGAGCCATATGTGGGGGGGGAGTTTTCTAAGGGCCCCATGACTTCATAAGGGCCCAAAAAGATGTACATACTATATAATAAAATCATTACACCTTCATTAAAAATAATAAATACTTTTTCCAAAGGTTGTTATAAAATATAGCAGGAATATAAACTGATAAACCATTTATATTAAAATAACCTAGTTAGATGTGATTTAACCCTTTATAGGGCACTTAATAAAATACCTTCAAACTAGAAATTTTAACCTAAAATTGTCCTTCTGGTATGAACCAAGACCATTCTATTCTTACATTAACAAAAAAAAAAAAAAGTTTCATGCTGAATATGAAAGGAAATAAAGTGATCATAAATAGTCACTTGTCCTATAAAAGGTTAAACGCAGCCCTAGATCTTTATTATTCCCATGAAAAGCTTTTTTTTTTTTATCAGCTTGAAACAAAAACAAAAATCTAAAATTTGCGATGAAGTGGTGGAGTCCATGCCGGTGTCTTTCTTAGGACCCATAATTCCTGGCGGCGCCCCTGAAGCTGAGCCTCAGATAGCAGCGCTGTCCCAGGCGCACAATGGTGGAATCATTTCAGAAAATTATCATTTCATGTAAAACTGTAAAGAAAGTTTTAATATCATGGAAAGATTTAGAGAGCTGGGAGGAATCTCTGTGCGCTTGGTTAACTGACCTGTTGGAAGTTATCGCTGTCATGTTTGCATATTAGCTTTAGCTAAAGCCGCAGTTTGTGGTCACATATGTAAGAATCATTAGTTGTTTTCTGAAGTTTTCTCCAACTTTTAGTTTGTCAGACTGGGGAAAGTCTCTCCATCCTTCCATCTGAGAGACTCTGCCTCTCTGAAATGCTCATCCAGTTGATTTTTAATGACTTTTCCAGCTTTTAACAGACATGTTGCTGCATCAGATTTGCACCTGACATGTTGCAGGGAATAAAATATGATCGTATGAGATTAGAAAATGACTGAATTTAGTTTTTATTTACCTTTCACACAACGTCGCAGTGTTTTTAGAGTTTTATTCACATCACACCTGACAAACAGCCATGCTGATGTGCCGTCATACTCAGTAGGATAAAATACTTACTGTTTACTTTCACTTTTCTTTAGTTTTTCTCCAACAACAGAGTTTTCTGGCGTCTCGTCACAGCACACTCATGCAGACGTATTTCTACATATCCATAGAACATCACCCTTTACTTTAACCGATTAACCAGATTAACCAGGTAAAAACAAGGAGGCAGAAAAGCAGGAGCCGGGTGGGACACACACCAACAGGCCATGCAGGAAGATGAAGGAACGAGGAAAAGAAATACAAACTTAAAGGACAGCAGCTTTGCGTCCATAGTTTGGGTTCTGGAACTGATTGATGGGACTCTTGTAAATGGGGTTTTCTTGCTACAGGCAGAAAATGGACAGAAGTTCAGCAGAAGTAAAAAGCAGCACAAAGAAAAGAAAAGCAGGAAGATAAGATGAAAAATAAATCAGAAAAAGTTGAGAAGAAGCAACAGAATCCTCCCAGTTAAACCTGTTTAGCTCCATTTCTACTGGCAGTAACTAGTTACTAGTTAACTAATCCTGACTCGAGATGTGCCGAAAAGATCGATCTTATTGATTCCTAAAGATTGATCCGTCAGTCCAAGGAAATTTTTATTGCGGTGAAATTGAACCTTTTCGCCGCGTCATAGAATTCACGCCTTCGCGCTTCATGTGAGGACGTTAAAACGGTGCGTCCGGTACGAGCACTGTTAGCACTGTTAGCCTAGCCGCGGCTTTGAAAACGCCCGAAACGTTTCAGGCTGAGATCTGGAAACAAGTCGGACTCAGAAAAGACAAACAGAAAGACTCGACAAAAGCAAAGTGATCTGTAAGACATGACGAACGGAGGGGAAGTTTTCCAGAAACCTAAAGAACCGCATGTTGAGACATGATCTCATGTCTAAACCGTCCGCCGGGACGCAACCGATGAAAGTCAAGAAAACTTTACATCTACCAGACAGCTCTGCTTTTCTCTGGGCTTCATTTGCAACGATATGCTCCCGTATGTTGTTGTTGTAAATGAGGGCTTCAGGCGGCTGATGAAAGTAGCAGAACCGCACCACGTCATGGTGACTCGGAACCATCTCTGAAGATGTCGTCCCAAACCAACCGGTCGGTGAAATAAAAGGTGAAAATTAAACTGGGCTCCTCACAGCCATCTTTAACTTCCAATACTTCTTTAACTGAAGAAGGAGTCCTATCGAGCCTTCTTGGC
Organism: Telmatherina bonti; assembly: GCF_933228915.1. NCBI lineage: Eukaryota > Metazoa > Chordata > Actinopteri > Atheriniformes > Telmatherinidae > Telmatherina > Telmatherina bonti. The sequence goes on along the minus strand of NC_136618.1, from coordinate 6,816,782 downwards.
CTGTGGGACTCTGGAGGCAGCTGATGGGTACCGACGGGCTAAGCGGCATGCGGCTTCGGCCGTTGCCGAGGCAAAAACTCGGGCATGGGAGTAGTTCGGCGAGGCCATGGAGAAAGACTTCCGGACGGCTTCGAGGAGATTCTGGTCCACCATCCGGCGGCTCAGGGGGGGGAAGCAGTGCTCCATCAATACTGTGTACAGTGGAGGTGGGGAGCTGCTGACCTCAACTCGGGACGTTGTGGGTCGGTGGAGGGAATACTTCGAAGACCTCCTCAATCCTACCAACACGTCTTCCCATGAGGAAGCAGAGCTGGTGGACTCAGGGGTGGACTCTCCTATCTCTGGGGCTGAAGTCGCTGAGGTGGTCAAAAAGCTCCTTGGCGGCAAGGCCCCGGGGGTGGATGAGTTCCTTAAGGCTCTGGATGCTGTGGGACTGTCCTGGCTGACACGCCTCTGCAGCATTGCGTGGACATCGGGGGCAGTACCGCTGGATTGGCAGATTGGGGTGGTGGTCCCCTTTTTTAAGAAGGGGGACCGGAGGGTGTGTTCCAATTACAGGGGAATCACACTCCTCAGCCTCCCTGGGAAGGTCTATTCAGGGGTCCTGGAGAGGAGGGTCCGCCGGATAGTCGAATCCCAGATTGAGGAGGAGCAGTGTGGTTTTCGTCCTGGTCGCGGAACAGTGGACCAGCTCTATACCCTCTCTGGGGTCCTGGAGGGGGCATGGGAGTTTGCCCAACCAGTCTACATGTGTTTTGTGGACCTGGAGAAGGCATTCGACCGTGTCCCCCGGGGGCTCCTGTGGGGGGTACTCCGGGAGTATGGGGTACTGGACCCCCTTGTAAGGGCTGTCCGGTCCCTGTACGACAGGTGTCAGAGCTTGGTCCGCATTGCCGGTAGTAAGTCGGATTCGTTTCCGGTGAGGGTTGGACTCCGCCAAGGCTGCCCTTTATCACCGATTCTGTTCATAACTTATATGGACAGAATTTCTAGGCGCAGCCGAGGTGTTGAGGGGATCCGACTTGGTGGCCTCAGGATTGGGTCCCTGCTTTTTGCGGATGACGTGGTCCTGTTGGCTTCATCTGGTCGTGATCTCCAGCTCTCGCTTGAGCGATTCGCGGCCGAGTGTGAAGCGACTGGGATGAGAATCAGCACCTCAAAATCTGAGACCATGGTCCTCAGCCGGAATAGGGTGGATTGCCCTCTCCGGGTCGGGAGTCAGGTCCTGCCTCAAGTGGAGGAGTTTAAATATCTCGGGGTCTTGTTCACGAGTGAGGGAAGGATGGAGCGTCAGATCGACAGACGGATCGGTGCGGCGTCTGCAGTAATGCGGGCTCTGCGCCGGTCTGTCAGGAGCTGAGCCAGAAGGTGAAGCTCTCCATTTATCAGTCGATCTACGTTCCTACCCTCACCTATGGTCATGAGCTGTGGGTCGTGACCGAAAGAAGGAGATCTCGTATACAGGCGGCTGAAATGAGTTTCCTCCGCAGGGTGGCCGGACTCTCCCTTAGAGATAGGGTGAGGAGCTCGGTCATCCGGGAGGAGAACAGAGTAGAGCCGCTGCTCCTCCGCATCGAGAGGAACCAGTTGAGGTGGCTCGGGCATCTGGTCAGGATGCCTCCTGGACCTCCCTGGTGAGGTGTTCCAGGCACGTCCCTCTGGGAGGAGACCCCGGGGAAGACCCAGGACACGCTGGAGGGATTATATCTCTCGGCTGGCCTGGGAACGCCTCGGGATACCCCCCGCAGAGTTGGCAAATGTAGCTGGGGAGAGGGAAGTCTGGGCTTCCCTGCTGAGGCTGCTGCCCCCGCGACCCGACCCCGGATAAGCGGCAGAAGATGGATGGATGGATACTTCTTTAATTTGTTGTTAAAGGTGGAGTATGTAAGATTTTCAATATTTTCCAACTAAATTAACTAATAAAATAACTACAATCATAATTAGATAGTTTTTTTTAACATGTAGGTTCCAGTCTCTCCATATTTGATGTGTTTTTAAATTACAAGTTTAATTAATGACAAATGACAAAAAGCACTGGTAGGCAAACATTTAAGAAGGGTCTTTGTCATTAATTAAACTTGTGATTTAATATGAACAGACTGGATCTAATTATGATTGTAGTTATATTTTTAGTTAATTTACTTTGAAAATATTGAAAATCTTACATACTCCACCTTTAAATGTCAATATAATACTAGTATTATTATGTTGCATAGAACAACACAGTCATGTCAATAAAAATAAATAAATAAAACCGTATTAGATAAGAACAAATCAGATCCAATTGTGATAATCAATTCTAAATTTTCAGAATCAGAATCGATTCTTGAAATGTGAATGGACACCCAGCCCTAACCCTGACGGGTAACTAGTTCCGCTCTGAACAGATTAGTTTCCGTCCAAGTCGTTCTTTAAGCGTCCCTCTTGTCTAAAAGTCAACGTGTTCCCATCACGGAGTTACCGCTTCAGTTTCCTTGCTGAAGGAAAGTTATCTGGTTTTTTCCTCTGTCTTTTACAAATAAAACTGATTTATTTAGTTATTTCTGCTCAGTGTTTTTTGGTTTGAGTGATTTCATAAGGAGCTCTGATCAGTTTCATGATTTAAATAAAATGTCTAAAAAAAACGTCCTGAAAGGGAGAAAGTTTGTGTGAACAAGCTTTCTGTTTCTCTGTTCAGGCTTCAGATCACGATGAGACGACTGTAAACAGGAAAAGAAGGCAGGAGAGGGAGCGCGCTGCGCGACCAGCGTCCGTTATGTTGCTTTATGTCGCCAGGAAGGCGACGTCTCCCGTTTCTCTAGATGAGAGGCATCTGGAGCGGCGAGCTGCCCTGTAAGCAGCGAGGAGCCACTCCCACTCCGGCGCCTCCCGCCTCCCGCCAGTAGATGGAGCTGTAATCCTGCATGTGAGCTCCAGCTCAGCCACACTGATGTTGGCTGATGATGCGACACATGGCGAGCAGCAGGGAGGGGAGGAGCCGTGGTCACGCCCAGGACGGCGTGCATAGCATTCCCAACAAAGTACACAAAGCCTCCAACATTTTTCCAGCAAACAATTCAGTCTGTTTCCATGGAGACACAGAGAAGCGCCTCACGGCGGGACGCCAGAACGACGAGTGAACGGCCTCCTCGCAGTCATTGCTTCACATCCAGAACTCACCGTGTCCCATTTGGCGTTCATCTTCTCCTTCTCAAACTTGGCGAACTCCCTTCGGTCGTGGATGATCATCAGCAGCTTCCAGATGAGCAGCAGAGCCAATCCGATGAGGACGATGCCGGCGACCACGCCTACCACGATGGGGATGATGTCGGGACCGGAGGGGCAGTCTGAGACAGACGGGAAGAAATGAATGAATAGTTTCCTCCTTCCGGAGGCGAATCGGCTCCTCGCAGCCCAGCTCCCTGCTTACCGGGCTTCTCCACCACATGGACCTCCGTCTCCGTGTCATTGTTGATGGCGTATGTGTAGGAGATCCAGCAGTCGTTGGCGTCCCTCTCCTTGCAGGGCATGATGGGGTAGGGGGCTGTGTTGGGCTGCGGCAGCTGGCTGCGGTCCTTCACCTTTATCATTTTGAAGTAATCACACTTCTCCTTACACTCGTCTTTCTTCTCACCGGTGCCGAAAGCCCGACACTCCACGCAGTCCCTGCAGGAGGAAGAGGGAACAGTTCAGTAGGCGTCCTGCAGGAGGAAGAGGGAACAGTTCAGCAGGCGTCCTGCAGGAGGAAGAGGGAACAGTTCAGCAGGCGTCCTGCAGGAGGAAGAGGGAACAGTTCAGCAGGCGTCCTGCAGGAGGAAGAGGGAACAGTTCAGCAGGCGTCCTGCAGGAGGAAGAGGGAACAGTTCAGCAGGCGTCCTGCAGGAGGAAGAGGGAACAGTTCAGCAGGCGTCCTGCAGGAGGAAGAGGGAACAGTTCAGCAGGCGTCCTGCAGGAGGAAGAGGGAACAGTTCAGCAGGCGTCCTGCAGGAGGAAGAGGGAACAGTTCAGCAGGCGTCCTGCAGGAGGAACAGGGAACAGTTCAGCAGGCGTCCTGCAGGAGGAACAGGGAACAGTTCAGCAGCCATTTAAGCCCGACACATGGATCGCCGCTCTGCCTGTAGCAAGGAAGAGAGGAGGAAGCTTTCAGCTCTCAGACCAGGAAATGCCACATTAACTGAACCGGGAAAGATTTCCTGCAATGAGAAAACATTTCTAAGCTCCAGACAAATGAAAAGATCTGAAAGCAATCGTTCTTTTATTACACACAAACCCCCAAACTATCCGGTCAACCGGTTTGCAGATCCATCAATTCATCACAATGAAGCGTTGATTGGTACCGTGTTTTTCTGACCAGAAGGTGCATCATGGTCGGAGATCATTCTAGTGCCAGTCGGCAGCATTATGTTCATGTTTTGGCGAGTTAAATCACCTTTTCATCACGCGGTGCGGGTGTCACTATAGCAACGCGGTAATCAGCTGGTTCAGATCAGCTGCTGCTGACAGGTGAAAGAGAAACACGCTGTAGTTCAGCACTAAAACTACATGGAGGCAGACATAAACTAGTTCCTGTTCTTCAGCGTATTTAGCAGGTTTTGTACAAAAGAAATAAAAGTTTTTCCAGGTTTTAAAGGTTCCTCTTGGAAAAGAGATTTCTGATCTCAATGCGACTTCCTGGTTAAATAAAGGTAAATAAATAAACATTTACTGTGTGGGACCATGGCGGTATGAGCGGATTAAAACTGTGTATCACACCACTGAATGTCGTGGCGCTGTGGACTCCGTGTGAAGCATTAAAACCCAACCTGTAATACACGGGTGGATTAATGCGTTTATTCCATGGTCCTGCAGTAGGACTGGGCGATACAACCTCATATCCCAACATTGCTCATCTTACATCCCCATAATGATACACAACCATATAAAACTGTGTAATGTTGTGTCAGCCATCAGTTATGTATCAGGTGTTGCTAGGCAACAGCAGCAGTGATCTCCTTCCATCTGGGGGAACTATGGCCGTATGACGTTCCACAGGTAAATACCTGCTGCAGCGTTTGGTCTGGAGTTTGTTCTGAGCTTTCACCTCCACCTGACGCTGCTTTTGCTGCTTTTATTGACTCTATTCTTTATCCTGATTCCTGCAGGTGATAAAACGAGTTAGTTGTGTCGGAGTCTGTTGTTGGGACTGTGAGCTAGTCTGTTGTCGGTTCCACGTCAGTCTTTTTATATCCAAACCGCAGAAATTTCCCTCTTTTAGGAACAAACTCATCAGTTTGGGTTGGCTGCTCATCTTTTAGTGAATTATCCTCTGAAACACGCCTGCTACCGTCTTCCTCCATGTTTATGTATCGCAGCGTGCCGTAAAGCGCATCTTGATGTAAAGCAACTTATTTTGCCGTAAACTATAGAACCTCATATGAAACGATAGACATTACCTATCGTCATGACGATTTATATTGTCATATCGCCCAGCCCTCGTCCCACAGAGTAAACCGGTCCCAGTATGTTAAAGCCAAAGCACAGTACGTATCACTCCGCCAGGCTCCTGAAGCGATGCGGCTTCGTAACTAATCAAAGTCGTACGAAAACATTTTGACAGTTTTTTGAGCACCGTGTACCTCATAAAATCAGTTAAAGGTCAATAAGGACAGCCAGAATTATGAATACATAAGACTTTGATTTTTGAGGAATTTAAGGACTTTAAATGCTTCTTATGGTGTAGAAAATATGGTAAATTTCTTTTAAAAATAATAATTAAATGACAGAAACACAGCTGCAAAGTGCTGCAGGAAGATAAAAGTGATCTGTTCTGTAGGGACACTTTATGGAGACGGACCGGTCCGTCCCTCTAAAGTGTCCAGATGGCAGGGAAGCACATGAACACAGACTGCAGAAGCCTCCGACCGGCACATCTCCGGACCTTTCCTCACGCCGCAGGACGCCTGAAGGGATGATGAGAACAGAAGAACCTCTAATCCACCTGAAAACAGTCCACGTCTGGTTTCAGGTCTTACTTGTGCTCATGGCAGACTCCTGGACAGGTGGGGCACGTCTCACAGGTGGGACCTTGGAATTTGGGGTCCGTGCACTTGCAAGTCCCGCATTCGCACGTCCCTCTTCCGTTACAGAGTTGCTTGTTGCTGGCCATGCAACTTCTGGTGTCCAGCGAGCAGTCGCAGGCGCTCCCTGTCCACATGGGGTCGCAGACGCACACTCTGCATTCGCAGCGTCCGTGTCCTGGAAACCAGAGTGACGTTTTCACTTCTCCAGACAGCGCTGCGTAAACGGCGCTCCTCTGTGGAACCTCCTACTCACCACCACACAGCTTGTTTCCAGAGCGGTCGCAGTTGAAGTTGTCGCACTCGCAGTACTGGCCGCTGTACCGTTCCTCCGGGTTGTCTCGCTTCTTGCATTCGCATGTGCCGCACACGCAGTCGCCGTTGTTGCTGCAGATGTCCGTCCCGTTGTCCTTGCGACAGGTCCGGTCCATGTCCTCGGTGGCCACGTCGTTGCTGCTGCATTCGCAGTTTCTGCCCACGCGGTTGTCGTTGCACCTGGCAGACGGACAGGTTGGGATTCCCACATTTTCCTGACATGATCACAGAAGCAGCTCACGGAGACGACGGGCTTACTTGCACGCTCCGCATTCATAGGTGCCGTTACCGAAGTGGCAGTTTGGACTATTCTTGACGCCGTACTTGTGGCATTCACACTCACAGATGAAGTTCAGGACCACCTCTAGCTCCTCAGTGAACCCCAGCGGCTTTATCTTAATGGTCTCAGACTCGCCCTTCTTTGGACAGCCGGTAGACGTGATACTGATATTAAACAATACCTGGAAATGACGGAAAATACTGTTGTTAGAGGGAATGAAGAGTCCCGTTTGTAGATGGGTTGCAGCTCAGAGTTAATCACAGATCAGCATATATGCAGGCAGAAAGGCTGTTTTTCCTGTAAAATGGAGATGTGTTTCCTTCTAGGAGTCCTTTACTCCTTCCTAGGATTACTTTACTGCTTCTAGGATTACTTTACTCCTTCCTAGGATTACTTTACTCTTTCCTAGGATTACTTTACACATTCTAGGATTACTTTACTCATTCTAGGATTACTTTACTCATTCTAGGATTACTTTACTCCTTCCTAGGATTACTTTACTCATTCTAGGATTACTTTACTCATTCTAGGATTACTTTACTCCTTCCTAGGATTACTTTACACATTCTAGGATTACTTTACACATTCTAGGATTACTTTACTGCTTCTAGGATTACTTTACTCATTCTAGGATTACTTTACTCATTCTAGGATTACTTTACTCATTCTAGGATTACTTTACTCCTTCCTAGGATTACTTTACACATTCTAGGATTACTTTACTGCTTCTAGGATTACTTTACTGCTTCTAGGATTACTTTACTCCTTCCTAGGATTACTTTACTCCTTCCTAGGATTACTTTACTGCTTCTAGGATTAATTTACTCCTTCCTAGGATTACTTTACTCCTTCCTAGGATTACTTTACTCCTTCCTAGGATTAATTTACTCATTCTATGATTACTTTACTCCTTCCTAGGATTAATTTACTGCTCTTAGGATTAATTTACTCATTCTAGGATTACTTTACTCCTTCCTAAGATTACTTAACTCATTTTAGGATTACTTTACTCCTTCCTCCTTGTTTGTAAAGTGTGTGTGATGAGCAGCAGAGTTCAGAAAAAAGAAAACAGGAAACAAAAAGGTGGCTCATTCACAGCAGACTGGGAGGCATTTCCGTCCCAGACTGGTTGATGACACCGTTATCTTAGTGAGAGGACAACATGTCTCCTTTAGAAACCAGACAAACTGGACCTTCACCTGATGAAGCAAAAGCATAAAAAGTCCAGATTTTCCTTCTCACCTCGTCTCCAATGGAAATGTTGGAGCATTTCCGTCCTTTTTCTCCCTCATTCACCACTCCGTTTTTACAGAGGGATTTGTACGCGATGGTCACCCCCTCTGGAAGCTTGCTGTTCTCCAGAATGACCTCTGACGACAGAGACTGTCAGAAAGCAGGAGATAAGAGGACCAACTGTGTTATTTCCTGCACTGGAACGCCATCTAGTAGCTTTTGTTGTGACAGAATACAATAACAAAGGATTATGGGAGCTCGGAGTGAGCAGCGTGTTTAGGAAAAGCCGGCCTGCTCCGCTCCGTCAGGACAACTCACGTTGTAAGCGTTGATGATGAGGTTGATGACGTTGCTGGAGTTGGCAGACAGAGTCCCAACGGCCGACTTCGGGATCAGGTTCTTCAGCTCCTGCAGAGAAAGTTCAGAACAAGTTTCATCAAAGCCCAGTTCATCTAGGATTACTTTACTCCCACCTAGGATTACTTTACTCCCATCTAGGATTACTTTACTCCCATCTAGGATTACTTTACTCCCACCTAGGATTACTTTACTCCCACCTAGGATTACTTTACTCCCACCTAGGATTACTTTACTCCCACCTAGGATTACTTTACTCCCACCTAGGATTACTTTACTCCCACCTAGGATTACTTTACTCCCACCTAGGATTATTTTACTCCTTCCTAGGATTACTTTATTCCTACCTAGGATTACTTTATGCCTACCTAGGGTTACTTTATGCCTACCTAGGGTTACTTTGCTCCTTCTTGGAATACTTTACTCCTACGTAGGATTACTTTACTCCCACCTAGGATTACTTTACTCCCACCTAAGATTACTTTACTCCTACCTAGGGTTACTTTGCTCCTTCTAGGATTACTTTACTCCTACCTAGGGTTACTTTGCTCCTTCTAGGAATACTTTACTCCTACGTAGGATTACTGTACTTCTACTAGGATTACTTTACTCTTTCCTAGGATTATTTTACTCATTCCTTGATTATTTTAGTCATTCTAGGAATACTCTACTCATTCTTATGAATACTTTACTCATTCTAGGATTACTTTACTTTTTCCTAGGATTACTTTACTTGTTCCGAGATGAACTGACTTTTTATCTTTTGGTTTCCACTGACAGTAACAGTTTTCTTCTGGGAGGAGATAACATTTTTTTTTACTGTATTCCAGAATAATTTACTGTGAGACAGTAACACATATGTTGACTCTGACACGTATGTAGTTATCTCACATCTCAGCTCTCCGTTGAGACCAAGATCTGTAGATGTATTTTATTTATTTAGGTTATGCCATATCAGATGGGAGGCAGAAAATTTAATCAATGAATGTTTAATAAATGACTGTACAATAGGCCAATGAACAATATGCTTAATTTTAGACCTACAAAAAGACCTTGGACACATTTTTTGTTATTATCCAAAAGTTTAGCAGTGAAAGAGGAAGTGGTTTCTTTTTTGTGCACATCTGAAACACGCAGAATAATGAAAGTTTTGAATCATTTAGAGACCAAACCTTACCTGATAAACAGGCTGGAACTCTTCTGTAACAGCGAAGATGGTCTGAATGTTGTTGTCACTGAGCTTCTGAACAAGGTGAGCGATGGAGGGATAGTCCTGAACAGAAGATGGAGGACAAAAACACACTTTTGTAATTTAACAAACAATCTGTGAAAATGATCTACGGAAGATTAAACCTTACATAATAATGACTCATTGTGTAAACGTTGTTCTCCAAGTGACATTTTCCATCATTGGGCAGTACGATGCCTCCCAGTTTGCCGTCTCCAGCAAAGTGGAAACCAGCGTCGGTGGAGAACACCAGCAGACGAGTCACGTTTCTCCAGCCGATCTGTTTCTGGTGACGGATGAACGAGAAACAATCAGAGTAGAAGTAAAGAAGTTCTCCAGGAGATGCTGAAGATCTGAGCCTAGCGTTTCCTTCTGCTCACCCCACACACTGCCACTTGCATGATGGCATCAAAGCCCCCTTCAGGGGAGTCCAGGTTTCCAGAGATCTGCTGCTGGCCCACCAGAGTGTTGAATCTCTGGCCGTCGCTCGTCAGATTCAGCACATTCTTGTAGCTGAAGGGACTGGTGCAGTTCTGGTCGCCTGTGCACGGGTTCAGCAGCTTGGCCGGGGTGGTGCTGATGTAGGGCATGACGGTCTTCTCCACAAAGGAGCCAAAACCTTTCAAAGGAAAGAGACATGTTACTTTAAACAAATAAACTGAGAGGAAATCAGTCAGAGGGTGAGATGATGAGCAGTTCTCTCATGAGTAAAATCTTCTGGTTTGTTTGTGCAGGTCAGACGGAAAACGCCGGAAGTGCAGACCAGTTAATGCATTCTGAAGGTTTTACAGTTGCTGTGGACAAAAACTGATCCTATACACAGACCCAGTTCCTAAAAAGTCAGGACATTTCTTAAAAGAATGCAAGGATTTCACATAAACCAAAAATCAACTAGAGTAACTATTTATTCATTCATTCATTCATTCATTCATCATCCTAACCGGTTAGTCCAAGAAGGGTCGCGGGAAGCTGGAGCCTATCCCAGCAGTCTTTGGGCAAAAGGCAGGATACACCCTGGACAGCTCGCCAGTCCATCGCAGGGCCACTAGAGGAACTAATTAGGTTCATTTTAACAGGCCAGTAACAAGACTGGGTATAAAAGGAGCACTTCAGAGGCAAAGTCTCTCTGGTGTTCACCAGTCTGAGACAAACTGGGTCTAAAAATTATGGAAAATTTTAGAAAAATGTTCTTCAGACTTTGAAGATCCCACCATCTACAGTGTTTAATATCATCAAAACATTCTGAGAATTTGAAGGAATCTCTGTATGCTGGGACCAGGCTGGATGCTGGTGATGTTCTGCATGAACAGCAGACATGATTCTTTACTGGAAACCAGTGCATGGACTCAGGAAGCTTCCAGAAACCAGTGAACCCTGTTCAGGCTGAAATCCACACATGCAGGTTAAAGCTCCATCATATGTGAAGAGGATCCAGAAACACGCCGTCTTCTCTGGACCAAAGCTCATTTAAAATGTTCTGAGTGGAAACCTGGATGAAGATGTGAAATAGTGTGTGGACAGCATGGACGGCGTGTCCTGCAGACTAAAGAGGAGAGGGAGCATCCAGCTTGTTATCAGCCTGCATCTCTGATGGGATGGGGTTGCATTAGTGCCGATGGCGTGGACACTTTGTGACAATTTAAGACCTTGTGTTTCTCAGCTTCCTCCATATCATTTATAGAACACCGTGGCACACTTCAGTCTCTCATATGCTTCTTTATGTTTCACAACAAACCCCTCAGCATCCTTTCATTCATTGTCTGAACCACTTAGTTTGAAGCTGGAGGCCAGCAATCAGCTTCTCATAACAGAAATAACCCAAACTCATAGAAAAATATCATTGTGTGCAAGTTGAACCCATTTACTAATACCCAGTGTCCTCAATTAGACTGAAAGAACAATAATTGTGATAATTTTCACCTATCTTGAAGTCAGAAGTGATCTTAGACATCTCCAACATGAGACTGGTCCCCAGGTTCTTAACATTCTCCAGATCATCCTTCATGGAGAAGGACAGGTCCATCAGGTAGTACAGGTCAATAGGATAATCTTCAGCCCGCTTGAACTTCAAGGGGAAGGTCTGGGGCTCGCCTGCATGAAATGGACCACAGTCATGACAACGGGTACATAACAGGTAAGATCATCTTCTGATCAGCTATGAGAACATGTATTGGCACCAGATCGGAGGGTGAGGGTGATTTTCTGCGGCTGGATCTGAGTGATCTCCTCTGGCTTTAATTTCTCTCTGCGGTTCGGGTCTGTAACCTTCTTGCGATTTGTAACTGCCTTGTTCCTGTCGACCTTCTGTCCACCGTGTGGGCTCTCAATCAACGTCTCGACACAGCCCCTTTTCTTTAGAGACTCCACCTCATCACATCGGGCCGACACAGTTTCACCTTGCTTCAGGAAGTCCTGAAAGCATCAAGTGAGATCATAGAGAATCAACAGAAATTATTTACTTTTCACCATTCCATGTAAATAAAACCAATAAATGAAATGTTTAAACGTATTAAAAAGAAAGTCTGACATAAGAATTAACCTCAATATTATTAATAATGTATAAAATATTCTGACATAAATAAAAACATGGCATAGAGATAAGCTTCTGTTTTAGTGGACAATTTCCATACATGAATATTATAAGGCAGGGAGGGAGGCTTTAAGAGAAAAAGACTTGAATAAATTTTAAAAAATGAATTTAAACCATATTTCATGTTTTCCTTTAAAAGTGTAACTCTAATTTCATGTATGCTGTAAAAAAAAAAAAAAAATCATATGATTACCTGCAGGACTACAACATGTTCGATCAATTAGAATTTGTTTGTGTGAGAGATAGTCTGTATTTAAAGTAAAAACCCTTTAAATATTTTACATTTGACTTACTTTACCATGTCTGCTGTCATTCAAAAGTGCCAGACACAGAAATATGTTAAAGTTTTAGTAAAGCTCTTTAAAATAGAATATATTTAAAAGCAGAAGGAAAAAGAGTTTCCATCCACCTGTGAAGCGGGGGTGGGGGTGGGGGGGGGGCTACGTGAGGGCCATGGCTATTCAGGGAACACAGCTCGGCACAAGAGCTGCAGACTGATTTATTCTATTCCACGTGTCTTTGTCCATTAACATATGTCCCTGGCAAGCCGAAGTTCTCCAAAACAAAATTTAGCGATGGAAGAACGTCTTCTATCGCTGGTTTCTCCTTAAAGCTTGGGCTAGCTGTAACATCCACTGTCCACTAGCTAAACTGGCCAAACTGTGCGTTAGCCATAACATCCACTAGCCAAACTGTCTGTTAGCCATAACATCCACTAACTAAACTGTCTGTTAGCCATAACATCCACTAGCCAAACTGTGCGTTAGCCATAACATCCACTAGCCAAACTGTCTGTGAGCCATAGCATTCACTAACTAAACTGTCTGTTAGCTATAACATCCACTAGCCAAACTGTCTGTTAGCCATAACATCCACTAACTAAACTGTCTGTTAGCCATAACATCCACTAGCCAAACTGTCTGTTAGCCATAACATCCACTAACTAAACTGTCTGTTAGCCATAACATCCACTAGCCAAACTGTCTGTTAGCCATAACATCCACTAACTAAACTGTCTGTTAGCCATAACATCCACTAGCCAAACTGTCTGTTAGCCATAACATCCACTAGCCAAATTGTCTGTTAGCCATAACATCCACTAGTAATACTGTCCACTAGCCATACTGTTCGTTAGAAATTACATTCATTAGCCATAACATCCACTAGCCATACTGTTCGTTAGCCATAATATTCACTCGCCAAACTGCCTGTTAGCCATAACAGTCACTTGCCAAACTGTATGTTAGCCATAACATCCACTAGTAATACTGTCCACTAGCCATACTGTTCATTAGCCATACTGTTCGTTAGAAATTACATTCATTAGCCATAACGTCCACTAGCCATACTGTTCGTTAGTCATAGCGTCTGTTATCCATTACATTCAATCGCCATACTGTCCATTAGCCATAACATCCACTAGTAATACTGTCCACAAGCCATACTGTTCGTTAGCCATTATCTCCATTAGCCATAACGTCCACTCACCATAACGAGCATTAGCCAGAGCCTGTAGCTATGAGACCATTTCTGCTCCCTTGCATAAGTAAACAGGAATGTCGGTGTCAAATGTCATCTGACATCGCTGCCCTCATTCTCCACACGTGTATTTTTATGTTCCCACAGTTGTTATGTCAGTTTATCCACTAGTGGGCAGTGCTGGGATCACCTCCATGTTTGACCCCAGTTTGTAGCGATAATACATTGTTAGAAATGTCTGAAAACACCAGAAGATGAAGAAGAAAATCCTAAAGTTTTTGGTTCCCAATTTCTTCTGTCTTTTTCAGGTTTTTTTGGGGCAGTTTCTGCATTGTCTCCTCCTGTTCTCGCTGTTTGTTCCTTTCTCTGGTTACATGTCTGCTATACCAGTCGTTTCCAACCTACCCCCTTCATGCAAAAAACGAGAGCCGTGGACCTCCTGCCCAACCCCCTGCTGAAACCATGTTTGGTTTTGTGCCATAAATAATGTATTCTGGCTGAATCCTGTCAATAAAGCCAAAGTTAAATCAACATATTGCCTCTCATTAAAAAAAGGACAGTGTGTGGAGATGGCTCAGATTGTTCAAAGCCTCGGGGACCCCTTGTGGTCTTTGGGGATCTCCTTAGGGAGCTCCCAGACTTACACAACTCAACACTACCCTCAGGATTTCCGGTGATATTGCTCTGTTTTCTGTGTTAAGTAAAAGATAGCCGAACTTCTTGAAAATGGACCAAATTACGTGTAACAGGTACAACACATTGACAAAACTGTCCGTCTATCTGTGTATCCATCTTCTGCATCCAGATTAAACGGACCTACAGTGCAGGATAGTTTCTCTTTCACATAGAAACTCAGTATGGATCCCTTCCATACAGAAAAATCTCAGTCCGTTCTGAGACCATTACATAATTTCACCCCACATCTTCTGGATGTTTGCTGGTGACTTAATTTTAGCCATGAACATTAATAATGCTGATATAAAGTTTCAAACCATTTCATGAAACTTCACTCGCTAAAAAAATGAATCAATCACCATCAGAGAGGGTAAAGAATAGACAAGCAATTTAATACGGAGAAGCGTATTATTAATATTATTATTAATTAATAATATTATTATTAATAATAATATTATTATTAATAATATTATTATTAATATTTTTTAAGCGTCCACTGCCCCCTCAGCACGGAATACAGCTGACAGCTTTGATTCACGTACTGGGTCGGTACACCAGCCACATTTGGCTCCAGCCTGGATGCACTGCCCGCAGTATCTGGCAGAGGCACTGACGCACTCGTTCCCCTCTGTGGAAAACACAAAAGGACAGTAAATCAGAAGTCAGATGCAGTTCACCTGACATCAGAAGGATGTTGCGACAAAAACCTCACCTTTCTGTGCATTACAATCATAAAAGACCAAAAACGTCATCAAGATCAGCTTCAGGTCCATCTACAAAAAAGACAACAGAAAGCACAAGGACATATGTTTAGCACAAACAATCTGCTGCAGGGGACTGTGTTTAATTGTTGGGGGGGGGCTGCCTATATATCTATCATTTCACAGGACAAAGGAGGGTCCAGAAGAGTGAGGAAGAGTATGCCAGAGATAACAGATAGTATCTGTAAATGGCCTGGCTATAATTGGAGCTAATCAATTATCCTGTGATGGGGTGGGGGGTGGGGGGGGACGCTATTCTCAGGCTGTGACAGAGTAAAAGGCAGCTACTTCAATTCAGACCACTTTTACACACAAACACACACTGTGGCCCCTCCCACCCTAACCGTTTACTGTAAACACCATCAGCTCCCTTGACACCGACCTCGTGTTTTTATGTTTATTGATCTCCAGTCAAACTACAGGCTCTTTGGTCAGACTATGACCATGAGAGTAAAGTTCACGACTTAGTCATGGATAAAGGACCGCAGCGCTGCTATTTGCACCAAAACTGGTTTGTGACCAGTGGGTGAAGCTGAGCTCCAATTTGCAGTTGTTCGGTGATAATTATGATTCTTATTGGCTCTAAATAAAGATTGGAAAAACATTTCTGAGCAGTTTGCATGACGATGAGATCTTCTGACATAGAAAAAACTCTTCAGGTCATGGTAATGATGGTGCAATGTTGAGTCACAAATCAGTTAAAAATCTTTAAAAGGTTGCATCATCCAGCGGTGACAGAGGTATCTGTCCTTTAAAAGCCAGCCGGGGCTGTCGTACCTTATGTCTTAGTTATATAGCATTATTAAAATATTTTAGCACATAGTTTTTCAATGTTTTACAGTGATCTGTATCATTTGTGGAGCCAGAGTACAAGCCACCATCATGGCGAACAACAGCTACCAGAGTGGAGAATATGTACAAGGAGAGCGCAGCAGAACTGAGGACTGATTAGCAACGCGTGGACAAGGTGGCTGTTTTTACAGACTCGTGGACAGCTCTCACATGGAGTCATATATTACCATCACTTGACATTTCATTGAGGACTGGGAGCGCAAGACCACTGTCCTTCAGACAAGCCGTACTGATGAGCGGCACACCGCAGAAAATATTGCGGACCACCTTAAAGCAGCTGCCGGGGAGTGAGGCGTGGTGGGGAAGGTGTCCACCTGTGTACAGGACAATGCCAGTAATATGGTGGTGGCAAACAAGCGTTTCCTTGAGTGGGAATCGGTCCCGTGCTTCTCTCCAGCTTGCAATAAAAGATGGCTTCAAGATAGCAAGTGGCTCGTTGGTGCATGTAGCAGGCTTGTAGCTCGTTTCCACCACAACACAGTGGCAACAGCTGCCCTGAAGAGAAAGCAGGCAGAGCAGAACCTCCCAGACCACAAACTGATCCAGTACTGCCACACTAGGTGGAACTCGGTGTTTGAAATGTTTGAGCGGCTTTTGGAACAAAGATGGGCAACTGGCAGACACTCGAGGATATCTTGCCTGCAGTGTGCAACAACAGCTATGTGTAAATGGACTTGTTTTTTTATAGCGCTTTTCTAGTCAAAGCGCTTTACACTACTTGTCACATTCACCCATTCACACACACACTCATTCTACACACTCATACCCCGATAGACACATCGGGGGGCAGTTTGGGGTTCAGTGTCTTGCCCTAGGACACTTCGGCATTTCGGAAGCCTGGAATCGATCCCCCAACTTACCAGCTGAAGGACAACTGCTCTTCCTCCTGAGCTACAGCTGTGTAGTGAATCCCATGTTTGCATCCAGTTACGTCCAGTCTCCTGTCCAGGCAACTAAAGCCACAAGGTGGAGAGTCAGCCAAGGTGACTGAATTCAAGACCACAGTTGCCAACTCCCTGAGAAAGCGCAAGTCCCCCAACAGCACAACTAACCCTGGTCATAATTTGATCCCTTAAACCCCCATAAACAACAATTCATTGTAATCTAATGGAATTATGGGTATTTAGATAACATACATTCCATGTTATTAAGCTACACACTAAGCTTTAAAAGCTACAATTTATTTTTCGCACGCAACGCAGCGCTTATTGCCCCTGCTCTGGATCCCAGGCACAAGCACCTCCGTTTTCTGGACCCAGCCATTCGTGTAGCCGTCCGAGAAAGACTGACTGAACTCTACCATAGCTTCCAAGAACAGCCCAGCTCATCCGGTGATCTTGATGTTCAGCCTCACACAGAGGAACATCGCCCAGCATCCTCTCAGTCCCAAATCACAAGTGCCACAGCACTTGACACATTGTTTGGACAGGATTACTGTGCAGCCGGCCCCGAGGCTGATCACAACGAGTTGGATCAGTACTTCAAGGAGCCCTGCATCCCAGCCGACCAAAACCCCTTGGAGTGGTGGCAATGCAACGAGACCAGGTACAGGAAACTCAGTGTGCTGGCGAGGCAGTACCTGAGCATACCTGCTACCCCAGTACCAGCTGAAAGAGTATTTTCAACGGTGGGACTAATTTTAAATCGCCTCCACACTCGGCTGTCTCCTGAACATGTGGTTATGCTTATCTTTTAAAACAAGAATAAGTAAATGAATCCATGTCAACCAAAAAGGCCTACGGTATGGACGGCTACTTAATGTTGTTGCTTGTATTATTTTGTTAACTTAGCCTATTTTTATTAGATGCCATCGTTAAGTTGAACGTAGCCTATTCACGGCGCATCATCGTGTAATTATTTTCCACGGGTTAACTGCTCGCTTAAAATGCCGTAATTTAAGTTTGATTTATTTATTTTAACAAGACATATTTATTTTAACTTTAAATTTATGATTTAGGCTGTTGATTGAGATTCAGGCTATGAGTTAAGCAACACAGTACAGAAGTCCATACAGTCCGCTACAGCTGTGATGTTTGACAACGGAACGTTATGACGCAATTGAAGTGCCTGTTGCGGTTGTTCAATAAATGCATTTGAAATTGCACTTGATTTCCTCTGTTGGCCATCTATTTAAATGTGAAAGTAACAGATAGTGAAGTTCTCCGACAGTCAAACTGCCCGCATCCTTTTTTTTTTTTTTTTTTTTTTGTACGCTTAAAAACTAGGCTATATGCGAGTAATCGAGTGCTCGTTCATAAGGTAATGAGAGTACTCGAATATTGAAAAAACTGAAAATGTCCATTCCTATTTGTTGCCAATATGAGAAGTAAGAAGCTCCTTAAGAGTTCACAGGTAATTTTAATCCAATTGTGGCAAAAAATAGATTTTGTTGCTTGTCAGTAAGTTATGGAAAAATAATCTGATTTGAAAATGTACAGCTGTACAACAGCTATATGTAGCTAACACAAGATATTTTATCGACTGTAGATACAGATTTTCTCCTGCTCTGAATAATGTGTAACTGCTGTTAGACGTGTAGAGGATTAGACCGCTTTTTTAAATGTAATCACAGCACCTTATGCTAGGGTAATTAGCCATGCTAGACAGGTGAAAGTTATCTTAAAAAAGAAAACAGTAAAATAGCAGCTCCAAAGTTGACTATTGTAGGAAGAGACTCCAAAGCAAAGGTCTCATGTTGCATTACCACAGATCAGCCGACACAGAAATCAAATTAATATCTGGAAAGAAAAGCTACTTCCTGTGTGGCTTAAATCACAAACTCATGGGAAAAAATTCAAAGAAAATTTCTGTAGAAGCTGAAGTGTGAAGGGTTGATATTAAAGCATGAGGTCTGAATTAAAGTCAGACAACGATAAAGTGAAAAAACTTTTTTGTTTAAGTATAACTTTTCTTAACCACTGGTTAATGTCGGCTCTTTGTTGAGGCTTCGTTAGACCACCATGATCCCCGTTGGTAAGAGACTGACGGTGGGTGTTGACTGAAGCATTCCTGAATACCTGTGTGACTGTGCTCATTTATAGAGAAACAGAAGACCAGACAGCCTGTCTACAGCCCCCAGATTAGATCGGATGACTGGAAACGGGCACTATGTGCCGGATTCCCATTAGATTTAAGTTTTATTCTTATTTTAAAACTTAAGTTATTTCAGTTTGTGTTATTTTGTCTTTTATAAACTGTGAACCCAAACATCTGAGGAAACAATTTTAGTTTACATTCTTCAGAAAACAAAACCATTCTTCATTCTAGCTGAGGTTCTGGGTTCAGCTTAGTTTACTGTCCCAAGGAATCATTCAGATGCAAACTAAGGCTGTAAAATTCCCCAGAGATGTGTCAAGGAAAAAAAAAGTCTTTAATCCCATGAATCTTTGCAGCTGAAAGGAGGAATGTTGCGTTAAAAACAAAACACTACAACAAAACATGGAGGTGTGAAAGAACAGCAAGTAGCAGAAATACTGGCTGCTTCCATGTGAGAAGCTTTTAGTTTCACGTTTTAATGATATATGCTGTAAACTTCTGTCTGGGGTTTGTTAGAGTGGACACTCAGGACACATCAACATCAACCGTTTGAATCTGATCCTGGTCCGATTGATCAGAAAGTCACTTCATTTGAGGCAATTGGTTCAGATCTAAGAAAAGGACTGGGTCCACCTACTGATGCAGGTTTCGGTCCGTTTAAAGCAGAACAAATACAGGAATCTGACTGCAAAACAAAGTGCATTGTGTGTTCAGTTCACGTCAATGCAGGTAAACACAATCATAGCATACACATGTGGGATAATAGACAAGTCTGGACCTGGAACACCAGGACCTGATGCACCCGGACCACACTGGTAGCAGTGTGTGCTAACAGTGTGTGCTAACAGTGTAAGGTAATAGTGTGCTAGCAGTGTGTGGTAGCAGTGTACGCTAGCAGTGTGTGTTAGCAGTGTGCTAACAGTGTGAGGTAATAGTGTGCTAGCAGTGTGTGGTAGCGGTGTGTGTTAGCAGTGTGTGCTAGGAGTGTGTGCTAGCAGTGTGTGGTAGCAGTGTACGCTAGCAGTGTGTGTTAGCAGTGTGTCCTAACAGTGTGAGGTAGCGGTGCGTGGTAGCAGTGTGTGTTAGCAGTGTACGCTAGCAGTGTGTGTTAGCAGTGTACGCTAGCAGTGTGTGTTAGCAGTGTGTGCTAACAGTGTGTCCTAAAAGTGTGCTAACAGTGTGTCCTAAAAGTGTGCTAACAGTGTGAGGTAGGGGTGCGTGGTAGCAGTGTGTGGTATCATTGTGTGGTAACAGTGTGTGGTAGCAGTATGTGCTAGCAGTATGTGCTAGCAGTATGTGCTAGCAGTATGTGGTAGCGGTACGTGCTAGCAGTATGTGGTAGCGGTACGTGCTAGCAGTGTGACATAGCGGTGTGTACTAGCAGTGTGATGTAGCGGTGTGTACTAGCAGTGTGATGTAGCGGTGTGAGGTAGCAGTGTGTGGTAGCAGTATGTGCTAGCAATATGTGGTAGCGGTATGTGGTAGCGGTATGTGCTAGCAGTGTGACATAGCGGTGTGTGCTAGCAGTGTGACGTAGCGGTGTGAGGTAGCAGTGTGTGGTAGCAGTATGTGGTAGCGGTGTGTGCTAGCAGTGTGACGTAGCAGTGTGAAGTAGCAGTGTGACGTAGCAGTATGTGGTAGCGGTGTGTGCTAGCAGTGTGACGTAGCAGTGTGAAGTAGCAGTGTGACGTAGCGGTGTGAGGTAGCAGTGTGACGTAGATGTGTGAGGTAGCAGTGTGTGGTAGCAGTATGTGGTAGTGGTGTGTGTTAGTGTGTGGTAGCAGTATGTGGTAGCGGTATGTGCTAGCAGTGTGAGGTAGCGGTGTGTGGTAGCAGTGTGAGGTAGCAGTGTTAACAGTGTGAGGTAGCAGTGAGAGGTAGCGGTGTGTGGTAGCAGTGTGAGGTAGCGGTGTGAGGTAGCGGTGTGACTTAGCGGTGTGAGGTAGCGGTGTGACTTAGCGGTGTGACTTAGCGGTGTGACTTAGCGGTGTGACTTAGCGGTGTGACTTAGCGGTGTGACTTAGCGGTGTGAGGTGCCTGCTTAAGGCCCATTTCTGCTTCCTTACAGACGTAAATGGGGACATTGTTTCAAACTGAAGTCACAGTCTCTGAATGAAAGATGGACCATCACCATCTTCCTCTCTGCGTTTATCTAACTGTTGTCTTCGGCCTCAGACTCAGACATCAACACACACCTGAGCTGTGACTTATGGTAGCTCAGCGTGTTTCATGGTTTTTCCTCTATCAGTGCTGTCGGTCGCTGCATGGCAGACACTGTGGTGCGTGACTCAAACCGTCCGCTCCTCAGACATTCCTGAGAGTCTGAATGCAGCTTGACCAGGATAGTAACCTGCAATCCAGCTGCTGCTGTGGGGAAACGTGAGCTCCACCACCCATGATGCACACATCTACATTTGTTACACGACCGTCACTCAGCAGTCTGGTAAACTAAAAGAACCATCAGTTTAATGTGTTACTGAATCAACTCCACACATCTGCTACTACTGTTGGACCTCACCCTGAGATGTGGAGGCAGCTGAAAACAGTTAACACACTCATCAACATTCATCCCAAAACTCTGATGTCGTCCGAAAACCCAGCTCAGTTACACGGAGAAACTGGAGTTTCCTCTGTCTATATTAGCAAACCCATGTTTAACTCTGCCGCCACCGAGCTCTATCACATCATCATCAGCGTTTCAGGACCAGCAGTGTGTAACTGTGACGGTCATGTGACCCTCCAGCTGGTCTACGGAAGTTTTCCAGCGTTTCTCTGTCCAGGAGGTTTACAATCCAGACACAACATGTAGTGTTTATTCAGAGACTCTAGATGGTAAATCCACCATTATTTATCACATCTTCATCACCATCACTACCATGTTGCTAAGAGACCTCTATTTCCACCTGGGCATGATGATGAAGACACTTCCTGTCAGACTTTCCACCAATCAGAGAGCTTAAACTGACGGTAACGTCCAATCAGGAGCAGCCAAAGATCAACAAGTGATGAGAAAAGCAGGAAAATAATGATCCTCTATGGCTGAAATAAAGCCAAGAAGACGTTTGGGATGCAGCTGAGGTGGAGGTGCTGCAGTGAGGACAGCAGGTAGATAGTAGCAGGAAGTTGTGTGGAAACGAGTCTTTATGCTGCTTTATCTATTCATACATTCATTTTACATCATTTTAGCCTCATAATCTGTCAGCTGAGGCTAAAACATCACGTCTGCAGGCTGACTGGGGGTGAAAGGTTCTGCTTCTACAGGCAGTTTTACATAAAACATCCAACAACATGGGGAACAGAAATAGCAACAGAGAGCAGGAGTTTTAAGGGTTAATGGGCAGAAGGATGAAGGAGCAGAACAGCTTTGCACACTAAAGCATGCAGTAAAGACGTGGTGGCAGCGCGGAGTCATGGCGTTCTTTGTAGCGGGGGGCCTTGTGCTGCTCTTACTCTGGGAAAAGAAGGAATGGAAAAGGAGGAAAAACAGGAAAGGGCGGTCCGTAGCAAAGAGGGTGAAAGAGTAGCTTCGAGTCCAAAGGAAAAGATCAGACTTTCCTTTGCTGAGTGAGCCGTTCCCTCCTTCATTCCTACAAGTCCGGCTGATCAGCAGCTTCATCAGAAGTTATGGGATATTTACGGGTTTGGCAAAAGGAAAAACGTACGGAGCAAGTAAAGGCTGTTAAAATGTGTTGTTATGCTACTACTGTCTGCATCCTCCCTCGCTTTCTGCTCCCTCATATCCCACACAATCGAGCTGTCCAACCCCTCCCAGCATGAGCCGAGCCAAACCAGTGGCCCCCCTTTGGCTTCACACGCCCTTCAGCAGCGCAGTCGGGAACATGTCTGGGACGTACGAGCAGAGAAGCTGAAGGAGAATGCCAAACAGTGTCTGTCTGCATCCAACCCCCCCCCAACAACCATCATGAGGACCCTCTCACCGCAGACAAAAGACATCAGACTGTCCTCTGAGGGCGTGACCGGGGGTTTGATACTCCCAAGTGTTCCCACTCGTCTCCGACCTCTTCACCAAACAGAGGCAGAGGGACGGCTAGCGCTACGTTAACACCAGCAGAAATGAAAATATAAGCATGACTTTTCCATACATGGATGATAGAGATGGACGACAGACGTCAGCATAGTTTCCATATTACAGCAGCATTCCAGCTTCTACGCCGTCCCTGAACAGGAGCGGCTCGGAGAAATGGAAAAGAACAAGTGTTTGAGTAGAACAAGAGATTAAACCAGTCGACGTAAACAACGGCAGATTATGATAAGGATGTGAATCTAACAACTCAAGATACAATTCCATTTGACGATTCGATTCAGAATCTATTCTAGATTCATTTGTTTTGATTTATAATCATTACACTTAAGTAAAAAAAGGCTCTGATTTCCCAGTAACTTCCTTCTTCTATCAGCTAGAAAGAACAGAAATTATTCGGACCAATTCGATTTAAATTGCGACGTGTACGAAACTTTTGTTCCTCGTCTTTATCTTCATTTCATTTAGTAAAAAACACCACAGCAGCCAGACCATCATTCTGCTGCTATAACGCCCAAGCACACAAGGAATAAGATGCATAAAAATGACAAAAAATGTTATAATGGATTATTTTTACTTATTTGAGAAACAAAAATTGATTTTTTTTTTTTTAAACAAAAATATCGATTTTAAACTTGTGAAGCAAAAAAATCCCAATGTTTGGTTTGATTCCCCACCCTTAATAAATCTGTGTGGTAATATAAGAGCGGCTGACTCCTCGCCACATCCACTGTTTACATGACCAACTGGAAGTAATCAGATTAATGCAACTATCTGATCTGATGTGTCTACATGCACTTCTGACAGGTGATACTCAGAAAAGCACATTTTCTGGTTAATTTCCAGATTTCTTCTGGGCTACTTGTTTGCATGGTGACATGAGACCAAACATCAGGTCTTTCCTGAACATGGCGGCGTCTGCGGACTTAGCATTAGCTGCTAATACGCTCTAAAAAAAGGCGTGTTTAACTTTGTTACCCCGACTTCCTGCTGCATGGCTCATGATTTGTTTTTGTCTTCTGGTTGAGCTGCTTCTGACGTTTTAACGTAAGAAGTTTTGTTTCGTGCACATGCTCAGATGTAAAGTTTTTTCTACAGACCTGTGCAGGTCTAAAAACACTGTTGGGGAACTATCTAGAGGTGTTAATCTGATTTCTTACCATAACGTGTCTACATGCACCTCTGTCAGGCTATGTTATGAGAACCCTGGTCTACATTTTACCATCATTTATCAGGTTTCTTTTGGAGAAATTGTGCACGTTGTGACATAACTTCCTGTTATTTTCAAAACATTCAGTGTTGACTGAACATGGTGGCACCCGGGGTTTTAGCATAAAACAGAGTGGACATGAACGCTTTATACTCCAACTTCCTGCTGTTGGACACATTGGTGTTTTTGTTTTATGTTCTGCTCCAACTTGCGCCTTTTTTTTTTTTTTAAAGGAATACTTCTTACCAAACGCAGACATAAAAAGACATCAGGAGGAATTTTAGGTGTGTTGAAACAAGGTTTAATACTTTTGTCCTCCTGCAGTCTGCCCCAACTTCACGGTAAATAAAGTAAAACATTAATCTGTAAAATGCTTTTGCAGGCTTGACTCTTTCATTAGCAGCTAATGCTAATGTAGCAGCGAGCAACCACGATGGCTGCCCAGATGCTTTGAAAACAACAGGAAGCTACTCTGAAAGAAACTCCGTAATGGTGTGACAAGGTTTGTTTTGCATGTTACGTTTCAGGAGTGCATGTTGCCGCATCAGATTACATCCATTTATCTGATGTAATCTGATTACGCCTGTTTACATGCACACCAGTAATCTGATCATAAGTATAATCTGCATAATCTGATTATTTATCAGATAATAGAAGCTGTCTGATTGTGAGAAACCTGATCACATGCGGTTGCATGTTACCAGGTTGGCTCAAGAGTCATCCACAATGAATTTATTTATTAATCCCCTTTTAACTTTTTAAAGAGTTAACAAAAATACCTAAAGTGGGGAGTGAACATGTGGAATGTCAGTAGAGATGCGTCATGAACAGTTGGATGTATAAAGATGTAAAAACACACCTTAAAGAGTCTTAGTTACCATCAGGAGAGGTGCAGCACATTCACTGCTAATCACAGCTAATTAGCCACATAAAGATAAGGGAAAACCAAGATGGCGGGCCATCACAACGTGCACACACACATGGAAGCAATGCAGTCTGAAGCTAAACACATAGAAAAACACAATGTTGTGTAGCTGAAGGATGTCGGAGTATAAACGTAGGTCGGTGATATAAGCAGTAACAAAGTGTCCCATCCCATGGTCCATTAAAGTCCAAACAGTAGTAATACACATAGAATGAGTCATTATACTAAAACAGAAAATACTTCAGCAGCACGGAGACAAACTGCTGCGATGCCGACATGTAAAAGCCTCATCAGAATTTATTGTCAAACATCTCTTTTTAGCTCCGACAGAAAAACGTCGGAGCAGCAGGTGCAGCAGGTGAGATTCAACCATGGACTGTATATAAAAGATGGGCAGAGCCTCCACGACGTCACCCGTAGGTTTCTGAAGAGCTGAATTGAAGCTCGGTGGGCGGTTCCTACCATCACCATCTTGGCAGGGGCATGCGTGTCGTCTCTCCCGGAAAATACAAACATGGGCAAAGAGGTGGAGCTGAGAGGGGGGCTGTGAGCGTCATGGTGGATGATTGACATCAAGCGAACTCCGAGCTTTCTGTAGCTAAGAGCTAACCGAGCTAACCCGGAGATAACAGGAGCTAACCAGCTAACGGAGGTAAGCGGGCTAAAGCTAAGTCACGTTGTTAACCGGCTAAAAACCGCGGTTGTTCTCCGTTCTTCTGACTTGAAGCTGGAGATTGGGTACCTGTCAATCAAAAGGACACGCCCCTAATTATTTTTGAGATTTTGAGATTAAATTAAATTAAATTAAAAAATTCACTCCCCCCACAGTTTTCATGAAGGTAAACCTGACCTATTAAACCTAAAATGTTTTTGTACCAGGCTGTAAACATGTTTATTTCTGCTGTAAACATGTTTATTTCTGCCATGAAGTTGGTCTTTTTAACATGGGAGTCTATGGGGATTTACTCTGTTTTGCAGCCCCTAGTGGATGAAGGGGGAACTGCAGTTTTATACACTTCCACATAGGCTTCACTTTTAACCACCAGAAGTTCTGTCCATCTTTCATATACGGTGTATGGATTCAACGCAGACGGCCGAGTCAGGCTGCAGGTACGGCCGAAGCTCGCGAGGCAACAGGTCGAGTCACAGCAGGAAAAGCCACTTAAAACATAAACGTTCTGAATTATTCAGTCTCAGCTACGGTTGACTACAAACATCTGTCTGAGCGATGCGTTCATGAAGTATTTATTAGCTTGGTAATAACTCTGTTGCTTGTAAATAAAACAGACATATTTGCGCAACAGATGACAGAAATGATTTCGCTATTTGTACAGTTATATCAGAGAAGGGAACAGATGGAAAACAAGAGGTTTTGTGTTTCTAAACAACAAACAGGCCAAATTACAGCGACGTTCTGAATCCAGATCCATCCATCCTGGTTAGTGACTTTATGTTGATTTAAAATGAGCTTTGCAACACGGTTATTAATCTTTAATAATCTGGTTTAACTCCAGCTGGAGTTTAATCGACTGCTGGACACTGATTAACAGGGACATTATGACCCCTCATGCAGCGCTCTGCAAGTTGTTTTATACGCTGTGAAAGTACATTTTTTACTTCTGAAACTGATTCAATTTCCTGTTAAACTTTTCATTCAGACAGAAAATGATCTTTTTTTCTGTCTTGCCTTTGTTTTGTCTGCTGCATTTCTAAAAGTAAGACATCCTGACTGAAGCTGTGCAGCATGAAAACATATTTTCTGGTATTTTACAGCAGCTTCCATCATGTTTCCCAGGAGGTCTGTTCTGATTAATGACTGAAGTAATAAGGTCCGTATCTGAAGCCTGAGTTCCTGCTGTATCAGTAGCTCCACAGTCTGCCGCTGCTTTTCACAGAAAACACTAAACCTTTTCCTCCTTTTGCTTTTCCTCTGCCTGCCAACATTCCTCTTGTGTTTGGCAGAGACTGAAGATACACTTCTGAAGGGGGCTTATGGCCTTCAGAAGGCTTTCTGTGATGTTTTTAGTCAGAAAATCTATAACACTTAAGCAGAGACGGTTTCTTTTCGCGACCAAAGCAAATTTACATGGAACAGCGTTTCTATTGCGTCTTCCAGCAGCAGCTGAGTGGAAACAACGGAGGAAAATCCACAAACTCTGGAAGAAGGCCAAAGTAAGACTGCTGGGATAGCAGAATATTACTGAAACGCAGCCCTCACGTCCTCCTGACAGATTCTGGATGGGTCACATGGGAGGACGCCACCGTGCAACATTTAAACCAAACGTTCTGCTAACGTGCACATCACGTTGCACACGACACCAACAGCAGCAGAGTACAGGTACTTTTATCAGGTCTGGTGCTGCGATGAGCCTCTCATTAGACCAGCTCTGGTCCTCCAGGGCCACAATCCTGCAGGTTTTACATGCTTCCCTGCTCCAACCCACCTGACTCAAACCAATCAGTCATTGGCTGTTGGATCCATTTAATGAAAGCCAGGTGTGTTGCAGCAGGTATACATCAAAAACCTGCAGGCAACAATCATCACCCAAAGTAATCAATCAAACTAGATATGAATTCAATCCCTGTCATGCTGTAAATAGTTATTTTCCCATCATGCACCTGTGGGGTTTAATAATGGCCCTTTAGAAGAAGTGGATGGAGATCAGGTTCTTACGGTTCATTAATCCGAGTTATCGGGTTCAGATGATCACATAAACCCTCTCAGGTTCAAAGAGTTTAAATGTTTATGCTTGAGGCGCTCCTCCGTCCTCTCAAGTGCACGTGTGAACAGTAACGTGCATGTTTCCAGGCGACATCAGATAAAACTGGTTTGTAAATCAGCCTGAATGAATCTGACTAACTTACCCCCCGGAAGACACAACCGTCTCAATGAGAATATCAGCTCGCCTTGCTGATATCTCTGCATGGATGAAGGCTCGCCACCTTCAGCTCAATCTGTCCAAGACAGAGCTCATCGTCTGCCCAGCCGATCCTTCCTTACAGGATCACACTAGATCCTACGTCCGCTGCCTCGAATCTGGGTGTCATGGTGGATGACCAGCTGACCTTTAAAGGGGTGCTATGATGGTATTTGGAGTTTTCTGAGCTTTCTACAGTGTTACAGTGTTGAATCCTCATCAGACATGTGAACACACTATTTTTTATCACCTAAACACATGTTTGAGTTTGAGTTCCAGCACGCTCTCCGTTCGGTTTCCATGGTGATGAAAAACGCATCGTTTTAGAGTTTTTTTTCTACTTGGAAATCCTTGTGACGTCCCGGGGGATAAGGTTCGGTGATTGGTTACCTTCTACTGGTTAACAAGGGCATGTACAAATACATCAGGCGGGTGGAAAACGTGGGATAAAGTTATTTCCAACGATGGCTGGTGAGTTTACCAAAGAGAGACATCCTGCTGCATTCGTTGCTGTGGGTCGCTGTTTTCCACTTCGTTTTCAGGCTCTGATTCAGGTTCCAACATGTAGGGCTGTATGCTATGTGTTGACATTGTATTTATTTTTTTTTTTTATTGAGTTCATATTAGCCTAATCCTTCTGTTTATGAGACGTTACAATGACGGTGAAAGCAGCTGCGGTGGTAGGAGGCGGGGCTTAATGCAGAAGAGTCTCAATCCACTCGTTTTGCCCACAGGCTGATCTGACAGCCTACGGAGAGGGTCGGTCTGAAGTAAATAAAGAGATTTGTGAAGATAGCTCGATCAATCCCAGCCCTTCTGGTCTCAGAAATAAAAATAAATTAGCCTGAAATGCACATAATAGTTCCACTTTAAGGTCCATGTTGCCTCGGTTGCCCATACCTGCCGATATGCTCTCTATAACATCAAGAGAATCAGACATACCTGACAGAAAACACGACTCAGCTGTTGGTTCATCTCACACATCGATTACTGCAGTTCCCTACTGGCAGGTCTGCCTGCATGCTCTATTAAACCTCTACAGATAATCTAGAACACCTGCTGCGCGTCTGTTTTTCTATCAACCCAAACGAGCTCATGTCACTCTGCTGCTAATCGCTCTTCACTGGCTTCCAGTCGCAGCACGCATCAAATTTAAAGCTTTGCTTCTGGCTTACAAAACAATAACTCAAACGGCTCCCGTCTACCTTAAATTCAATTCAATTCAACTTTATTTATACAGCGTCAAATCACGGCAATGCCATCTCAAGACGCTTTACAGACAGAGAAAAAAAACATTAAGAAAGCCAATTCATAACAGCCTATATAAGGAAACCAGCAGATTGAGTTGGAGGCTCCAACTGAAAATCTCTCATCCTGAGCAAGCACACTGGCGACAGTGGGAAGGAAAAAACTCCCTTTTAACAGGAAGGAAACCTCCGGCAGAACCCGGCTCAGGGACAGGCAGCCATCTGCCTCTTCACTCCCTAATCCAGACCTACACTCCCTCTCCACAGCTACGTTCCACCAGTGAAAGATGCCTCGTGTTACCACCACAACGT
Source organism: Telmatherina bonti (assembly GCF_933228915.1). Taxonomy (NCBI): domain Eukaryota; kingdom Metazoa; phylum Chordata; class Actinopteri; order Atheriniformes; family Telmatherinidae; genus Telmatherina; species Telmatherina bonti. The sequence continues at coordinate 6,787,287 of NC_136618.1, read as the reverse complement.
GGGACTAAATCACCAGCCAGACTCTTTTCCTCTGTTGTGCCACGATGGTGGAATGATCTCCCAAACTCTGACCGCTCTGCAGAGTCCCTGTCTACTTTTAAGACCCAGCTGAAGACTCAGCTCTTCAAGGAGAACTTCTACACTTAGTATAGCTGTATTTGTTAGAAAGTTGGAGAACTTAGCCCAGTTCTTTGCAACAAACTTTATGGTATTAATTCTTTGTATTATGACATAGGTGATATTATGGGATGGGAAGGGAGTAAATAAAAAACAAAAAAATAAATAAATAAAACAAAAGCCTGTAGCACTTCATGGAAGGACCTGCATCGAACTGGACAGTCCACCAGCACCTTCCTACGATGTCCTCTACTGTTTGATTTCTTGCTTGTGTTGTTCTCACTCAAATGTAAGTCGCTTTGGATAAAAGCGTCTGAATGACTGTAAAATAGAATAGAATAGAACTGAAAGGTTTCTATATCCTGCACACGCTTCACAGCGATCCTATCAAAGCCGACACGGAGACGGCTTCAACAGCCGTTTCCACATCCAGCTGTCAGGATGAGCTGTAGACCTGCTCGGGAATCTGCAGGAGTTTCCTGGATGTGACAAGATGAGCTCAGGGCTAAAGTCTGAGACACGTTGCCCAGTAAGCCTCCACAAAACCCCCATGCATGCCGAGTCTGCCCTTTCTGAGCTGAAACACAGGAAGCCAGGCTCCGTCACACAGAAAGATGCCTGGAAAGCGGTCAATCTCCCTGCTGAGGCGATAAAAAATGGCCGATATGGCGCTTGATGGGACGATAAAGAGAATGCAGGACAAAGAATCTCAAACAATGAAAGTTAAACCAGCAAAATAACCCGACACGGATTCCTTCTAAATCTGCAAACATCAGGAGAAAACACGCTGCAGACACAAACTGGAATGTGGCAAATATTCCCAGCTGTGAAGAGATGATAGAGATGGGAATAAACAGAGTTTCAGCAGAGATAATGGCTGAAGAGACGTGCTGAGAGACGTTTGCAGGCCAAACGTTGCACGTTTCATACATGCAGCATGATGTTAAAAAGTCTGGCTGCTGATGAAGAGCCTGAGTTGTACGTCTAACATTCAGCAACATATTTTTCTACCATTGAAGAAGGATTATTCTCTGACTACACTCATTCATATGAAAAACTCCAGTTTTACTCCAACTGCAGGGATGTGTTTGTTCCTCTTACAGAGTGGAGGCAACCTTGTAAAGTTATTAACCAAAGATGTGTTTCACAGCAGCTGCAGGGCTGGAAATATGAAAAGAACCGGTGTGTAAGTGGTTCAGGTTTGCTCCTCTTCAGCAGCAGCTTGCACATCTGCAGAAAACCAGAGACACTGAAAGAACTTCTAGATTAAATCCGACTGATGATCCTTTCTGCTCCGTACACATCACACGGTGACACTGGCAAGAGTTGCATGTTTATGTGGATTAAATCCCAGATGGATGCTTTACATGCATGATGTCCAGTCAGCAGCCGAAAACAGAACCCTGGGAATGGAACATGGACGTCCAGTCAGAACCCTGGGAATGGAACATGGACGTCCAGTCAGAACCCTGGGAATGGAACATGGACGTCCAGTCAGAACCCCGGGAATGGAACATGGACGTCCAGTCAACAGCCTAAAACAGAACCCTGGGAATGGAACATGGACGTCCAGTCAACAGCCTAAAACAGAACCCTGGGAATGGAACATGGACGTCCAGTCAGAACCCTGGGAATGGAACATGGACGTCCAGTCAACAGCCTAAAACAGAACCTTGGGAATGGAACATGGACGTCCAGTCAGAACCCTGGGAATGGAACATGGACGTCCAGTCAGAACCCTGGGAATGGAACATGGACGTCCAGTCAGAACCCTGGGAATGGAACATGGACGTCCAGTTAGAACCCTGGGAATGGAACATGGACATCCAGTCAGAACCCTGGGAATGGAACATGGACGTCCAGTCAGAACCCTGGGAATGGAACATGGACGTCCAGTCAGAACCCTGGGAATGGAACATGGACGTCCAGTCAACAGCCTAAAACAGAACCCTGGGAATGGAACATGGACGTCCAGTTAGAACCCTGGGAATGGAACATGGACGTCCAGTCAGAACCCTGGGAATGGAACATGGACGTCCAGTCAGAACTCTGGGAATGGAACATGGACGTCCAATCAGAACCCTGGGAATGGAACATGGACGTCCAGTTAGAACCCTGGGAATGGAACATGGACGTCCAGTCAGAACCCTGGGAATGGAACATGGACGTCCAGTCAACAGCCTAAAACAGAACCCTGGGAATGGAACATGGACGTCCAGTCAGAACCCTGGGAATGGAACATGGACGTCCAGTCAGAACCCTGGGAATGGAACATGGACGTCCAGTTAGAACCCTGGGAATGGAACATGGACGTCCAGTCAGAACCCTGGGAATGGAACATGGACGTCCAGTCAGAACCCTGGGAATGGAACATGGACGTCCAGTTAGAACCCTGGGAATGGAACATGGACGTCCAGTTAGAACCCTGGGAATGGAACATGGACGTCCAGTCAGAACCCTGGGAATGGAACATGGACGTCCAGTCAACAGCCTAAAACAGAACCCTGGGAATGGAACATGGACGTCCAGTCAGAACCCTGGGAATGGAACATGGACGTCCAGTCAGAACCCTGGGAATGGAACATGGACGTCCAGTTAGAACCCTGGGAATGGAACATGGACGTCCAGTCAGAACCCCGGGAATGGAACATGGACGTCCAGTTAGAACCCCGGGAATGGAACATGGACGTCCAGTCAGAACCCTGGGAATGGAACATGGACGTCCAGTCAACAGCCTAAAACAGAACCTTGGGAATGGAACATGGACGTCCAGTCAGAACCCTGGGAATGGAACATGGACGTCCAGTCAGAACCCTGGGAATGGAACATGGACATCCAGTCAGAACCCTGGGAATGGAACATGGACGTCCAGTCAGAACCCTGGGAATGGAACATGGACGTCCAGTCAGAACCCTGGGAATGGAACATGGACGTCAAGTTAGAACCCTGGGAATGGAACATGGACGTCCAGTCAGAACCCTGGGAATGGAACATGGACGTCCAGTCAACAGCCTAAAACAGAACCCTGGGAATGGAACATGGACGTCCAGTTAGAACCCTGGGAATGGAACATGGACGTCCAGTTAGAACCCTGGGAATGGAACATGGACGTCCAGTCAGAACCCTGGGAATGGAACATGGACGTCCAGTCAACAGCCTAAAACAGAACCCTGGGAATGGAACATGGACGTCCAGTCAGAACCCTGGGAATGGAACATGGACGTCCAGTTAGAACCCTGGGAATGGAACATGGACGTCCAGTCAGAACCCTGGGAATGGAACATGGACGTCCAGTCAGAACCCCGGGAATGGAACATGGACGTCCAGTTAGAACCCCGGGAATGGAACATGGACGTCCAGTCAGAACCCTGGGAATGGAACATGGACGTCCAGTCAACAGCCTAAAACAGAACCTTGGGAATGGAACATGGACGTCCAGTCAGAACCCTGGGAATGGAACATGGACGTCCAGTCAGAACCCTGGGAATGGAACATGGACGTCCAGTCAGAACCCTGGGAATGGAACATGGACGTCCAGTTAGAACCCTGGGAATGGAACATGGACATCCAGTCAGAACCCTGGGAATGGAACATGGACGTCCAGTCAGAACCCTGGGAATGGAACATGGACGTCCAGTCAGAACCCTGGGAATGGAACATGGACATCCAGTTGGAACCCTGGGAATGGAACATGGACATCCAGTCAGAACCCTGGGAATGGAACATGGACGTCCAGTCAGAACCCTGGGAATGGAACATGGACGTCCAGTCAGAACCCTGGGAATGGAACATGGACATCCAGTTGGAACCCTGGGAATGGAACATGGACGTCCAGTCAGAACCCTGGGAATGGAACATGGACGTCCAGTCAGAACCCTGGGAATGGAACATGGACGTCCAGTTAGAACCCTGGGAATGGAACATGGACATCCAGTCAGAACCCTGGGAATGGAACATGGACGTCCAGTCAGAACCCTGGGAATGGAACATGGACGTCCAGTCAGAACCCTGGGAATGGAACATGGACATCCAGTTGGAACCCTGGGAATGGAACATGGACATCCAGTCAGAACCCTGGGAATGGAACATGGACGTCCAGTCAGAACCCTGGGAATGGAACATGGACGTCCAGTCAGAACCCTGGGAATGGAACATGGACATCCAGTTGGAACCCTGGGAATGGAACATGGACGTCCAGTCAGAACCCTGGGAATGGAACATGGACGTCCAGTCAACAGCCTAAAACAGAACCCTGGGAATGGAACATGGACGTCCAGTTAGAACCCTGGGAATGGAACATGGACGTCCAGTTAGAACCCTGGGAATGGAACATGGACGTCCAGTCAGAACCCTGGGAATGGAACATGGACGTCCAGTCAACAGCCTAAAACAGAACCCTGGGAATGGAACATGGACGTCCAGTCAGAACCCTGGGAATGGAACATGGACGTCCAGTCAGAACCCTGGGAATGGAACATGGACGTCCAGTCAGAACCCCGGGAATGGAACATGGACGTCCAGTCAGAACCCTGGGAATGGAACATGGACGTCCAGTTAGAACCCTGGGAATGGAACATGGATGTCCAGTCAGAACCCCGGGAATGGAACATGGACGTCCAGTTAGAACCCTGGGAATGGAACATGGACGTCCAGTCAGAGGTGTGAACATGACAGATCAACCTTCAACGTTCCCATGAGAAAAATCTGTGAAAGTGCCAGACTCTGCCCAGCGGAGGAAATGCAGGTGAGGTGTGTGCTGTAATGAAAGACATCTGAGCGTCATTTAGGAGCCACTTTTCACACCTCAGCAGATAAACGGAGGAGGTTTCCCCCCCGCCGACCCGTTGTGGGGTAAAGGCTGCTCTGCGGAGGAAAAAGCCATCCTGCAGCAGTTAACACGCCGTCTTTGTAGTATGTTAGCTTCTGTTCAACAGCTTGCTGCTGCCGTGTTGCTGCCGGTTTCAGCTAAACTCAGGTTACAGGCCGTTTCTCTGCTTTAGCAGGAAAATAACTCGGATCTTCTCATCTGAAACTGGAAGAACAAACACGCATACGGGCAAAGAATTTCCTCCACGCAGAAATGACCAGAAATGAACATTTAGGCATAAAAGCTCGACTGTATGAGTAAAACGTACGGCGCTCCTTTCTTCATCTGTCCCAACTTTTATCTCATCCTCCTCCTCCTCCAGGAGAATCTGTGCCCTTCATCGGTTCATTTAACTTCCTTGTTAATTCTGAACTAATTGTTAATGTGGGTGAAGTTAGAACTCATTCAGGATCCACACACAGGTCCAAATTACACATATGTGCTGATATAAATACATACATGCAGATAAAAATACATGCGCGGCGATATCAATACGTACTTGTTGATATTAATGCGTACGTGCCAATATCAATTCGTACCCGCCGATATCAATACGTACGCGCCGATAAATAAATAGGTAAGAGCCGATATCAATACGTACGCGCCGATATCAATACGTACGCGCCGATAAATAAATACGTAAGAGCCGATATCAATACGTACGCGCCGATATCAATACGTACGCGCCGATATCAATACGTACGCGCCGATATAAATACGTACGCGCCGATATAAATACGTACGCGCCGATATAAATACATACGTGCCGATATACATACATACGCGCCGATATAAATACATTTGCGCCGATATAAATACGTAGCGCCAATATAAATACATACGCGCTGATATAAATACATTTGCGCCGATATAAATACGTAGCGCCAATATAAATACATACGCGCTGATATAAATACATTTGCGCCGATATAAATACGTAGCGCCAATATAAATACATACATGCTGATATAAATACATACACGCATCCTATCTGGTATTTGGATGTTCCTGAATAAGTTTCATGTCTACCGGACACTTTTCGTAGCATCCAGAGTAATTCGAGCTGAATATTTTACCCTTTTCCAAGGCAGAGTCATTTAAAGTGGTTGGTTTCCAGGTATTGTACCATATTTTCCAGACTATAAGTCGCTCCGGAGTATAAGTCGCACTAGGCCAAATATACATAATTAGGTAGGAAAAAAACATACATAAGTCACACTGGAGTATAAGTTGCATTTTTTGCAGGTAATTTATTTTACGAACTACTTGACCAAAAACAGACATTAAGTCATCTTTGAAGGCAAGTTATTACATTACTAAAAGAATAGAGAAGAGCCTGAATAGCTGAAATAAACATGAACAGAAAAGGTGTCCAGTGTTTATGTAACATAACAGTTTTACGTAACTACAGTCTAAAGAGCGAAACAAATGTGTGGAAAAGAGAAGCTCTTGCTAGGGTTAAATTTCTGCACCTAATTCTTGTCTTATCGGAGATGGTCTGCAGCATAGCAGATGTCTAGAGCTGGACCAGGTCAGCCCTCCTGTAATAATTCAGTTTTACAGCGAGGACTTTTCATCTTTTCAGCCTGCAAACTAACCGAAGCATCAAATCACCTGCAGCAGAGTTTTATTTCATCTCCAGTTGGGATCCGACGTGCAGGATTCAGTTCAGATTCCAGCAGTCCACTTTTAAATGTTCAGTTCTACTTTATAGAACAAAAGATGTCCAAACTCTAGATAATAAGCGTCTAGACTGGGCAAGAAAATCAGATTTTACATGAAAACCATCTCAGTGAGGCTATAAATCTGAGAAGATTGAAGAAACTGACAAGATTTCCAGCCCATGAGTCGCAGCTCATTTCCTGTCGCCTCCCTTCAGCTTCTTATTAACAAAGGAAGCTGATAAAGTATTCAGGCCTGCTACCCCTCCCCATATTTCCACTCTACTTCAACAACCCTTTCATTGATTTCAGTCCAGCTACTGTAAGTCCGAGTGGTCGTATTACTGAATGAAGCTACAGGAGTTCTTGTTTTCAGACAGGAACACTTTCACATCCTCCAGCAAAGACGTGAGAATAAACAAGACGGCAAGTCTCCCCGTTAAACCTTCACGCTCAACACTAACAGCACGCTATGACGGGGACACTGTTTACCACCAACATGGCATGTTTAGCTTCGTTTTCTCAGCAGACCCTGGCAGGCAGAGGTCATTTTTAACCACACCATTCCTCCCCGCTCGTTCACAGGCTGTTTTTAGAAGCAACAGGCACACCACCAAAAATGGCCCACAGGAGCATTTGAACCCACCGAGGAGACAAAGAGCGGCTGTGGGAGTGAAATCCCGTCCACACTGCAGCTTACAGGCACATTAATCAGAATAAAGACACTAAGACGTTACTTACAGGACAAGAGGAAGCTTTCTCATGGAATGAGAAAGCTTCAGGGCGGCAGTAAAGCTGCTGCAGCTCGTATTTAATAAGTACGTTTAGAGAAGTCATCATTACTTCACAGTTACTGGCAGTAATAAACAATATGACTAATTCATTAGAGATTCTATCTGAACCGCATCTTTAATACAGCTTAGAAGAGGCATGTTGGAGTGGGAAAGCACAGCAGAGGAAGTAAACGGGTCAAGTTATCCATGTTGGATAAGTTGGAAGTTTCAGAGAAAAAAAGCAGCTAAAGGAGGAAAAACTGTTTTACTACCTGGATGATGGTAAATCTGCTGCGTGTAATTACATCAATGCTAACGTAGCAAAACGTTTACATGTTTAAATCGTAGACTGGACATATGAGATGGGCAGAGCCTCCGCGACGTCACCCGTAGGTTTCTGAAGAGCTGAATTGAAGCTCGGTGGGCGGTTCCTACCATCGCCATCTTGGCAGGGGCATGCGTGTCGTCTCGCCCAGAAAATACAAATATGGACAAAGAGGTGGAGCTGAGAGGGGGGCTGTGAGTGTCATGGTGGATGATTGACATCAAGCGAACTCCGAGCTGCCTGTAGCTAAGAGCTAACCGAGCTAACCCAGAGATAACAGGAGCTAACCAGCTAACGGAGGTAAGCGGGCTAAAGCTAAGTCACGTTGTTAACCGACTAAAAACTGCGGTTGTTCTACGTACTTCTGACTTGAAGCAGGAGATCGGGTACCCGTCAATCAAAAGGACATGCCCCTAAATATGCCGAACTTCAAGATTAAATTACTTTTAAACGGGCGAGTTAGAAAAAAATTAGCTCCCCCCACATGAAGGTAACCTAGGTGACCTATTAAACCTAAAATGGATTTTTGTACCAGGCTGTAAACATGTTTATTCCTGCTGTAAACGTGTTTATTCCTGCTGTAAATGTGTTTATTCCTGCTGTAAACGTGTTTATTCCTGCTGTAAACATGTTTATTCCTGCTGTAAACGTGTTTATTCCTGCTGTAAACGTGTTTATTCCTGCTGTAAACGTGTTTATTCCTGCTGTAAATGTGTTTATTCCTGCTGTAAACGTGTTTATTCCTGCTGTAAACGTGTTTATTCCTGCTGTAAATGTGTTTATTCCTGCTGTAAACATGTTTATTCCTGCTGTAAACATGTTTATTCCTGCTGTAAACGTGTTTATTCCTGCTGTAAACGTGTTTATTCCTGCTGTAAATGTGTTTATTCCTGCTGTAAACGTGTTTATTCCTGCTGTAAACATGTTTATTTCTGCTGTGAAGTTGGTCTTTTTAACATGGGAGTCTATGGGGATTTGCTCTGTTTTGCAGCCCCTAGTGGATGAAGGGGGAACTGCAGTTTTATGCACTTCCGCATCGGCTTCACAGTTAACCGCGGAGGTTGCCGCTTGGTGCAAACAGGTTGTTCAGACCAGACCTGTACTGTCTACATTTGGGGCGTACTATCTCAGGTACCTCGTGATTCAATAATTTAATAATTAGCAGAATTTTGAGGCATTTTTCCACCCTTTAGGTTTTTTTCTCACTCCGTGGCGACATTTATAGAAAGGCTTCATGATATTGGAAAGAAACCGTTGGATGTTTTTAACGCTGGCTAGCTGCTAGCTTCCTGCTAGCTCTGTTTACTGTTGGCCCGTCCAACAACACTTTACGGCTGCAGTTTTTTGTTATTATTATATAGAATAATTGTTTTAGAAAATGTAAAAGTCTCTGAATCAGCATGTGTTGCATCAATCAATCACATAGTGAAACAGTTGTGTTTTGGTCCCGCCATGTCCGCCCCCAGTCGTAACGTTTTATTCTTTTAAATAAACTCAACAGACCCTTACTTTAGTTTCTGCAGACGTCTTCATCGGAACTACCGAGCGGTCACAACCGTTTATGTAAGCTGTACTTTCTCATTGATCATGGATTATTTTTTACATTCCGGTAAAATGTCCGATGTAGAAGCAGCTATTAATCATTAAAGATCCTAACCTGCCCATTAGCTTAGAAAACAACAACCCGGGTTTCAGATGGAGCCGTTAAACAGGCCTCAGCGGGACGTCAGAGACCTTTTCAGTTCCTCTAATGTGGATTGAAAAACACCGACTTGTTGCGTTCCCACCGTGGAACGTCAGGAGGTGACATTAGGAAAGGCCATACACAGACTGGACAGCTGGCACAGTGGCCGTTTTCCTGCTGGTCTGACTGGGACCAACTGTGTTTTTACTGGTCTCACTGGAAAGCCATGACGAGGTGACGTCTCCTCATCTCTCCGGCGGTGCTCCCATGTCCCTGCTAAAGACTCTTTATGCAGATTTACATGACTTTCGAGAGGAACAAGAGACGTATGTAGAAATCACAAAAACCTTCTGCGATGCAAGTTGCAACGTAAAATACGGAAATAAGTTGCATTGACGTACAATTATGACGAGTGACTTCCACCATCTGCAGGAGCAGCCATCTCAACTGGAAAGAAACGTTGATGCTAATAAATGTGATCAGAATCTTGGCAGTTTACATGAAGCCTTTTTATTAAGGGTGGGAAAATTGAATTGTAAAATCAAATATCTGCATTTTTTGCTTCACAATTTTAAAATCGATTTTTTTCAAATAAATAAAAATAATCCAATATAAAATTTTTTGTCATTTTTAATTGTTTTTATTGATCTTTTTACTTGTATTCTTGGGCATTATAGCAGCAAGACAAGCAAAATTTTTGTACAATTATTTTGTTTTTCAGCTACAAAAATCAGCAATATGGAAGAATTGTAAGAATCGCAATTTAAATCGAATCGGCACCCAAAAAAAATCAGAATCGAATCGGGACAAAAGCATATCGCCACAGCCCTACTTTTTACCTTGATCAAACTTTAAATCCAGATACTCATGTTCCTGTAAACATGGATGATAAAATCAGATGTTATCATTTCATCTGGGATTTGGTACCTGCGCTCGCCTTAGGTGGACAAGGTAGACAAGTTCAACAAAGTCGTGAAAATGTTTTTGTGAGCATTTGTGTGATTTTACAGACAAATCAGGGATTTTTTCACTGGCAAAGCAGTATGAGAAATAAATAATGATGACCTGCCTGGTTGGATACGAGGATTACTACCTCATACATCGGGTCTGCATGTGATGGAGGTAAAACAAGCGACTGTAGGGCAAAAATATAATCACGATTATTTTGACTGAAACTGAGATCTGGATTATTTAACACAATTATCCAGTATTTATGAACAACGCTGCGCGTCGTGGTGTTCTAGACTCCGTGTCGTGCATTATAACCGTCTAATGGACGGTTCCGAGTTGTTTAATCTGCTTTTACCGCTTATATAGGAACTATTTTACGTTGGCCTGGATGTACGTTTTATACCAAACAACCGCTGTCAGGCTGCAGTGCGTTTCTCTCGTCCACCTGTTAAAAGACGGCTGATCTGAACCAGCTGGTTAACGCGTTGCTATGGTAACGCCCCGTAACGGAGGGATATTACAGTGTTTAACTGGCCAAGCTATGTATAGGAAAATAATGCAGCCAGTTGTCACTGACAATGGTATAAACTATGTTTAGGTGAACTTCCACAACCTACTGCAGTTATTCTACATGGACCTGCAGCCGGAGCCGACTGAGACTGGCCGCCTGGGAGTGCTTTAGGACGGGAGAGGCTCCCGCTGCTCCTTCCTTACAGTAACTGCAGAACAACATGTGCCTTCAAGTCTGTCGCCAAAACACCAGAAAAGTCTCTAATAACTCCAGTAAAAGCTGCTAGATTTGTCGCTTTTAACAAAAAAAGTCTCCAGATTTAGCGAGAAAGTCTCCAAGTTGGCAACAGTGTCTGAATGAAAGCAAAGCGGCTGTGGGAGGAGTTTACAGCACAGCGCTGCAACGCCAGAGACGCTCGATTAGCAGCTGAAGACAGCAGGAGAGGAAACTGCAGGGAGAAAAATAATCACACCCTTTTATTTTTATCATCGATGAAAACCCAGATCGTACTGAGATTACAATCTGATTAATCACCCAGCCTTACAGAACAGTCTTCATCACTTTGCTTTCTCATCTTCCTCTGCAGCACAATGCACATGTTGCAGAGCCTCCATATGCATTCATCATTTCTGTCAAATTCACACATAAGGTGTGCGTCACTCGCCGCCACAGACACAAACGTGCACATTCGTGATAAACATCACATGTCCAGAAGAAAGGCCTGGGCGTGGCTCTCTGCGTTGTAAGTGGCCTCATAAATCAGGTAGGAGCCGGACCCCTGCAGTAGCAGCTGTTCCCCGGGGTCACATCCATTCATCTGGTGGCCACTAGCGCCTTTCAGCCCCCCCTCCAATGCCCTACATTTATCCTCCTTCTCAATTAGCCTTCCTCCCCCTCCTCCGCCCCCTTCGCCTTCCATATCTCCTTCTGACATCCCCTCATTCTGTCTGTCCTTCCCTCTCTTCCTGCCTCCATTTCCCTGATTAAACTGAGCCCCTGTGGAGTCAGCAGACCCTGTAGTATTTCCCCGTCGGCTCGCATCCTCCCGCTTTTCTTCAAATGAATCTGCAGAGGTTGGGGAGAGGTTTGCATCCTGCTCTGACAAGCTGCTCGGACCGACCATGAATCACAGGAGCTGAAAGAGGTTTAGAGGTTTCATGTTTTTAAGTCTCTTTTCCAGAGATCAGCTGTTCACAGCCAAAAGTTTCAAACTTCTAATACGACTCTACCTCGGAGCTGTCAGCCCCTCATGTGATGTGTTTCTAATCAGAACAAATCATGTGGGACCACTTGTTGAAGCCCTTTCATATGATCACATTAAGGGAGATGAGCAGCCTGTTGCATGTGCTTAATCAACCCAACACATTACAGACTTTTATACTCTGAATGGCTGCTACCTTGCAAAAGATATTTCTGATTCCACAGGGACTTCCTGGTTAGATAAAGGTAAATAAATAGTAATAAATAAATACTCTGATACACATGTCTCTTTTAAGTATGTTTGTAAGTCTGTATTTTTTTGTTTGTTTTTTAATGGACCTAGAGTCTGAATAAAGATAGAAAGTACTCCAACACCACCAGAAAACAAATACATACAATTTCACACAACATCATCTGAAAGTTTAAACATTTAACTTGCAAATTAAGTTTTATTTCAATCCCTTTGTATCCTGTTATGTTCCAGACAGTAAAGCACATCCCTGTAATCAAGGCCGGATCATCCAACGGGCATTACCCAGGGGCCCATGCCCACTTGGGGCCCATGTGGGGTAAACACCAGCAGTACATAAAAGCCAGATACTGACACCACAATGTATTGCTATTGGCTGAGAGATGCTAGAAATGTATCATTCACAATTTTCACAATGTTGCGATGGGGAAGAAGGGGGGGGGGGGGGGGTGTCCCTGGAAGACTCTGGGCCCAGGGGCCTGTGCACTTTTAATCTGGCCCTGCCTGTAATTTCACCCATGACTTTCCCAACAGTTTAAAAGAAGCAGCATGCTGATACTTTAAACCTTTAAATTTAAAAAAAAAAAAGAACAATTTAATAATAAAAAAAATATTACTATTTAATCAGGTTTGGATGAAAGAGAGTAAAAATGTGAGAAAGTGGAATAAAAGCGTGGTTTACCTCGCAGCAGTGGTGTTATATCCGAGGCAACATGCAGGAGCAGTCAGCCGGCTCTCCTCCTCCGGATGGCGGTGATGAAGCAGCGGCTGTCCGCCGAGCTGGCACCGACACAGACCGGGGGGGGGGGGGGTCGGGGGGCACTTTCTCCTCCGTTAACTCACAGGAAATCCCTCCTGCTGCTCATTCTGCTCAACTTCCCTCTGAAAACACAAATAAATCTCTCCAATCTGGGAAGTAACGGCACAAAAACCGAGAGAAAAGCTCCAAAAGGAAAGCGTTATCCCGGCAGAAGTTCAGCGCGTCTCCGCTGCTGGATCTGGAATAAAAAGAGGACCAGCTCCGCAAACTGCGCAGGCGTCGCTCCAGACAGGAAGCCCCTGCTGGCTCCTACAAAATAAAACACAACTCCAACATCAAACCTGGAAAAATGGTTTTGTTTCTCATCACTCTAAAAAGAATTAGCTGTGTTTGAATACATGTGCATTCATTATTTTTGGTTTGTAGACTATAATCACTAATCAGGGTCCAATAAGTCTCAGATAATGAGACGATTGTTGACTTGTTTCATAATGTTCCGGTACAAATGGTACTGCTACAGCCAAGTTAGCAGCTTTGTGTTAACTAGCAGGTGTGTTTTAACTTGGTTGTAAGGGTTATGTCTCTGAAAAGAAATTTTACTTTTTCAGTTAATCATTTTCCTTGGGAAATTTAGTTAAATTCCATTTGAAATGACTGATCTAGATTTTTTTTCAAATTAATAATACTCAATCTACCCCCAAGCTCAGTAAACTTAGCACACCACATAAATCTCTTTGGCTTCATACAAGTTTTGTTAGTTTGAGAGTAAAATAAATAGCTCAAACATGTGAAAGCAAAATAAATAGGCTTTCCCAAGGATAGTATTTATTGTTACAACAAATACAGTCATCACACTAAAATAAACTTAGCACACAAAGTAAATAAAATTGTGTTTGGATGGATTATTTTTTTGTTGTAACAACAGTTCTTGACAATAAATATTCCGTTGAAAAACTTGTTTATTTCCCTCTTAAATTATTCAGCTAAAATAAGTACTTTTTTTTTTTTACAATTACACTATATCTAGGACGAGGTTGCTAGGTTTGTTTTAATGCTCATCATGCAAATATATATGTATAAACGTAAACACTAACAGTTTGTGCTAGCTTGGATGTAATGCTCTCACACTAATGTTAACTTAGCACAAAGAATAACTAAATTAGTGTTTGGTGGATTATTTATTTGTTGTAAGCATGTTTCTTGGAAATACATAAATAAAACAAACAAATAAATAAATAAAACAATAAATAAATCAAATAAAAAAGCTACTGTTGGAAAAACCCATTCTTACCCTTTTAAATGGATTCTTATTTGTCAGAAAAATGCACTTGTGGGATGAGCAGGAGAGTTGAGAACATAGCTTGTACACATAAAAAACTTTTATGTCATGCCAAAAAGCATGTTCTGCCACTGACCTTCAACATCAGGCATGTTTGTAATAATGTTAGCAACATGTTGAGCAGAACTGGACATGTGGGGGCATTTTATGTTCAGGTTGTAGCTGGATCACAGCGTCATGAAGAGCTTTATGCTGGTTACTATGGTTGTGACGATATGCATTTGTCCTGATTTGATTCGATTCAGATTTTTTGGGTGCCGATTTGATTTAAATTGCAATTCTCACAATTCTTCAATATTGCTAATTTTTGCAGATTAAAAACCAAATAAAATGTAGAATTATTTTTTTTTGCTTGTCATTTTTCTTGATTTCAGTTAGGAAAAAACAACACAGTGGCCAGACCATCATTCTGCTGCTATAATGCTCAAGAAGACAAGTAATAAGAGCAATAAAAACAATAAAAATGACAAAATTTTACACTGAATTTTTTCTTTATTTGAAAAAAAAAAAGATTTTTTAATTAAAAAAAAAAAATCGATTTCAAAATTGTAAAGCAAAAAAAAAAAATCCCGATATTCCATTTTTCGATTCGATTTTCACACCCATACTGGTTACTGCACTGACGGAACATATTTTGGTGGAGGTAGATGGCCACCAAAACTCCTACATGCATTTATGTTCCTTTTATTTTTGAAATGTTTTACTTCTATTTCCCGTTTCCTGCTCTTTGAGTTTCGCTGACTTGGCGCAACCCCCCCCACCCCCCACCCCATCCCAGTGACGTCACTGCTAGGCACCCACACTAAAATAATTGCCTGTTGCCGACATGTCCAAACAATGCTCCATTCGTCAATAAGTCCAGTAAACTGTGCATCATCATCATCATCATCATCATCATCATCTTTTTATAACCAGCATGTGTTACAGGGTCTACAGAGTCACTGAACGAAAATATTTGTACTTTTTGTGTGTTGAGATCCCTCAGTCTCAAGGGCAGGTGGGAATAAAATAACTAAAATTATATATAAAAGAGTTTAAAAAACTGACATCGAACTAATTATGAGGTGTCCTGGTGATTAAATCATGTATGTAAAAAACATAGAAAAATCTAAAATAGTTTATTTTAGCAGTGAAAACTTTTTAAAATGTAATAAATGGACATTTAAAGAGCACATGAATTAAAATTCGTTAAAATCATAACAGTTTTCTTTGCTATTTACGGCTCCATAAACCTCAGTTCTGTGGAAAACATCTGCAGTTTCTAAATAATCAACCAGTGAGCTATTTATTGTCTTTAAACTTAGTGGAATGTTATTACTGTCTCAGCTCTGGTGGAAAAAATGCAAGAAAAAACAAACTATTAAGTCCGGAAGCTCCTCGAATCCTGTTTATTCTCCAGGGAGTGTTTACATGAGGATGCAGCTTGACCGTGTGCTCCACAGCGGAGCAGGATGGACAACTTCACTGGTTTTAGGCCAGTTATAACTTCACTTTTACTCATTTTACAGATATTTTATGCTGCTTATAGTTCGTGAGCCGGCTCATGTATGCCAGAGAAGCACTGATATGAATCATTCTCCAGAATTAAGAAACAAGCAAATGATGCTTCTTGTCCAAGTCAGCAAAAACCATCAGGGACCAGCTTTTTTTTTTTTTTTTGGCTGAGCAACAGGAAGCGAGGAAGATGAAAAACCAAGATTGTACAGATATGCCGACTGTCTTCCAGGCAGCTAAATCTTCCACATATCCTGTCCTGCAGCACTTCCTCTTCATCTAACACTGCGACCGCTCACTTGTCCAGCTGATATTTAACATAAAACTCAATAAAATTAAAGAAAAAATGGAAAAAAGACGACTTTGTGTCGATGGGTAACTATGAACCTGAATGAACTAAAATAACTGGTGGAGTTCCTCAGGGCGTCATCTGGTGCTCCTGCTGTTCAACATCTACATGCTTCCACTCACTCAAATGATGAAAAACAACAACATACGTTGCCATAGTTACTTAGGACACATCCACATCAGTCTATCGGACCGTTCCAAGCGGACCAAATACAGGAAGCGGACTACAAACCAAGTCCCTTCCTGCATGTGGTGTAGCATTGCATTGTGGGTAAATCCATAGCGATGGCGTTAAGGGTCCTCTGCCTCGTCTGGTGTTCATACTGCCTCCATTGTTGCAGTGGATTTCTGCAGTATACTTGCATAAGACACAATAAAAACCCAAAACAGCCATAGTTTGGTCTCCATGTTTAACTGGCAGGTGGAGGAAACAGAGTTTTCTTCTTCATGTCCTCTCTTCTGCTAAATACTAGTGCAGCGCCACCTCTGGTGGGAATGGGGAGATATTATTCTAATAGTTTGGCTGGTTTCACTAAACTGCAGCGTGAACACGGTCTCGGTCCGCATGGATACACCCCCCTGCAGCTGGACCGAGTCCCCAACCGGACCGAGTCTAGCGGACTGTCCTGATGGGAATGGATCCTTAGATGACAGACAAATCTATGCAACCGTCCAACCAGGAGACTAAAGTCAGATCCAAACTCTTATCAAACACAACTTCCTCCAGTTAAATGAAGACAAATCTAAACAAAAGTATTTAGAGCATAAAAACTAGAGTCTGTACTCGGCTTCAGACGGGTACGTTAAAAACTGATGACAAGGCCAGAAATCTTGGTCTGTGGAATGGGAGATGAAAACCAGTAAACATTTAATTCCAAGTCGCTGGATGTGAAAAATCCAGTATTTCACATCATGATCAGAGTAACTTTTAAAGCTCTAGTAATCTTGAAGTCATTATTGACCAGCACTTGTCTTTTAGCTCACATTAAAAACAGGTTTCTAGAACCGCCTTCTTCCACCTGCGTCATATTGCTAAAATTAGGAGCATCTTGTCTCAGAAAGATGCAGAAAAATGAGTCCATGCCTTTATTACTTCCAGACTGGATTACTGCAAGTCCTTATTTATAGGTTGTCCCAAATAAGCCCTGAAAAGTCTCCATCTGATCCAAAATGCTACAGCGAGGGTTCTGATGAGGACTAGCAGGACTAGCACTGGCTCCCTGTTAAATCCAGGATAAAGTTTAAAATTCTTCTCCTGACATATAAAGCTCTCCATGACCAAGCTCCATTGTACATAAAAGATCTTATAGTTCCATATATTCCAAACAGAGCACTGCGCTCTCAGACTGCAGGTTTACTGGTGGTTCCCAGAGTCTCACAGAGTCCTATGGGAGGAAGGGCCTTTAGCTATCAGGCTCCTCTCTTATGGAACCAGCTCCCACCGTGGGTTCGGGAGGCAGACTCCCTCCACACCTTTAAGATGGAGCTGAAAACCTTCCTTTTCCATGATTCTTACAGTTAGGATATGAGCATCTCCTGAGTTGGAGTCTGCATGTACGGGACCCAACTGTCCAGGTTATGCTCATTGCTCTTATAGTTATGGGTAGTCTAGCCATCCATTACTTATGTAGCAATGGGGATGTTACCTGATGCACTGAGAAGTACCTCGCTCTATTTCTTATTAATGTATAAATACATGGCAATATAGCAGGTCTGCAGGTCTTCCTGAATAAGTGCAGTTGTACATGTTGATCTGTCTTTCCTGTCCTCTCCATCCCAACCAGTCGAGGCAGATGGCTGCCCTCCCTGAGCCGGGTTCTGCCGGAGGTTTTCTTCCTGTTAAAGGGGAGTTTTTTCCTTCCCACTGTCGCCTCGTGCAGCTCAGGATGGAGGATTGGATCCAAGTCATGACTCGATGCAATCAGTTGGTTTCTGTTATAGGATATTTATGAATTGGCTTGAAATGATGTGTCTGTAAAGTTCCCTGAGACAACATTAAATAAAGCTGAATTGAATTGAAGTTGTTTTAAATGTACATACGTGTACATTCCCATTGCTGTAATCCTGACGGCTGAACTGACTCACCTCATCATACAAGCTGAAATAAGACCTTTTAAAAAGCAAAGTTATTCCTCTTTACTTCCTCGTGAACCCACTGCCCTCAGGGAACGTCTCTGTGGTCTGACGCCCCCTTGTGGTGTGTTTCAGTCACTGCATGTCTTCACAGATTATCATCAGTTTTTTTTTCTTTTTTTTTTTTTTTTTAACCTGATTATCATCAGTTTTTAACAACTCCAGAGACATCCAGTGTCAGATAAGGAAACTACAGACCCAGATCTGTTTATAGAAGCTGGGAGACAATAAATCTGTTTAATGTGAGGTTTGTTTTTACTGGTTATGCTTTATAAAGGAAGTTTTAAACACAGACTTCCTCACATTTACATGTCTGACCCAGCCTGAGTTTAGATGTTAGATTTCCTGATGAAAATCTGTCTGACTGCTCCTCCTGCAACCCTTCCAACCCTCCATCATCACAGCCACAGACCACTGACTGATTATTAAAAAGCATTAAGCAGACATTAAAGCTGCAGCAACAGAAAAAGCAGGAAACACAAAACATTGCTCTTGGTGAAACACAGTAAACACAGAAACCATTCAAGCAACTTTATCTTGATTATGATCATTAAACATGTAAAATATCCAGTTTTGTTTAGACTCTTCTGTAGATCATTGCAAGAAAAGAAAAGTAAAACTCAATCCAGACAGACATCTGCAGAGTTTTAGGCTGGTGAATATTAAACCCTGAGTGTTGCTTGTAAGGTTGAGCAGCCGTAGAGGAGCTCAGAAAATGATCTCCATGGTTACTTAGATTAGAGATATCCCATATTAAGTGTGTATAAAATATCTAAAGGTCTATTTTATGGTTTATGATGATGGGAACTAATGGTCAGGCTGTAAATGAACACCCTGCAACATGGTGGAAGACCAGACCCTCCACGTTGGGAGCCGTCAGGCTGCTGATACTGAAGCTGATCCCTTTCTCCTCAGCCTTCTGTATTCTGTATTCTCCACATTTTGATGATGATGATGATAATAAACATGATAAAAACCTGCATTTAACCAATAAAATATAAAAACCAAACCTGACCACAATGTAGCAGCATTATGATGACATCACGCCCTCTGATTGGCCACCACAGTCATGTGACACACACTGGGCTTTTTAATAAAACACAAATGTTTAGTCTCATCAGGGTGTTATCTTCATACATCATACAGTATTTAGGCTGGGATTTTTTTAAAGTATCGACTCATTTCTGGACAACTTGCATCTCGCTTTGATAAAAGCTAAAAGACTGCAGAATAGAATCTGAAATAAAAAAAGGAAAAAATCTTCTCATATGATGCAGATTTTCTCCAACTGGAAACATTTCTGAAGCAGTTTTCAGATCTTTCTGTGAATCTGTCCTCAGAAAGCTGCTTCGTCTTGGTTTAAAGAAGAATTCAGTGAAACTTTACCAAACAAGGCAGGAAATGATGGACGTCCTTCGTATCAAGACAAAGTTTTATTGTATGTTTGGAAAGCAAACGGCTGTAAGACATAGACTAGACACAATGTTCCGGTTCACATCACCGCCCTGCTGTAACCTCACAGACTAGTTAAGCCTGGTTAACCCTGGTTAAGCCTTCCAGCAGGGCCGTGACGTGGCGTCCTCACTGGAGCAGGTAAAGAAACATGTCGGAGTTTAATATCTACGTCACAACACATTTAAACCCAAAGCATTTTAAGGCTTTTGCTGTTTATTCTTCTTTTTTTACTACAACAGCAAATTACAGAAGCAGTATTGAAAATAAAAATATGAATTTTCTTGTTCTTGTAAAAAAGAAAAAAAGAAAAATCTGCACAAAATCTGAATGACAGTACAAAACGAAGCAGTATTATGGGATGTACACGTAAAGCGACATTACTGTTGAAAAATCTATCTTCTTTTTCAAGAATGAAAACATCTGGATATCTTTTACATTTCAGATTATTTCCCTTCTGAGACAATCTGAAACTACATAGAAAAGATGAAATGAAGGAGTTTTTCTGTTTGGACTTTAGTTTTTTTTCTCTTTTTCTGCAAATGAAGGTAATAAACACTCTTAAATATATTTGTCAGTGCAACATTGTAGGTTTTGAGTCCAGGCTACAGGATGGTTTCCTCTGCAGCTGCAGGCGGAGGAGAGCCCAGATGGACTGGCTGAGGAAGTGTTCACCACGGCACGACGTTCACGGCACACAGAAAAGAAAAAAGCCTCCCCAGCATCGAGTTTCTGATTGATTGATTGAGTTCCTGGACACGCCGGACCCTGGTGTCCCCGGATTGTCTCATCCGTCCAAAGCAAGAGTCTTGAAGAGTTCACATCACGGTGACGTTTGCACCTTTTTTTTTTTCTTTATTATTTATATACTTTTAGTGAAAAAGATAGAAAACAGGTTGTTACATGTTGCTCTTCTCTACAAGTGTCCCGTCCCCCCTTTTGGTTTCTCTTTGGGGGTCTCTGAGAACCTGATGAACTGTGACCCCAAAAACAAAGAAAGAAGGGGGGTGAGCATCCTTTGGTAAAGCCACAGAGCGAGTCCAGGACCTGGTTCAGGTGATGCCACTCGATCCCACCCCCCCTCTGCTGCACCAGCGTCCCATCCTAATGACATCACAAGGTTATGGCTGCTACATGTGAAACAGGTTAAAGGCCTGAAGCTACGCTGCGGCACGTGGACAACACATCTGGCTTCACACGCCTGGCCAGGTTACTCATAGCACCGTTCCTCAGTGAGCGGGGGAACCCTCTTTTTACACATTTCCACCACCAGGGAGTCGCAAAACAAAGTGCATTCAAGCTGCATCGTCCACGTAGCGCTTCTCCAGTTAATCCACAGTGACGTTGGCGGTGAAGAACCACTTTTTGCTCCTGACAGAAGCAAAGCAATGATTACTTTCTTTTGGTATGCCTGCAGACATTTAATACTTTATAATCTGATATGAATTTTCTCGTAGTAAATCAGTCAAACTCTCACATGAAGTCATGGCAGATTAGCTTATTATGTGCATTCATTCATCCTGGCCAGTTTTTTTTTCTCCATTTTTTGTGTGTAAAGTTGGTGTTTTTGTGACACGTGGCTTGAATGCACGTTGAAATCGCTGCAACATCGTCATCATTGCCTGAGCAACATAAAAAATAATAAAAGATCAGCACTGCACCTTCCACGAGACAGGTCGTATTTACACGCACACAAACCCATGAAAAAGGGGATACTGCAGCTTTTTTCTCCTTTTTTACTTTCTTTAAAAAGGGCAAAAAATATATTAAAACTTATTTACATTGTGTGTTTTTTTGTTTTTTTTTGGACAGAAAGCAGAAAAAAAAGAGGCTGTGATGAGCGATAATCCTGTCGTTTTGAAGGTAGTGTGCCCGTTTCATCATAACTTAAGCCAAGAAGAAGAAAAACATCAACAGTGGAGGCAAAGCAAAAGGTACTAAAGGCACTGTCAGAACCATACACTGCCATGAAAGGGAGCCTCACTTTGGAGCGAAAGGGGCGGAAAGGGACGGGAAACATGAGTCACAAACCTACAGCTTCACCAGATATGGTTCATTTAGGATTTTCTCTTTCTTGGAAAATAAAAAGAAGACTAAAAAACACATTTCTCTCCCAGAAAACGATAAATACTTTAGACATTATTAATAAATTGGTCTCAACACCAGCATCCGATTGTAAAAATGAATGAAAATCATAATACAAAATTAAAATATCATCTAAATCGTCTGTACATTTTTTCCTGTAGTTTATTTGTACACAGTGTCCCCTACTGGTAAATTCTTCTTACTGCAGCTCCTGAGAAAAGCGTGGATCAGTCCGAACCTCCCGCTGGTTCCTGAACCGGCCCTCATCCGGCGGGTTGAGGGTGTTGGCAGTCCCGTTGTGCCTGCCCGCTCGCAGACATAGCAGAGTCTGCCGCGAGCTCTGCCCGTCTAACAGTCACATCAGCCGCACCTCACGCCTCCGAGTACGAGCTCTGCACGTTCAGTTTGTCCTTCTTTAGCTTAACGCCGTCCACCAGCTCGAAGTTATAGTTCTCCAGGGCTGATAAGTTCCTCTCGGACATGGCGCCGTGCGAGCAGGCGCAGTACAAAACCACTCCGCAGATGGCCCCCAGGAAGACCCCCAGGGCCGACATGGCGATGATGGTGATGAGGATGGGGTCCAGCGTCTTCAGCATGTTGCCGGCTCCACTGATCTGGTTGCTTTCTACAAAGTCTGGATATTCTGTGATTCCCTCGACTGGAAGCAGGAGACAGAAGCAGACGGAGACTAAAAGCTCCATTCCTCACATCTTATCAACCCTTATTTTATTCCCAGTAGAAGATAAACAGCATGTTTTATCATTTCAGAGAGGCAGAGTCTCTCTGATGGACAGAAGTTCAGCAGTCTGAAACAATCTGGGTCTTAAAGAGAAATGATTTTCAGACTTGTTAGATCCCACCATGTACAGAGTGTAGTAAGGGCGGGAAAATCGAATCGAAAAATCAAATTTCAGGATTTTTTGCTTCACAATTTTAAAATGGAATTTTTGTTGTTTTCAAACAAATAAAGATAATCCATTAAAATTTTTTGGTCATTTTTATTGATCTTTTTACTTGTCTTATTGGGCGTTATAGCAGCAGAAAGACGGTCTGCCTACTGGGTTGTTTTTTCCTGATTGAAATCAAGTAATTGCGAGCAAAATAAAGTTTTATACATTTAATTTGTTTTTAATCTACAAAAATCAGCAATATCGAAGAATTGTGAAAATAACAATTTAAATCGAATTGGCACCCAAAAAATCATAATCGAATCGGGATGAAAGCATATCGTCACGGCTCTGGTGTATAGAATCATCAGAAGATTCAGAAGGAGTCTCTGTATGCTGGGACAAGAATGGCTGATGAACTTCTGCATTAAAAGTAGCGGTGGGCTGGTTTACTGATTAACTGATGCATTTTGATGCACCGTGTCGATTTAGTCTAAATTTGTAAACGTTCACAAACAATTATTTTTCTTCATGATTAGATCAGAGAATCGCGGCTCTAAAGTGGTGCTGGAAGTTTAAAGTCGTGCTGCTGCACCGACTGGAAGGCCGTCCCCTTTAAAGTGTCTGGATGGCAAACAGTAAACAGAGCTAGCAGGATGCTAACAGCTAGCCTTCCAACCACAGTTACTGAGCATGAAAGCATCTTGTCGGGTTTAAAGGCTGCAGCTTCCACATCTGGGAAGCTCCATCAATGCTGAAACATCTTTCAGGGAAGACCTTGCAGGTTCCACCATGCTGGACCACATCCTGATGGTGGAACAGGAGAACTGGTCCAGCAGGACCACGCTGAACCACATCCTGATGGTGGAACAGGAGAACTGGTCCAGCAGGACCACGCTGGACCACATCCTGATGGTGGAACAGGAGAACTGGTCCAGCAGGACCACGCTGAACCACATCCTGATGGTGGAACAGGAGAACTGGTACCAGCAGGACCACGCTGGACCACATCCTGATGGTGGAACAGGAGAACTGGTCCAGCAGGACCACGCTGGACCACATCCTGATGGTGGGACAGGAGAACTGGTCCAGCAGGACCACGCTGAACCACATCCTGGTGGTGGAACAGGAGAACTGGTCCAGCAGGACCACGCTGGACCACATCCTGATGGTGGAACAGGAGAACTGGTCCAGCAGGACCACGCTGGACCACATCCTGATGGTGGAACAGGAGAACCGGTCCAGCAGGACCACGCTGAACCACATCCTGATGGTGGAACAGGAGAACTGGTCCAGCAGGACCACATCCTGATGGAGGAACAGGAGAACTGGTCCAGCAGGACCATGCTGGACCACATCCTGCATCATCCCAGCAGCATGGTGGAACATTTCTTCATGATCTCATGATAAAATGTCTCAGTTTAACGCCTGATAGGTCGTTTATCCTCTACTGGGAGTAAAACATGACTTGATGGGATTCTGTTTGTATTTACTCTTTGCATACAGCCCACCTTCCCTCAGAGTAGTGGTTGTGTACCATCCCATTAAAACCAGTTAAAAACACTTACGGATTTCGTTGAAACTGTCCTCAGGAAGCATCGGCTCAGTCGGAACATCAGGATCTGGAATCAGACATTCTGGTTCATTTCCTGTTGGTTTACATCGATAAGCAAACGTAGACTGTGATGTCGGAAGTCTGACCTTTGCAGTCCTGCATGCTGAGCCCACTGAGGACCTTGACGTCGTCCACGGCGATGTCTCCCCAGCTCTTCCTCTCCACCAGACCCTCAATCACCACCTGAAACAACACGACAACCACTGAGCCTCAGCTTCCTTCCCACACGCTTCAGACAGACCAGTCTCTCAGCACACCTGATACGGTTTGTTGGTGCGAGGCACGAGGACGCGGCCTTCCCTCCAGCGGTTGCCTTGGTGACCGCTGACTGTCCACAGCAGGATGTCCGCAGGTCCGTCCGCCATCGATTTCCGCTGCTTGATATGCAGCGTGCCGATGTGCGAGCCGAACATGTGGTACCAAAAGGACACGCACAGGTCCGAGTCAGGGGATTGGACCACCGGACTCACCAGTCGAGCCACCTCCGTCTCCTGGAGACCAGTCGCTAAGGTGTAGATGAAATTCCCGGATCCACCTGATGGGCAGGAGCATCACGGTCAGAGAAAAGCTCCTGGTCTGAGATTTTCTGGTCGGGATCAGCAGGAGGCTCACCTGTGTGGTCCATGTTGGGTCCGGTGTTGAGGGTAGGGGTGCCGCTGGACTGGATCTGCCACCTGGAACCGGTGTCCTCTGACACCCAGCTGCAGAAGGACGGATCACTGGCCCAGCCGAAGTCGCAGGCGAACCACTGGAACGCTGCAAGTGGTTGAGAGAATAATGAGGGTTCAGGACTGCAGGGGGGCCAGATGTCTCGCTTTGTGTGGGATCGTCCCGCATTTCTGTTACTTTTCCCACGTCCCACAAAACGGGACGCCGTCCCGCATCGTTACGACCAGGCTTTGTTTTTGTGAAGGAAAAAAAACAAACAAAACAAAACTTTTACTAACTGTGAGGCAAAATATATGACGGCTGTCACGTCACACCGCCTGCTGATTTGAGTTACACTCATGTCAATCAAACTAGGAGGCGGGACTTAATGCACATCCAGGATGCACCAACTAACAAAATAAATAAATAAATAGAAAAACAACTGATCGATCATGGAGGACAGGGAGACGACCGCAGCGAAGAAGAAAAGAAAGTTTAGTTCCAACAAAGACTGGGAAAGCAGATATTCCTGGTTACACCTGTTCCAGGACACTGGGAGGGTATTTTCTGATGTTTGTCAGAGTCATTTTTCCGTGTCACACGGCGGAGAATATGACGTGAAACGGCACCAAAAATCCAAGAGTCACAAAAAAGACGCTACTCAGAGGGAGGATTCCCAGTCAACATGTTCCTGATAAAGCCTGTTTGGTTCTTATAACGTGAAAGGAAACAGTATGCAAGCTTTTACTGTTTCCCTTTGTCAGAGAACCGGAATTTCAATTAAAAAATATATAGTAGCAGATTGGTTATGTTTGGATCGTAATTTTATTACCAAAGAGCAGAATATAAAGGTTTTTAAAAAAAAAAAAAAAAAACAACTTTGTCATGAAGGAGTGGAATCACACATTTTCATCGTCTTTGTCCCACATTTGGTGAGAGAAGATCTGGTCACCCTGTTCAGGACTGCGGGCTCCTACTTCCTCCACCTGTTTAACCACTAGAGGGCAGCAGAGGCTCGCAGAAGAAAGTCTCATGTCCAACTTACTGAGGACAAAAGCAGCCAACATCAGTTTGACACAAAGAAAAAGATGTCTGTGACAGGAGACCAGCTGTGTTTAATTAACCCTCTTGATGAGGGTAATGGGGGGGGGGGGGGGGGGGGGCGGCTTGGACTCAGCATCATGACGGGACGGGAAGACAGGGTCTGGACACGGCGTCCAGTTGAGAAAGAGACGTTCGGTGCTTCCCGCTGAGAAACGGGGATTTTAATGAGAGCAGGGACTTGAAATCTGAAGACAGCTTTGGAAACGGTGCTGGGGCCCCTTTCCAACATGGCAACCCCCCCTTGGACCCACGGCGCGCCGATGAAGGCCGATGAGGCTGGAAAATGTGGGGGGGCTTTGCTGCTTGTCAGACTGGATGAAGGAACACTTCCAAGGAACACTTGGGAGGGAGATGTTTGGGATTTCCGCCTTCAGAGATGCAACTAGATTTCCTTCCAAATGACGAAATGTACGAGCCAATGTTCCCTTTAATAATGGGAAGGTTTTAACTAGCGTCTGCAGGCAACAACTATTTACACATTAAACACAAAGGATGCAATTCCCATGTGGAGCCGCATTTCAGGCTCCAAACCACACAGAAATCCCACTCCCAATTAAAAGGCTTTTTCTTTCCCTTTCTGTTGTTGTGCCATTAACGGGAGGCTGGACGGAGGTAAAGAACATTTGGATAAGATGAGCAGCCATATGACTCACTTGGAGAGAGAAAAGAAGACTTTTCCTTCTGAATGCCAACAGGAACAACGTTCTGGGGGATTACTTGGGTTCCATGCTCTTGAACAGGGCCGCACTAAACATTTATGAGGGCCTAAGCAGGGGGTGGGGAGGGCCCCCATCTCAGCATCTTTGGAGTTTAACTATAATGTTGTTTAATCATAAATGTACACAGTTTTATTTAGCATTATTTGTAGTTGGTTTTCTGGTTTGCAACCTTACTAAAGGTAAATTATTTACTGATTTTTAACATCCATCCATCCATCTTCTTAACTGCTAAGAAGCTGAAACCTAACCCAGCAATCATAAGGCGAAAGGGAAGTTACACCCTGGGCTGGCCGCCATCCCGTTGCAGGGCCGATTTCTAACATTTTAACAGTGAAAATATCAGCAGATTTGCCTCTTTTACAGTAAACATGTTGCGTCTGTATGCACCATCTTACAGAGGCAGAAAGGCAGAATCCCACAGAAGGAATTTATTCATCCAAAAGTGTTCAAAATCTTCCTCTTTCATTAGACCGTTAGGAAGAAAATGTCTGCCTTTCAATTATACCTATAAAAACTATGTATCTAAAAAAAAAAACCAAACAAAAAAAAAACACTAATGGAAACACCTAAATTTCTACAAAATGAGTCAAATATTATTAAAAGTTTTTACCATCTCATGAGGAGGTTTTTCAGACGTTACGATATAGAAACTATAAAAAAGTGTGGTGGATTTACGTGTGTATGTGTGTGTGTGTGTGTGTGTGTAGGGGGGGTCGTGACCAGTTCATTTCCGGTAAACATGACGCAGTGTGGAAGAAACAACAGCGAATTTTAGAGTTTTACAAACAAAAATGAGGGAGTTAAGCTTCGAAAAGTCGTAGCAAATTCTCCGCAGCAACTAAAAAAACTCCAAAATAACCCTACGTGGCCACCTTGCATAAGTTTCAGTTCTTATAAAATCCTGTCAAACTGAGGCTTATGTACAAAACACTGTTCAATGGAAACACCTGCTAATCACAATAGTTGTTATATGAAACTTCCAAATATCGCTTTTATTTTGCAACAAAATGTAATGGAAATGCAGCTTGTGATAAGTTTCATTAAAACTGGCTAGCTCGGTTAGCTCCAGGCTAGCTCGGTTAGCTAAAGGCTAGCTCGGTTAGCTCCAGGCTAGCTCGGTTAGCTGCATGCTAGCTCGGTTAGCTTCAGGCTAGCTCAGTTAGCTCCAGGCTAGCTTGGTTAGCTCCAGGCTAGCCCGGTTAGCTCTTAGCTAAAGGCAGCTGGGAGTTTGATGGAACTGATGAGGATGTAAAGGGTCTTCGAAGCGTCGGCTGCAGATATAGATGTCTGACACTGCAAGAAAATGTCTTTACAAAGTTTTTGTTCGGGTCTAGTCCTGATGTGTTGTGGGATCTTAACGGGTTTTAAAAGCCGGTAATGGTAGGAAACCATTAGTAGCAGATTTAATGATTGGATCAGGTCTTGAGCTGAGCTTTGGTTTTGGCTGTTTGGAATCTGGAAGTATCCGGATGCGGAAGAGACGAGACAGACAACAGTATGACGAAGTGGACTGGAAACAGCGATCCATCACTCCCTGCTGTTCAGGATCCTGTGGATCAGTCGCTCCGCCGAAGACGGATCATCTGAGGTGTTTCTCATTAATAAATGGTGCAAAGTGTTTTCAGGCTCTAAAAACACCAAAATTATTAAAAATAAAAGTTAAACAAATCCCCCTGAACTCATCTCTTCACTGAAACCACGCCGGCTCAGAACAGTCACAGCCTCGGGGACCCCCTGCGGTCTTCATGGGACCTCATGCTGGGAACCAGTGCTGAGGAGGACGGCAGGCCAGGTGTGAGACCCCTCATCATGTCCTCAGAGCTGCTTCTGCATCTCCAGGGCCTCCCTGCTGTTTGCTGCCATCTCGTCTCCTTTCCAGCTCAGCTGATTTTAGATTTACTTTAATTACAGGGTGTTTAATAAGGACGATGAAATGATTAAATCTTTATTATTTATGTGCAAACCATGAAATTTCCAGTTAAAATGGTTTTGGTTGGCTCACAACCACCATGAAAACAGTATGAAACTGACTTTTTCTGCATTTTACATGTTATTTGCTTTATTTTATTTTAATAAACACGTCTCGGCTCCTGGGTGCACCTTAGTAGGCGGCTGCATTGGTTGCTCATGCCAAAGACAGTTGGTTACTTCCATGCACCTCAGGTCTCATCCATTATTGGAGCCGGTACCCCGGCAGACTGCAGAGCCAGCTGACTGAGTGGACGGGCCTGGGTGGAGCCAACGGCCCATTAGCCAAGGTCAGAGCGGGGCGCAGTCTCTCAGCTGGCTGCTGCCTCATCAGCCTGCTGCAGGAGACGCTGGTGTGTGTGTGTGTGTGTCTGTGTGTGTGTGTGTGTGCACGTGGCCCTGGAGCACACCTAATTTCCCCTGGTCATCTGCATTGTGCTTTCCGGTTTGGTGTTGCGGTTGTGCGTGTGCTTTTTGTGTCGGCCCAGTGATTAGTGGTTATGCTGAGAAGGCAGCAGCAGAGCACCGCTGCTAATCATCAGCTAGCCCTCCTCGCCCCGTCTACAGGAGCCTCTCGGGGTCAAATCTTCACTTTTAATAACAGACACACATCAGAGGAGAGCGTCCGCCTTCCGCTGGCATTCATTAGCTCAGGTATGCAGCCAGATGAAACCGTTGCTAAACAACCCTCACACAGTTAAATATTCACAATATTTCATCATGTCTTTGTGCTATCTTTGAAGGCATCAGGTTCACTCTTCAGAAAGATATGGGAGAATAAATATTGCTTCACTCACCAGGGATGGTATCCACTTCAGCAGTGGTGGTCTCTGGCACCGTGGTACCACCTGTCACAACACGTTAGCCAACGTTAGCATACTCACTCAAGCCTTGTATTCAGATTTAGATGAAAAAAGTTTGACTATCTGCATTCATGCACTTCCTATGCTAGCTAAATCTCACTAATCTGCACAGACCACTTCCTCTCTTGGCCTATATAGCAGGAAGTAGTGATGTAATACTATAGAAACATGACTGAAACGGTGCCATGCTCATCATTGGAGACTGCTGGTTAATTAGGAGTGCATGCAGCGGCAGCATGGGGGTCAGGGAGTTACTGGGTTACTGGGAAATGAGGCTAAGAGGGTGAAAGCAGGAGAGCGTGGAAAAGTTAGGAAGGAGGCAGAGCTGCAACCCTGTCTGTGAGTTTCCAGGTGTTAGAGGGGAGGGTTGAGCTCCGGCTAGTTGCCAGCTAGCTGATGTGCAGGCTGGTGAGTGTGCAGGATGCATGGCGGGTTAGCAGGAGTACAACTGAGAGGAAGCAGACTGAGTGTGAGCAAGCTGGTCGCAGTCTCATGAAGGCGATGTTAGCACCTGTCATGTCGTAGTCATCACCTGTGCCGCTGTGGCAGCTCGCCTGGTCGTCGTCGCACTCGTCCGACGGGGTGATGCTGGGGGCCGTGGTGGTGGGGGGTGAGGTGGGAGCTGAAAGACGAAGAAGAGAGGCAGCGAGCGTTAGAATTTAAATTAAACATGGCGTCTGAACGGTTAGTTTCTTTCTTTATTTTATAAAGAGATAAGAAGCTAATTTATAAGAAAAAAAGCAAAAAAAAAAAAAAAATAGATGTGATAACTCTCACACACCTAAAAGAGCTAAAAAAACTAGATAAAATAATTCTCACATACCTAGAAGAGCTAAATAACTAGATAAGATAACTCTCACACACCTAGAAAAGCTAAAAAAAAAATAGATGTGATAACTCACACACATAAAAGAGCTAAAAAACTAGATAAGCTAACTTTCACTCACCTAAAAGGGCTAAAAAACTAGATAATATAACTCTCTCTCATCTAAAAGAGCTAAAAAACGAGATAAGCTAACTTTCACTCACCTAAAAGAGCTAAAAAACTAGATAAGCTAACTTTCCTCACCTAAAAGGGCTAAAAAACTAGATAATATAACTCTCTCTCATCTAAAAGAGCTAAAAAACTAGATAAGCTAACTTTCACTCACCTAAAAGAGCTAAAAAAAAACTAGATAAGCTAACTTTCACACACCTAAAAGGGCTAAAAAAACTAGATAATATAACTCTCTCTCACCTAAAAGAGCTAAAAAACGAGATAAGCTAACTTTCACACACCTAAAAGAGCTAAAAAAAAAAAAACTAGATAAGATAACTTTCACTCACCTAAAAGAGCTAAAAAACTATATAAGATAACTTTCACACACCTAAAAGAGCTAAAAAAAAACTAGATAAGATAACTTTCACTCACCTAAAAGAGCTAAAAAACTGGATAAGCTAACTTTCACTCACCTAAAAGAGTTAAAAAACTAGATAAGATAACTTTCACTCACCTAAAAGAGCTAAAAAACTAGATGTGATTTATCTCACACACATAAAAGAGCTAAAAAACTAGATAAGCTAACTTTCACTCACCTAAAAGAGCTAAAAAACTGGATAAGCTAACTTTCACTCACCTAAAAGAGTTAAAAAACTAGCTAAGATAACTTTCACACACCTAAAAGAGCTAAAAAACTAGATGTGATTTATCTCACACACATAAAAGAGCTAAAAAACTAGATAAGCTAACTCTCACTCATCTAAAAGAGCTAAAAAAACTAGATAAGATAACTTTCACACACATAAAAGAGCTAAAAAACTGGATAAGATAACTTTCACACACCTAAAAGAGCTAAAAAACTAGATAAGATAACTTTCACACACCTAAAAGTTTGCTGGTTTTAGCTTTGCTTCATAGTTTTTTCTTTTTTTTAATTGTCTTGTCCAGCATTTAAGCAGCAGACTGATGTTCTGGATGCTGTGTTCTGCTGAGCAAATTTATTTTGCCAATGGGAGCTTTCATAGATGTAATGATCCCCTTGTTTTTCTGGATTCTTATTTTATTTTTCTATATGTTTTGTATAATTGTTCAAATTACAGAGTTTATGCGGCTGGACCTGACCGGAGAGGACAGAAGAGAGACAGAAAGAGAACAGAGAAGAAAACAGAGAAAAGAAGAGAAAGATATAAATGCATACACGTATATACACATACATACCCAACTACAGACACACATACACATACACATACACGCATATACACATCTGCACCCACACACGCCGACTCTAGATCCATGGTCCCTGCGGAGAACAGAACCATTGACTGTCCGGAGGACCAGAAACTAGCAAGTTAAATCAGAAAGACAGAAAGAAAGCTACCTGCTGCTAATGAATAGACTAGCTGGATGACTCAGTGACTTTGTCACATGCAGAGTGGAACGTGTTCAGAGAAGAGTGATCATGCCAATGTGACCCCGCCCACCCACGGCTAGTCAGGCCAGAAGCTTTGCTTCATAGTTAAAACAGAAGAGTGAAACAACATGTAAATAGGCCAGATCCTGGCTAACTTTGTGGCCTTCAGCTGTAAACATTCCTCCTTTTATCAAGCTGTGGAGGTGTCTGTGTTAAAATAGAGAGCGGAGGGCAATGCACGGGGCTTCGGTTTCGGGCGGTTGACCGAAACACTTCAGGACGGGCCGTAGGCCGGGCCGCGGTGGCCTGTCATTATGGCTCTGCTTCGCTTGGATGTGTGCAAAGACCAAAATCGAATCCACCATCCTGCGGTCTGAGCGCTTTCTGTGAGCGTTTACGCTGACTGAGTAATGATCGGGCTTTCCCGCTGCAGACAGAGAAAGAAAAAGATGGAGGAGAGAGGTGGAGTGGCGGAGGCAAAGACAGATTGGGGCAAACTGGGTGAAGAATGGTGGCGGGATCCGAATGTGAGTCTGCAAGCCGGAGCTCTCGCTCTCGCTCTCGCTCTCGCTCTCGCTCTCGCTCTCGCTCTCGCCTTCTCTGCCGGATGAAATATGAGGCAGATCAGCCTCTGTCAGATTCAGGGTGGGAGAGGTCAGGGATGGGGTCAGTGCTGCGTCAGGGGAGCCTCTCGCAGAAATGAGGATTCAGCCTTCCTGCTATGCTCCCCACACACACACACACACACACACACACACACACACACACACACACACACACACACAGCAGTGTGTGTGCTGTATACACTTCCCTGTAACCGCATGTTTAGCAAGGTGATCGCGGTTCTGCGTGCAGAGGACTCTGAGTAGGTGTGTGTGTTTGGCATTAACAGTGAAAACAAGCATTATCATCTCTGTGAAGCCCCCGCTGGGAGTCCACCAGGCTGATGAGAGAACGGGCTGCCCTGAAATCCAATATGTAAATCCACTTAGAGGCTCGCCAGCTCCACGCTGACGCTGCTGAGCCGTTTCAGCGCTACGTCAGCTCCGACAGAGTCAGACCTCTCAGGAAGAGAAAACAAAGCGCTTTGCAAGGACCAGGTGGGCTTGCCCTCTGGAAGTGGCGAGCTGTGATGCAACAGGGAGGCGAGACAACTGTTGGACGCTGTGCAGACCCGTCAGGTGTGAATACACGCACTGTGATCTGACTCATTTTACATCAATGCTGAGAGAAAACAGGTTTTTTAGCAGAAGAGGTCAGAGAGGTGTGGACAGAAGGTTTCATTCAGGGTTCAGAAGGTTGAAATGTCACAGAAAGTGATCAAACAAAGAAGAGAAAACGATAAACATTTACGCAGAAATAAGGAAAGTTGTGTTTGGAGGACAATTTCTCTCCTTTAACTCCGTCAGCTCTGCTCTACAGTGATGAAACCAGTTCATCTCTACAACCACAAAGCCTGTTTGGAGGCTTCAGCAGACCTGTTAAGATGTGTAAATATCAGTGTGTTAGTGATAGAGAAAAAAAAACATGCCATAAAGGTTCCAGAATCATGTCTGCCTTTAAAGCAGAAGACCACAAGCCTTGTCCTGGGCATACAGGGATTCCTTCTAATTACCTGAGTCTTTGCTTATATGGTGCGATCCTTAAAGTTTTCACAGTTTTACTTAGAGGAACATTTTTCTGAAACTGTTTCACAACTTTTAGATCCAGTTTGTCTCAGACTGGTGAAGCTCTGTCCATCTGAGAGACTCTGCCTCCCGGAAGTGCTCCTTTTATACCCAGTCAAGGGACTAACCTGTTAACCAGGTAACCTGATTAGTTGTCAAAAGCTCCTCCAGCTGTTTCCAATGACTTTCGCAGCCTTTTGTTTTAACATTTTAGAGTTCAGATTCAAAATTAGCTCATATTTTCCATGAAAGAGTAAAATCTCTCAGCCTCCACAGCTGATTTGTTGTTTACTTTTTATTCTATAAAAAGTCGAAAAGCCTGATTGATTACCTTTATAATGATATAAAAACATATAAGGATGATCTTTCTGTGGAATAAGCATCACAGCTAAACAAGGGAGGTTTGTGCCCAATAAAAATGTCCCATAATCCCCTGCGATATCCTCCTGTTGGTGTTCACAGATCACACAACATCAGCCAAACACAAACTTTCTGTACATGTTTACCTTCAATCTCACAGCCCACAAGCTCCAGCCGCAGACCCATGCCTAAAGGAGAGACCCTCTCTGGATAAATCCTGATGAAGCGGGTCAGCAGGGGCTCCACCGTCCTCAGTTCAGGCGTGTCATAGTTGCTGTTGCCCTCAAATATCTGGCAGGGAAAACACCAGAAGCATGAAACGTTATATTTCTCATCAGGCTCTCTGAGACGCGAACATCATGGCGGGTTAGGTGGGAAGAACACCTTAGATCAGAAGTTTTGGGACACATTCCTATGAAATCTGAGGGAAAACAGTCCGATTACTGAAGAGAAAGGGCGACAGCACAGCTTATCTGTGTGAGGAGAGGGAATAAAACAGCAACACACACACCTCTGCGAGGATCAGGATCAAGCCAGATGATGCAAAGGAGGAAGACGGCGGTGGATTCATGGATGTGATCACCGGAACAATCCTGGTGAGTTTAAGAAGCTGCAGCTTCTTTAGCAAGAGGCGAGAAAGGCGACTCACTATGACAGAGGGATATGGATCCTCCTCTCTGCCTTCATAAATCAAGCATCAGCCCATCTGCAGCAGATTTATGCCCTGTCAGGGACACTTGTAATGGGAATGGGCTGTTGCAGCTCCTCCTGGAGGTGTGTGTGGCTGTGTTTTAGCCACACACACCTCTAAGTTGTGTGTTATTTACTCTCCTGTTTCCCCCAGGCTCCCTCCACTTCGCCTTCCGCTGGGTGGAACCGGCGAATCTGTTCATCCTAACGGAGTCAGAGCAGCTGAAATGGACGCTGTCAGACGTAACACGCTGCTGAAATGTGGCGTGTCAGATATGAGTCTTCATTTAGCCGGGATTTTAAAAACTTTGCCACATTTCCAGCAACATAACAATAATAATAATATTAATAATAATAACATAACAATCAGCTTCTCAGACTCCCCACAAACCAGCAGCGATGTGTCTGTGAGCCGGGCTCTGATTGGTGGAACATGCTGGTCTGTGAGCCGGGCTCTGATTGGTGGAACATGCTGGTCTGTGAGCCGGGCTCTGATTGGTGGAACATGCTGGTCTGTCAGTCGGGCTCTGATTGGTGGAACATGCTGGTCTGTCAGCCGGGCTCTGATTGGTGGAACATGCTGGTCTGTCAGTCGGGCTCTGATTGGTGGAACATGCTGGTCTGTGAGCCGGGCTCTGATTGGTGGAACATGCTGGTCTGTGAGCCGGGCTCTGATTGGTGGAACATGCTGGTCTGTCAGCCGGGCTCTGATTGGTGGAACATGCTGGTCTGTGAGCCGGGCTCTGATTGGTGGAACATGCTGGTCTGTGAGCTGGGCTCTGATTGGTGGAACATGCTGGTCTGTCAGTCGGGCTCTGATTGGTGGAACATGCTGGTCTGTGAGCCGGGCTCTGATTGGTGGAACATGCTGGTCTGTCAGTCGGGCTCTGATTGGTGGAACATGCTGGTCTGTCAGTCGGGCTCTGATTGGTGGAACATGCTGGTCTGTGAGCTGGGCTCTGATTGGTGGAACATGCTGGTCTGTGAGCTGGGCTCTGATTGGTGGAACATGCTGGTCTGTCAGTCGGGCTCTGATTGGTGGAACATGCTGGTCTGTGAGCCGGGCTCTGATTGGTGGAACATGCTGGTCTGTGAGCCGGGCTCTGATTGGTGGAACATGCTGGTCTGTGAGCTGGGCTCTGATTGGTGGAACATGCTGGTCTGTCAGCCGGGCTCTGATTGGTGGAACATGCTGGTCTGTGAGCCGGGCTCTGATTGGTGGAACATGCTGGTCTGTGAGCCGGGCTCTGATTGGTGGAACATGCTGGTCTGTGAGCCGGGCTCTGATTGGTGGAACATGCTGGTCTGTGAGCTGGGCTCTGATTGGTGGAACATGCTGGTCTGTCAGTCGGGCTCTGATTGGTGGAACATGCTGGTCTGTGAGCCGGGCTCTGATTGGTGGAACATGCTGGTCTGTGAGCCGGGCTCTGATTGGTGGAACATGCTGGTCTGTGAGCTGGGCTCTGATTGGTGGAACATGCTGGTCTGTCAGCCGGGCTCTGATTGGTGGAACATGCTGGTCTGTGAGCCGGGCTCTGATTGGTGGAACATGCTGGTCTGTGAGCCGGGCTCTGATTGGTGGAACATGCTGGTCTGTGAGCTGGGCTCTGATTGGTGGAACATGCTGGTCTGTGAGCCGGGCTCTGATTGGTGGAACATGCTTGTCTGTCATTCAGCATTAAAAACTAAAATGAAACAAAAGATCAAATTTAACGTTAAATGTTTAAAAAGGAAAATAAGTTTAGGCCAGTGTGTGTGTGCAACCTGTTTAGGCCAGTGTGTGTGTGTGTGTGCAACCTGTTTAGGCCGGTGTGTGTGTGCAACCTGTTTAGGCCAGTGTGTGTGTGTGTGTGTGTGTGTGCAACCTGTTTAGGCTGGTGTGTGTGTGCAACCTGTTTAGGCCAGTGTGTGTGTGTGTGTGCAACATGTTTAGGCCGGTGTGTGTGTGCAACCTGTTTAGGCCAGTGTGTGTGTGCAACCTGTTTAGGCCAGTGTGTGTGTGCAACCTGTTTAGGCCAGTGTGTGTGTGCAACCTGTTTAGGCCAGTGTGTGTGTGCAACCTGTTTAGGCCAGTGTGTGTGCAACCTGTTTAGGCCAGTGTGTGTGTGCAACCTGTTTAGGCCAGTGTGTGTGTGCAACCTGTTTAGGCCAGTGTGTGTGTGCAACCTGTTTAGGCCAGCGTCTATGTGCAACCTGTTTAGGCCAGTGTGTGTGTGCAACCTGTTTAGGCCAGCGTCTGTGTGCAACCTGTTTAGGCCAGTGTGTGTGTGCAACCTGTTTAGGCCAGCGTCTGTGTGCAACATGTTTAGGCCAGTGTGTGTGTGTGCAACCTGTTTAGGCCAGCGTCTATGTGCAACCTGTTTAGGCCAGTGTGTGTGTGCAACCTGTTTAGGCCAGCGTCTATGTGCAACCTGTTTAGGCCAGTGTGTGTGTGCAACCTGTTTAGGCCAGCGTCTGTGTGCAACATGTTTAGGCCAGTGTGTGTGTGTGCAGCCTGTTTAGGCCAGCGTCTGTGTGCAACATGTTTAGGCCAGTGTGTGTGCAACCTGTTTAGGCCGGTGTGTGTGTGTGCAACCTGTGTGAGCCGGTGGGTGTGTGCAACCTGTGTGTGTGCAGAGTTCTTTAGTAAAATCCTGTTTCAGGACGGAAACGGAGTCTCACCTTTGGCTTGTTTGCGTTGGCGTCGTGCACCATCCTCCAGTCGGAGCCGTTGTTGCTGTATCCGAGGCGGAACTTCCGAATGAAGACCTTGTTCTCGCGAAGCTTCCCTCCCTGGATGATCAACCCCTTCACCAGCTTCTCCTCGCCCAGATCCACCTGCAGCCATTCGCTGGTGAAGGGCTGTGGCTGCGGCTGCAGCGTCCAGCCCGTCCTACTGGTCAGCAGCCGGGCGTTCTCCGGCACCCAGCTCCGGTCCGTATGGGAGGATGAGGTGATCTGGTTGTCTGTGATCAGACCCGACACCATTCCCAGCATTCCTGAACACGGATACTCTGAGACAAAGCAGACAAACGCATAGATCAACAACCTGATACCGGAGCATAAAGCTGACTTTGAGGTTGCTTCAAGGCCAAACGAGAAGATGGAGGACCGATTCCTCTCAGCTCTGTGATCTCCTGCTTTGCCTCGTCTCTCTGCAGATCTGGTGCGTGCATACTAATTCTCCTGCCTGAAGCTGTTGTCTCCAGGCAGCCAATTAAAAGCCTCCCCCCGGTTGGAGCTTGCGCCTCCTGCTTTCTGGGAGCCCTTGTTCTTTTCATCCCGTCTATCCTCACACACAAAAGCCCTTTCTCTTTGTGTTTTATCTGCTGCACTCATCGACCGCCCTCCTTCTGCTGCACAGCTGTCCACATCTGTGGGACCACATTTTGCAACTTTCTTCCTCCCCCGTCATTCTTCTTCTCTGATCTAGCTCTTTGAACGCGACTCCAGCGTGTTCCCACCTTTTCTTCTGGGTGCCGTCCCGCTCACACGAGGAGTAATGCGACCATTTTAACCCGATTCTCAGTCTAACACGACGTACAAGGCTGAAATCCTGCATCTTAGTTCCTTTAATCCCAAAACACCGGATCAGAACTGAGATATGGCATGTCCTGTGTGTGTGTGTGTGTGTGTGTGTGTGTGTGTGTGTGAAACACTGCATTCCACCCTGCAGCAGGCTGGATCCGGGAAGGTGTGCAGAACCAT
Organism: Telmatherina bonti; assembly: GCF_933228915.1. Lineage (NCBI taxonomy): Eukaryota > Metazoa > Chordata > Actinopteri > Atheriniformes > Telmatherinidae > Telmatherina > Telmatherina bonti. Next base: position 6,748,739 of record NC_136618.1, on the reverse strand, counting down.
CTTCTTTCGGACGTCCTCTGAGACGACTCTGGTCCTCCATCACACACGGACCACATGCAGGCGGACGCAGGAGCTCCGTTTCAGCCGTTCCTCGCAGGCCTGTAGCGGACGCCTTTGAAGTGGGATGATGCATGTGTTTGAAAGCGAGTGTGTGAGTGTGTGTGTGAGGGACAGGAGGAGGAGACTGATGTCAGCGAACTCCCGCATCATCTGGAGGAGCTAATGGACTTCAGCTGCGAGGGACGGCGAGCTCGGAGACGGAGACCACACGGTCCAGGAGAGGGTTTGAGGTCTGCGGCGTATTTACAAACAGCTGGGCGGAGCTTCACCTCGTCTTAGTAACGAACAGTTATCTCAGCGGGCACGCGGCCGCGAGGATTTATAGAGCAAATATGTCCGCCGTTTCCTCTGAAGCAAAACGCTGCTGAACCAGATGTAAACATCTGGAGAGGTACAAGTATCTGTAGAAGTACTAGTATCTGTAGAGGTACTAGTATCTGTAGAGGTACAAGTATCTGTAGAGGTACTAGTATCTGTAGAGGTACAAGTATCTGTAGAAGTACTAGTATCTGTAGAAGTACTAGTATCTGTAGAGGTACTAGTATCTGTAGAGGTACAAGTATCTGTAGAAGTACTAGTATCTGTAGAGGTACTAGTATCTGTAGAGGTACAAGTATCTGTAGAAGTACTAGTATCTGTAGAGGTACTAGTATCTGTAGAAGTACAAGTATCTGTAGAAGTACTAGTATCTGTAGAAGTACAAGTATCTGTAGAAGTACTAGTATCTGTAGAAGTACAAGTATCTGTAGAAGTACTAGTATCTGTAGAGGTACTAGTATCTGTAGAAATACTAGTATCTGTAAAAATACGAGTATCTGTAGAGGTACAAATATCTGTAGAGGTACTAGTATCTGTAGAGGTACTAGTATCTGTAGAAGTACTAGTATCTGTAGAAGTACTAATATCTGTAGAGGTACTAGTATCTGTAGAGGTACTAGTATCTGTAGAAGTACTAGTATCTGTAGAAGTACTAATATCTGTAGAGGTACTAGTATCTGTAGAAGTACTAGTATCTGTAGAAGTACTAATATCTGTACAGGTACTAGTATCTGTAGAAGTACTATTATCTGTAGAGGTACTAGTATCTGTAGAAGTACTAATATCTGTAGAAGTACTAGTATCTGTAGAGGTACAAGTATCTGTAGAAGTACTAGTATCTGTAGAAGTACTAATATCTGTAGAAGTACTAATATCTGTAGAGGTACTAGTATCTGTAGAAGTACTAATATCTGTAGAGGTACTAGTATCTGTAGAAGTACTAATATCTGTAGAAGTACTAATATCTGTAGAGGTACTAATATCTGTAGAAGTACTAACATCTGTAGAAGTACTAATATCTGTAGAGGTACTAGTATCTGTAGAAGTACTAATATCTGTAGAGGTACTAGTATCTGTAGAAGTACTAGTATCTGTAGAAGTACAAGTATCTGTAGAAGTACTAGTATCTGTAGAGGTACTAGTATCTGTAGAGGTACTAATATCTGTAGAGGTACTAGTATCTGTAGAAGTACTAACATCTGTAGAAGTACTAATATCTGTATAGGTACTAGTATCTGTAGAAGTACTAATATCTGTAGAAGTACTAGTATCTGTAGAAGTACTAATATCTGTAGAGGTACAAGTATCTGTAGAAGTACTAATATCTGTAGAAGTACTAACATCTGTAGAGGTACAAGTATCTGTAGAAGTACTAATATCTGTAGAGGTACAAGTATCTGTAGAAGTACTAATATCTGTAGAAGTACTAGTATCTGTAGAAGTACTAATATCTGTAGAAGTACTAGTATCTGTAGAAATACTAATATCTGTAGAGGTACTAGTATCTGTAGAAGTACTAATATCTGTAGAGGTACAAGTATCTGTAGAAGTACTAATATCTGTAGAAGTACTAGTATCTGTAGAAGTACTAATATCTGTAGAGGTACCAGTATCTGTAGAAGTACTAATATCTGTAGAGGTACTAGTATCTGTAGAAGTACTAATATCTGTAGAGGTACAAGTATCTGTAGAAGTACTAGTATCTGTATAAGTACTAATATCTGTAGAAGTACTAGTATCTGTAGAAGTACTAATATCTGTAGAGGTACCAGTATCTGTAGAAGTACTAATATATGTAGAGGTACTAGTATCTGTAGAAGTACTAATATCTGTAGAGGTACTAGTATCTGTAGAAGTACTAATATCTGTAGAGGTACAAGTATCTGTAGAAGTACTAGTATCTGTATAAGTACTAATATCTGTAGAGGTACTAGTATCTGTAGAAGTACTAGTATCTGTAGAAGTACAAGTATCTGTAGAGGTACTAGTATCTGTAGAAGTAATAGTATCTGTAGAAGTACTAACATCTGTAGAGGTACTAATATCTGTAGAAGTACTAATATCTGCAGAAGTACTAATATCTGTAGAGGTACTAGTATCTGTAGAAGTACTAGTATCTGTAGAAGTACTAATATCTGTAGAGGTGCTAGTATCTGTAGAAGTACTAATATCTGTAGAAGTACTAGTATCTGTAGAGGTACAAGTATCTGTAGAAGTACTAATATCTGTAGAAGTACTAATATCTGTAGAGGTACTAGTATCTGTAGAAGTACTAATATCTGTAGAAGTACTAATATCTGTAGAGGTACTAGTATCTGTAGAAGTACTAGTATCTGTAGAGGTACTAATATCTGTAGAGGTACTAATATCTGTAGAAGTACTAATATCTGTAGAGGTACTAGTATCTGTAGAAGTACTAATATCTGTAGAGGTACTAGTATCTGTAGAAGTACAAGTATCTGTAGAAGTACTAGTATCTGTAGAGGTACTAGTATCTGTAGAAGTACTAATATCTGTAGAAGTACTAGTATCTGTAGAGGTACTAATATCTGTAGAGGTACTAGTATCTGTAGAAGTACTAACATCTGTAGAAGTACTAATATCTGTAGAGGTACTAGTATCTGTAGAAGTACTAATATCTGTAGAGGTACTAGTATCTGTAGAAGTACTAATATCTGTAGAGGTACTAGTATCTGTAGAAGTACTAATATCTGTAGAGGTACAAGTATCTGTAGAAGTACTAGTATCTGTATAAGTACTAATATCTGTAGAGGTACTAGTATCTGTAGAAGTACTAGTATCTGTAGAAGTACAAGTATCTGTAGAGGTACTAGTATCTGTAGAAGTACTAACATCTGTAGAGGTACTAGTATCTGTAGAAGTACTAATATCTGTAGAAGTACTAATATCTGTATAAGTACTAATATCTGTAGAGGTACTAGTATCTGTAGAAGTACTAGTATCTGTAGAAGTACAAGTATCTGTAGAGGTACTAGTATCTGTAGAAGTACTAACATCTGTAGAGGTACTAGTATCTGTAGAAGTACTAATATCTGTAGAAGTACTAATATCTGCAGAAGTACTAATATCTGTAGAGGTACTAGTATCTGTAGAAGTACTAGTATCTGTAGAAGTACTAATATCTGTAGAGGTACCAGTATCTGTAGAAGTACTAATATCTGTAGAAGTACTAATATCTGTAGAAGTACTAATATCTGTAGAAGTACTAGTATCTGTAGAAGTACTAATATCTGTAGAGGTACAAGTATCTGTAGAAGTACTAATATCTGTAGAAGTACTAGTATCTGTAGAAGTACTAACATCTGTAGAGGTACAAGTATCTGTAGAAGTACTAATATCTGTAGAGGTACAAGTATCTGTAGAAGTACTAATATCTGTAGAAGTACTAGTATCTGTAGAAGTACTAATATCTGTAGAAGTACTAGTATCTGTAGAAGTACTAATATCTGTAGAGGTACAAGTATCTGTAGAAGTACCAATATCTGTAGAAGTACTAGTATCTGTAGAAGTACTAACATCTGTAGAAGTACAAGTATCTGTAGAAGTACTAATATCTGTAGAGGTACAAGTATCTGTAGAAGTACCAATATCTGTAGAAGTACTAGTATCTGTAGAAGTACTAACATCTGTAGAAGTACAAGTATCTGTAGAAGTACTAATATCTGTAGAAGTACTAGTATCTGTAGAGGTACTAATATCTGTAGAGGTACCAGTATCTGTAGAAGTACTAGTATCTGTAACATGTCCTCATTTACTTTACACATTACCAGGAATACTTTACTCCTTCTAGGACTACTTTACCTTTTCCTGACATTACTTTACTATTTCCGAGAATAACTTTACTCCTTCTAGGACTACTTTACCTTTTCCTGACATTACTTCACTATTTCCGAGAATAACTTTACTCCTTCTTACGATTACTTTACTACTTATAGGATTACTTTACTCCGTCTAGAATTACTTTACTTCTTCATCAGATTACTTTACGCAATCCGAAGATTACTTTCCTCCTACCTAGTATTACTTTACTCCTTCCTAGGATTACTTTACTTTTTCCTAGTATTGCTTTAGTCCTTCATAAGATTACTTTACCTCTTCCTGATATTACTTCACTATGTCCTTGTATTACTTTACTCCTTCTAGGATTATTTTACTCTTTCCTAACATTACTTTACTTCTTCCTAGTATTACTTTACTCTTTACTCGGATTATTTTACTCCTTCGAGGATTAATTTACTCCTTCCTAGGATTACTTACTTCTTCCTAGTATTACTTAACTCTTTACTAGGATTATTTTACTCCTTCCTATGATTACTTACTTCTTCCTAGGATTACTTTACTTATTCCTATGATTACATTACTCCTTTCGAGGATTAATTTACTCCTTCCTATGATTACTTACTTCTTCCTAGGATTACTTTACTTATTCCTATGATTACATTACTCCTTCGAGGATTAATTTACTCCTTCCTATGATTACTTACTTCTTCCTAGGATTACTTTACTTATTCCTATGATTACATTACTCCTTCGAGGATTAACTTACTCCTTCCTAGGATTACTTTACTCCTTCCTAGGATTACTTTATTTGTTGTAGGATTACTTTACTCCTTTTTAAAATTACTTTACTCCTTCCTAGGATTACTTTATTTGTTGTAGGATTACTTTACTCCTTCCTAGGATTACTTTATTTGTTGTAGGATTACTTTACTCCTTTCTAAAATTACTTTACTCCTTCCTAGGATTACTTTATTTGTTGTAGGATTACTTTACTCCTTTCTAAAATTACTTCACTCCTTCCTAGGATTACTTTACTAATTTCCAGGAGTATTTTACACATTTCCAGATGAACTGAGCTGCTTTTATCTGGTTTGTATTGAATATAGCGTGGTTCTCCTGAATGAAGAGATAACGTGTACATTTTTACATGTGTGTTACCGTGTTCCAGATGAATTTACTTTGACACAGTAAGACACATGTTGATTCTGACATATATGTAATAATCCCACATGTCTCTGCGTTCTGTAGAGACCAGGATGATACATACAGTTCTGGTAGTTGTGTTGCTTTGGGAGGAGTTGACAGTCATGTCGCTCTGCTTCGTTTGCTTTGCAGCACTTTCTCTGAGATGCACTAAAAAAATCAATTTGTATTTTATTTTGTAGTTTTTCTATTTAACTCAAACAGTGTGAGTCAGAAAACCTCCTCTCTGTCCCGGACGGCTGGTAGCACGCATGCAGAGCAGTTGGCAGCGTCTTCAGAGCCCCAGCGGTGCTGACGTCATGGCGCAGTCCTGTGGTAACGCCCACCCTGTGATGTGTTTATGCTCTGCATAGCGGTCTGATTATGTGCCCCAAACACACGCCCCAGCTGTAACCCCGATGTACCCACAATGCCCTCGGCTATTACACCAACAGAGCATAAAAAAGAGGAAAACTTTACATATGAGAGTATTTAACAAGGCGGAGAGGGGCTGCTTTATTTTTGGCAGCCTTTGATATGCTAAAAACCATCTCAGACAAGCACTAATTATAATTCAATGCACATATTGATAATCCCACAGAGATGAAGACAGACGTGCTCCAACCATCACCGCTCGGCGTGGCTGAGGAGGGGGGGGGGGCACGTCCAGCCTCTGCCCTCCAGATGTTTACTTCATTCATTTTGAATGAGATACATGCAAACATGAACGGCTAGTCCTGGCTGGTGCGCCACTTTTCTCCAGGAGGATTCTCGCTGAAACGGCGTCTCATTTCGCCCCCCCCCCCCCCGGTGGTTTGGGAACCACCAGAAAACAGCAAACACAACAGTCAACCAGCTCATTACTGAACGCTGCTGCAGGAACTAACCTGATATCTTACAGCCGTACACCTCGAAGCGCAGCGCGATGCCGGTTTCCCAGGTAACGGGACGGATCCGGACGAAGCGCGTCAGCGTAGGTTTGGGCAGCAGGGTCCTGGTGATGTCGGTGGGGTTGGTGTTGCCTTGGAATACCTGCGACAGTGTCAGAGAGGAGAAAAGGTGGATCATTTGGCTGCATGTTGCGGGGAAAGCTGGCGCTGCGTGGACGACACACCACCAGACTGGCTCCAGATGCCCTTTCTCCGTCCTCTATCCCGGCTTTACCGCAGTATCTGCTGAGAGGTCAGAGATGTCACTGCTCCCTGGGGACAGTTTACTAGCACCAAGGGAAGAGGCCCACTTCCCGTCCAAACAACTGCCTGCAGTTTGTCACGCTGAACCTCAGAAGTGACCACACGACCTCCTGACTGAGCAGTTACGGAGCAAAGCAGGATGGACAGACGGAAAGATGGCTGCTGGTGGAGCTAACACACCACCAGACTGATCTGCGAGGTCGCGCTAACCCTTCCGTAACACCTATCAGCTACGTCACTAAGGGACCCATCTCCAAAGCCATCCACTCTCTTAAATGTCACGCAGAGCCTCCTCTCCACTGGCTGGCTGTAAAGTGGCTTCTCCATGGCTGCGCTAAGATGGCAAACTGCAGGCTCAGCATGTAGCAAATGGTGCCCTTCCACACAAAAGCACTTTAGAGGCTGGAAAAACACAAGGCGGGTTTGTGGCGGCACCCTTAAGCTGCCACTTTACAGAAGGAACAGTGTGCTCTGGAGAGAACGTAGAGTCAGGCCTGGAGGCCTGGCTGGATGAGGAGAAATATATGCTTTCTTTTTTATCTAAAAACATGTTGCAGTAAACACACACGAGGCTTCGCTCGACTCCAGCTGGACAAAGCCTGGTTATCACGCTCCGGTCAAGCATCCCTCCATCTTCCTCCTCCTCCAGCAGCTGGACGCCCTCCTTCATGTCCGTCCATACAAAGCAGCTCCTCCTCGCTTGTCAGCCAGGACGGTGAGCTGCTTCGCTTCTGTAGCTTCTGTAAGAGGCGGTGTGTGTGTTTATTATAACACAGATCAAAGTGGGAAACTTTGCTGTGGGGCCAGAGCAGAAAGTCGGGTTTTTCCCTTTCTGATGACCTCCGAGGCAACGAGGTCGCCTACGAGTCAGCTGACTGAGATCAAATAACGGGATATTCCAAGTGGAGACACGGTATCTGTTACGTAATCTATCCATCCATCTATCCATCTATCTACCTATCCATACATCCATCCATCCATCCATCCATCTATCTACCTATCCATACATCCATCTACCTATCCATACATCCATCTACCTATCCATACATCCATCCATCCATCCATCCATCTATCTACCTATCCATACATCCATCTACCTATCCATACATCCATCTACCTATCCATACATCCATCTACCTATCTATCTATCTATCTATCTATCTATCTATCTATCTATCTATCTATCTATCTATCCATCCATCCATCTACCTATCCATACATCCATCTACCTATCCATACATCCATCTACCTATCCATACATCCATCTACCTATCTATCTATCTATCTATCTATCTATCTATCTATCTATCTATCTATCTATCTATCTATCCATCCATCCATCCATCCATCCATCTATCTATCTATCTATCTATCCATCCATCTATCTACGACACAGACATGTTCGGGCCGACCCAGGGCTACTTTTGGCTCAGTTACGATGCCGTGTCGGCCAGAATTGGCCCAGATATCCGCTGTTGGCCTGGTCTGGATTATGGCACGTCTCCTGTGGACCACATGTGGCCCAGATGTCTGGTATTTGCCTGGTCTGGATGAGGAAAAAGGTTTTGTGTACCAGAAGTGGTTCTCTTAAGGCAAGCCGTGCTTGTGGGCCACATGTGGTGGTCATGTGACCGAGCTTTGGCGGCTACACTGACGTAAACATCGCTGTAAGTTGTAGGTTAAATTCGGGCCAAACATATTCCATGTGTCCATTCATCGGTCAGAAATCTCGATGTGACACTGGAGGCTGCAAACTCTGGCCAACTTTCACACCTCTGATTCTGTTTGTTTGTTTTCTCACATCAAATGAAACCAAAGCTGCCATGAGATGAGGAGAGGGAGGACAGAACATCGGTGGTCTGAGCAGATTCTGCACCGCCTGGCGGCGTTTGCAGCGTGGACACTCTGTGGAGACGTTTCACACGCCATCCCAGGCTCCTCTGCTGCTCCTTTACTGAGCAGTTCCGAGATCTTCAGGCCCTGATTGTCCAAACTGAAAGTGACCTCTGTCTGTTGCAGATAAGGTATCGACTCCTCCTAAGTACCTCACACACTTCAATAAACCTAAAAACTCCTCGTTCGGTGACTGCAGCTCTCCTGGCTGACGTGAGAGTGGAGGAGCACCTTGTGTTTTGATCCTTCTTTCAGAGTAATCCAGTCCTCTCCATTCGAGCTGACGTCTACTTTGTAGGACTTGACGAAGTAAACCCTCTTGGTCTCCTGGGAAATGGCGCCCTGCGTACCGATGGCCGAGACGAACCGTAGAAACCCGAGGTCCACCTGAGGAAGACAGAAAGCAGAAAACTCAGTTCCATTTTTGACATTTTTCCTGTTAAAACACAAAGAAGCCAAAGAAAAGGGCTTTAAATGCTCAGACTGAATGAATACGCTCCACCAGCATCACCTGGAATTTAATAAACAGCAATGAAACCATTAAAGAAAAAGACACAGGATGACAGCTTCATTTCCTGAGATGGGAGACAAGAGCTTATTGGATAAAGGTGAGCGCTGACTAAAGCTGCAGTCACATGAGAGAGGGCCAGGTGGAGAGACGGATGCAGACTGGGTATCAAACATCGTGGCTGTAAAACATGCCAGAGCTTTACAGAGAAATCCTGCACTGCAGTACATCTTCACCAGTGGCGGCGGCGGCGGGGTCAATCAGCTGATACGCTTTGATTTGAGGCTTATCAGAGGAAGATGTTCCTGCTTCTGCTGCAGGATCAGCCTCCCAGTGGCCAGCTTCACACCTCTGCCTGCTCGCTGGTGCCATTTTTCAGCCACTGGTGGGAACAAATGGGCCGCTGTGAAGGCAGCTTAACCCCCCGTCCCAGCCTTTCATCCATAACACACGGATAAATAAGTTGGTGCAAACCTGAAGAGCTTTCAGAGCTTTCCAGCCCCTCTGAGAAGGAGAAGCTCACTTCATTTTAACAAGCCAGCGCCGCCTCTGACAGGCTGAGCTGACGTTAATGAGGAGTAATGGTGCTGCCTGCAGAAGCCGGAGCGTTGCTGGAACAGGAGCACGCTGCGAGTCGAGGGCTTTGATGCTGACACCAGATGGGAACGGGTCTGACGGCTGGAAGGCGACCAGACTCTGCATGTGCACGAGGAGAGCCACGGTGGCGAGCTCCTCCAGTCGTCTGCACATATTATACAGAAGTAAAACGAATGTGTCTCTGAACATTTTAGCAGAGCTCCTGCATGGTAAAAGCAGAGAGAGGAGCTCCGTCCGGCCTGGAGCCACACTGACTCATCCAGAGCGAAGAGCAGAACTTCTGCAGGCCGCTCATTCTGCTCCTCCACGGCAAACAGACACAAATAGATGGAAGCAATAACCGAGATTCTCTAAAGTCACGGCACAGAAAACAGAATCCTCTTTTTGTTTCTGTCAACAAGCTTTGGGGGGGGTTGCACTAACTCCTGAATCCACAAATAGAAACTAAATCAAATCCCGTCTGCGTCAGACGGCTGTCATTTAATAACGCAGAGGCTGAACAGAGTCTGTGGGGTGAGAAGCTGCTGGATGGCAGTCAGGTTTGGGTTGCTGCAAAAACCAGATGTGTGTTTAATATCTGTAATTATACGGTTTTCTGGACTTATTACTGATGGAGCGATGACAAACCAGCATTCTGGAAATGCTTTCCTAAAAATAGACAAAAGGAAAACTTTTCTTCTTTCGAGTCTGAAGGATGTCGTTTGGAGAATATGAGCGGCGAGGCAAACTGGGAACCATGATGGACAAACCATGATGAAACACAAAAGAAAACCTGAAAGAGTTGGACTGTGATGATGCAGGATGTGGTCCAACATGGTCCTGCTGGACCGGTTCTCCTGTTCCACCATCAGGATGTGGTCCAACATGGTCCTGCTGGACCGGTTCTCCTGTTCCACCATCAGGATGTGGTCCAACATGGTCCTGCTGGACCAGTTCTCCTGTTCCACCATCAGGATGTGGTCCAGCGTGGTCCTGCTGGACCAGTTCTCCTGTTCCACCATCAGGATGTGGTTCAGCGTGGTCCTGCTGGACCAGTTCTCCTGTTCCACCATCAGGATGTGGTCCAACATGGTCCTACTGGACCAGTTCTCCTGTTCCACCATCAGGATGTGGTCCAACATGGTCCTGCTGGACCAGTTCTCCTGTTCCACCATCAGGATGTGGTCCAACATGGTCCTGCTGGACCAGTTCTCCTGTTCCACCATCAGGATGTGGTCCAACATGGTCCTGCTGGACCAGTTCTCCTGTTCCACCATCAGGATGTGGTCCAACATGGTCCTACTGGACCGGTTCTCCTGTTCCACCATCAGGATGTGGTCCAACATTGTCCTGCTGGACCAGTTCTCCTGTTCCACCATCAGGATGTGGTCCAACATGGTCCTGCTGGACCGGTTCTCCTGTTCCACCATCAGGATGTGGTTCAGCGTGGTCCTGCTGGACCGGTTCTCCTGTTCCACCATCAGGATGTGGTCCAACATGGTCCTGCTGGACCAGTTCTCCTGTTCCACCATCAGGATGTGGTCCAACATGGTCCTGCTGGACCAGTTCTCCTGTTCCACCATCAGGATGTGGTCCAACATGGTCCTGCTGGACCAGTTCTCCTGTTCCACCATCAGGATGTGGTCCAACATGGTCCTACTGGACCGGTTCTCCTGTTCCACCATCAGGATGTGGTCCAACATTGTCCTGCTGGACCAGTTCTCCTGTTCCACCATCAGGATGTGGTCCAACGTGGTCCTGCTGGACCAGTTCTCCTGTTCCACCATCAGGATGTGGTTCAGCGTGGTCCTGCTGGACCGGTTCTCCTGTTCCACCATCAGGATGTGGTCCAACATGGTCCTGCTGGACCAGTTCTCCTGTTCCACCATCAGGATGTGGTCCAGCGTGGTCCTGCTGGACCAGTTCTCCTGTTCCACCATCACGACTTAGTCCAGCATGGTCCTGCTGGACCAGTTCTCCTGTTCCACCATCAGGATGTGGTCCAGCATGGTGGAAGGTCTTCCCTGAAAGAGACGTTGTCTGGATGGGAGCAGATGTTTCAGCATTGATGGAGCTTCCCAGATGTGGAAGCTGCCCACGCCATCGGCACTAATGCAACCCCATCCCATCAGAGATGCAGGCTGATAACAAGCTGGATGCTCCCTCTCCTCTTTAGTCTGCAGGACACGCCGTCCATGCTGTCCACAAACTATTCCACATCTTCATCCAGGTTTCCACTCAGAACATTTTAAATGAGCTTTGGTCCAGAGAAGACGGCGTGTTTCTGGATCCTCTTCACATATGATGGAGCTTTAACCTGCATGTGTGGATTTCAGCCTGAACTGGGTTCACACTGGTTTCTGGAAGCTTCCTGAGTCCATGCACTGGTTTCCAGTAGAGAATCATGTCTGCTGTTAATGCAGAACATCACCAGCCTGGTCCCAGCATACAGAGATTCCTTCTAATTATCCAAATATTTTGATGATAACCCAGTTTGTTCCAGACTGGAGAAGCTCTGTCCGTCTTTCCATCTGAGAGACTCTTCCTCTCTAAAATGCTCCTTTTAGACCCAGTCATGTTACTGGCCTGTTGCTAGGTAACCTCTGCTGTTCGACTCCTTACTGATGCCATGTGGATCTTATTTTAGGAAGGAGATGCATTAGGAGCTGGAAGCTGCTGGGGGAGCTCAACAGCTGATTGGAGGGACCTCGCCCGTCACTCCTGTGATCAAACATCCTTCTCTAAATGAAATTCTTGCTGAAGGCAGCTGGAAAAGACATAAAAAACACGGAGTCTGTCATGATTACGATCTGTGGAATCTTGGGAGAGCTCAGCATGCCTCAGTAATTCATCTCTCAGGCAAACTGAGTCACTGCAGACGTTTTAAAGAACTTATTGGGCCTGGAGGTGTCTTCTGAAGCTCGGGGTCCAAAGCAGCTCCACGCCGAGCCGTTGGGACGGCATGAAGGAGAGAGTGGGAAGCTGGGAGGGGAGGTTAGCCTCTCACAGCGATGCCTTGCAACATGTGAAGGACAGAAGCACGAGCTCCCCTGTGAAGAAGAACGCAGACTGGATCAATTTCACATCCAGGGCCTGATAACGGGGCTGGGTAATGAGCAAAGCATGATTTATTAATGGCTGCTTGTTAGAGGCAGAGGAACGCCGCTAACAGACCGAGGTTACACGGGTCAGGGAGAGAAGACGGGCTGCCAGGACACTGCGATGTGAAGCCGAGTCCATCGTAAACCACAGAGACCGCAGTGAAAACAAACACGCCTAGATAATCATGGCTAGTGGGGCTCCTTCTGACCCGGGGGCGAGGACGGCCCATCCTGACCTCTGCACGCTGAACGCAGAAGGCTTTCCTCTCATGTGGTCGCAGCTGGAATCAGAAGCAGACGTGTGAATCTGCGGATCAAACATTGACTTTCTGGTTGTTTTGCAGTTTGTCTGGAGCCCAGCGAGGCTCAGATGACATGCTGGGCATGCCGCTCCTCATGTCGGCCAGGACCACACAACCTGAGCCGTAAACCTGCCAGGAGGGTGAGAAATCACCCGGATCCTTCCAGAAAGGCGGCGGCAGGACATCAACGTGTCCTCGCCTCCTGGGAGTTTTTTTAATCCAGAAAGTGTTTGTGTGTTTTCTGCCTTCCTGTTATGAGTCATATAACGGCTCAAAGCTTGGCGGCTCGAGGCGATGGAGGCGGCTCGAGGCGGTGGAGGAAGCTCGAGGCGGTGGAGGAAGCTCGAGGCGGTGGAGGCGGCTCGAGGCGGAAGGAGATGCATTAGGAGCTGGAGGCTCGAGGCGGTGGAGGCAGCTCGAGGCGGTGGAGGAAGCTCGAGGCGGTGGAGGCGGCTCGAGGCGGAAGGAGATGCATTAGGAGCTGGAGGCTCGAGGCGGTGGAGGCGGTGGAGGCAGCTCGAGGCGGTGGAGGCGGCCCGAGGCGGAAGGAGATGCATTAGGAGCTGGAGGCTCTAGGCGGTGGAGGCAGCTCGAGGCGGTGGAGGCGGCCTGAGGCGGAAGGAGATGCATTAGGAGCTGGAGGCTCGAGGCGGTGGAGGCAGCTCGAGGTGGTGGAGGCGGCCCGAGGCGGTGGAGGCGGCTCGAGGCGGAAGGAGATGCATTAGGAGCTGGAGGCTAGAGGCGGTGGAGGCGGTGGAGGCAGCTCGAGGCGGTGGAGGCGGCCCGAGGCGGAAGGAGATGCATTAGGAGCTGGAGGCTCGAGGCGGTGGAGGCAGCTCGAGGCGGTGGAGGCAGCTCGAGGCGGTGGAGGCGGCTCTAGGCGGTGGAGGCGGCTCGAGGCGATGGAGGCGGCTCGAGGCGATGGAGGCGGCTCGAGGCGGTGGAGGCGGCTCGAGGCGGTGGAGGCGGCTCGAGGCGGTGGAGGCGGCTCGAGGCGGTGGAGGCGGCTCGAGGCGATGGAGGAAGCTCGACGCGGTGGAGGAAGCTCGAGGCGGTGGAGGAAGCTCGAGGCGGTGGAGGAAGCTCGAGGCGGTGGAGGAAGCTCGAGGCGATGGAGGCGGCTCGAGGCGATGGAGGCGGCTCGAGGCGATGGAGGAAGCTCGAGGCGATGGAGGCGGCTCGAGGCGGTGGAGGAAGCTCGAGGCGATGGAGGAAGCTCGAGGCGATGGAGGCGGCTCGAGGCGGTGGAGGAAGCCTTTGGCGATGGAGGCGGCTCGAGGCGATGGAGGAAGCTCGAGGCGATGGAGGCGGCTCGAGGCGATGGAGGCGGCTCGAGGCGGTGGAGGAAGCTCGAGGCGATGGAGGCGGCTCGAGGCGATGGAGGCGGCTCGAGGCGGTGGAGGCGGCTCGAGGCGGTGGAGGCGGCTCGAGGCGGTGGAGGCGGCTCGAGGCGATGGAGGCGGCTCGAGGCGGTGGAGGAAGCTCGAGGCGGCTCGAGGCGGCTTGAGGCGAAAGGAGATGCATTAGGAGCTGGAGGTTCGAGGCGGTGGAGGCAGCTCGAAGCGGTGGAGGCGGCTCGAGGCGGCTCGAGGCGGAAGGAGATGCATTAGGAGCTGGAGGCTCGCGGCGGTGGAGGCGGTGGAGGCAGCTCGAGGCGGCTCGAGGCGGTGGAGGAAGCTCAAGGCGGCTCGAGGCGAAAGGAGATGCATTAGGAGCTGGAGGCTCGAGGCGGTGGAGGCAGCTCGAAGCGGTGGAGGCAGCTCGAGGCGGTGGAGGCGGCTCGAGGCGGAAGGAGATGCATTAGGAGCTGGAGGCTCGAGGCGGTGGAGGCGGCTCGAGGCGGAAGGAGATGCATTAGGAGCTGGAGGCTCGAGGCGGTGGAGGCGGTGGAGGCGGTGTAGGCGGCTCGAGGCGGAAGGAGATGCATTAGGAGCTGGAGGCTCGAGGCGGTGGAGGCGGCTCGAGGCGGTGGAGTCGGCCAGCTCCGGAGAGGTCATGTTCGGGCTTGTAGCGTCCGACGTCGGGGGGAACGTCAGGCTTCTGGATGGAAGCCAGGAGCAGCAACAGATGATGGAATAAAAACACACTCTGGATTTTAGTTATTTATGTGTTTGTAAAAGTTTATTTTAGTTTCAAGATCATTTTCCAATTATCCCTCAAAGGCCTGGGGTGTGATAACCCAGTCTATCCATTCATCACCGCTCTGTGTGACTCAGATGCAAAACCACATGATGTGTGTTTGAAGCTAGAGCCGAGTCAGAGCGGGGAAGCCGAGGGGGGGGGGGGGCAGCTGAAGAAAACCCCCCAACGCCGTCTTTCACTGCTTGATTGGCTTATAATTGAGTTGCCAAGGAGTTGCATGCAGCTATCTGCACTCTGGGAGAAGAAGGAGTAAATATGTTGCTTTAAATTCCATTTCCCTGCTTCCTGTCTGAGTGTGTGTGTGTGTGTGTGTGTGTGTGTGTGTGTGTGTGTGTGTGTGTGTGTGTGTGTGGGCCGCTGACTGAATAACGGAGGCCTCTGGGGAACGACTTTATTCCTCTTCCCTCAGCAGATACAACACGGTGAGGATGAGGAGGAAAGGAACGGGAGGAGACGAAGACGGAGGCCTCGCTCCAGGAAACAACCTCTGCAAACGCTTTATGGATCTCCAAGGATGGAATAGTTCGAGTCATAAAGTTGATGCAGAGCCCCCAGTTCCCTGCCGGATCACATTATCATTATTTTGCACCACCTCTGCCGCGGCGGGGAGATGGCGTTTTGGGAGCGTTTCCACGGCAGCGTGCACCGATCTGCTCGCCGGCTTCTCCTCCAGCTGCACCAGCGGCGCTGCAAGGCGCCTTCAGGAACAGCTCCATTACCTGGACGTTTAATTAATCCTCCTTCCATTAAAATTGTTTCACCAAAGTGCTGCAGGACCTCCGACTTCCAGCGCCGACCTTCCATTCATCACATCATCCAGCCGACAGGATTACGGCTTATTTTTAGCTTCCCTCGCTTTAAATTATGCATGTCTCCTCGATCATCTGTTAACGTGACAGTGAGGGAAGCAGAGGTCAGATGGCAGCGATGGTAAAGTTCTGCAGGTAGACCTGCATGGTTTCAGCTCTCTGTCCAGGCTGGAGGAGCTTCCAGACACATGACTAACACACTGAGTAATGATGACAACGGCAGGAAACAGTGATGGGACGGAAAAGAGGGAGACCTAAGCGGTGTGTCATGTCTGGAAGCTGCTTGATGATCCGATCCCAGCAGCTGCAGACAATCGCCAAGCGGCCTGGAGGTCTTTTCTGTCTCCGTTACGGCCAACATGATCCGACCGGGAACTTCTGCTGTTTCCTTTCATCATGTCGTCTCTGCTGCCTCCATCCCTCTGTTGGGCTTCTGCAGGGCAGGTCTCCATCCTCTCATCGATCTTCTGATGAGAACCAGGAGCAGCAGGTCCAGGAGCAGCCAGGTCCAGGAGCAGCAGGTCCAGAAGCAGCCAGGTCCAGGAGCAGCAGGTCCAGGAGCAGCAGGTCCAGAAGCAGCCAGGTCCAGGAGCAGCAGGTCCAGAAGCAGCAGGTCCAGAAGCAGCCAGGTCCAGGAGCAGCAGGTCCAGAAGCAGCAGGTCCAGGAGCAGCAGGTCCAGAAGCAGCAGGTCCAGAAGCAGCAGGTCCAGGAGCAGCAGGTCCAGAAGCAGCCAGGTCCAGGAGCAGCAGGTCCAGAAGCAGCAGGTCCAGGAGCAGCCAGGTCCAGGAGCAGCCAGGTCCAGGAGCAGCCAGGTCCAGGAGCAGCAGGTCCAGGAGCAGCAGGTCCAGAAGCAGCAGGTCCAGAAGCAGCAGGTCCAGGAGCAGCAGGTCCAGAAGCAGCCAGGTCCAGGAGCAGCAGGTCCAGGAGCAGTAGGTCCAGGAGCAGCCAGGTCCAGGAGCAGCCAGGTCCAGGAGCAGCAGGTCCAGGAGCAGCCAGGTCCAGGAGCAGCAGGTCCAGGAGCAGCAGGTCCAGAAGCAGCAGGTCCAGAAGCAGCAGGTCCAGAAGCAGCCAGGTCCAGGAGCAGCAGGTCCAGGAGCAGCAGGTCCAGGAGCAGCAGGTCCAGAAGCAGCCAGGTCCAGGAGCAGCAGGTCCAGGAGCAGCAGGTCCAGGAGCAGCCAGGTCCAGGAGCAGCAGGTCCAGAAGCAGCCAGGTCCAGGAGCAGCAGGTCCAGGAGCAGCAGGTCCAGGAGCAGCCAGGTCCAGAAGCAGCAGGTCCAGGAGCAGCAGGTCCAGGAGCAGCCAGGTCCAGGAGCAGCCAGGTCCAGGAGCAGCAGGTCCAGGAGCAGCAGGTCCAGAAGCAGCAGGTCCAGGAGCAGCAGGTCCAGGAGCAGCAGGTCCAGGAGCAGCAGGTCCAGGAGCAGCAGGTCCAGGAGCAGCAGGTCCAGGAGCAGCCAGGTCCAGGAGCAGCAGGTCCAGGAGCAGCAGGTCCAGGAGCAGCAGGTCCAGGAGCAGCCAGGTCCAGGAGCAGCCAGGTCCAGGAGCAGCAGGTCCAGGAGCAGCCAGGTCCAGGAGCAGCAGGTCCAGGAGCAGCCAGGTCCAGGAGCAGCCAGGTCCAGGAGCAGCAGGTCCAGGAGCAGCCAGGTCCAGGAGCAGCAGGTCCAGGAGCATCAGGTCCAGGAGCAGCCAGGTCCAGGAGCAGCCAGGTCCAGGAGCAGCCAGGTCCAGGAGCAGCCAGGTCCAGGAGCAGCCAGGTCCAGGAGCAGCAGGTCCAGGAGCAGCAGGTCCAGGAGCAGCCAGGTCCAGGAGCAGCAGGTCCAGGAGCAGCAGGTCCAGGAGCAGCCAGGTTGTCCCATGTTTCCATTTGCATGGCATGATGATTTTGTCACCAGCAGCCTCTCTCCTCCGCTAGACTTCATCAGCTGCAGAGTTGCTGTTTTTGTTTGCTTTCCAGGTTTAAAGGAAACGCGGTCCAGACGAGTCGAGCAGCTCCTCCACGCCGACCTCCGGACCTGAAGCCGTCATGATATCTGGTCGTTGGGACGTAAACGGTCAACTTTATCTGGACTTTTACCACAAAGGAAGGAACTAAAGCAGCTTTCTGTGTGAACAAACACTGATGTGTTTCTGCTTCCAGGAGATGAGAGGACTGATCATCATCAGATACGTCACGCACACACGGGTCCGACTACATGAAGGAAAGAAGAATAAAGAGTGCAAAGTTCTGTATATGTATGGAGGAAGAAGGTATATTCCCATCATGGGATGCTCTATAAAGGCTTTCAGGTATCGACAAGTCGGGTTTTCTCCAAGACTGTCTAAATTATTGATGTTGTGAGTGTGTGTAATCGATGGCAGCTGCCTGACACACATTCAGTCTTTTCTCGGCTCCTTCAGAGACGCTCGGTGGCCTTCGGGTCCTTCCCCGACGTTTCCGAGTCTCGGTGGTTTCCCCGGAAAGTTCTCAGTGAAGCGTCGTGTCTGTGTGTGAGCGTGCCACTCCTTCCTCTCGGAGAGGAACGACCTGCAGCCACGCAGCTAATAAAGACACAGACGTTCATCGACCTGCTGCAGGTAATGTGCACAAAGCTTTCCCAACCTCCTGATCTGCAAGATGACTGGAGGGAATGAGAAGAGCAGCTCAGCGAGGGACATGGCCTCTTCAGAAGACATCTGTCCATCTCAGTGTGCAGCAAAGGGCTGATTAGTGACCCAGCTAAAGCAGCTCTCACCAACGCCACACCGATCTCATTAGCGAGTGAAGAGACTCCAGCATCTCGCCTCCTCCTCGCCACGCATCAGAATGAGGCAGCATTAACATGGATGACAAATCTGGATTATGTTGAGGAGAGCAGAAGCAAAGCAGAGAGGAGGAAAATGCCCGGGAATCAAAGGCCGCCTGTCATGAATAATGAAAGTGTCTGGCTGAAGCTGCAGTCAGGAAATAAAGAATGAATTGATTACTATACATCTGACTGAGATGATGTGTACACGCCACCAGGCTTGTTGCAGCACCGCGGACGGGCCTAATGAGAAATTCCACTTGTGATAATTGCTCAGACTGCTTTGGCACCAGCGCGCTGCATTCCTCAGAAAACAGAAATGATGGGGCAAGCACAGACTCTTTCACTGCCTTTGAAGTGGGAGATTAAGAGTCAGATTTTCTGTTCTCATCTGATTGCTGCTCAGAAATCCTCCAGATCGATACTTCAGGAGTTGGACAATGGACTTTCCTCTCAGACAGACCAACATGTCATGCAGCAGGACGTCTCTACTTCTTCCTGATCCACTCAGACACACATCGGGCTCCCGCAGGACGGCATGCACCCTGCCAGACCCTGCCACCCACCCGTAACACCAAACACACCGAAACACACCGGAGCATGGGAGAATGCACATAAACCTGCACGCACATGCCGGTGCACGCTGATGAAATTAGTTTGAAGGAGAAACATGGGCCCCCAGGACAATATTTTTGTTGTAATAATAAAGGAAAAGCTTGCTTATGATCGTCCCCGAGCAAATATTTGGCTTCACGTCGGCTCGGTTATTCATCCCTGGAGGGAATCGCCGAGCCAAAACTTTCAGCACCGAAGCAAATACTGTCGAGAAAGAATTTAAAAAAAGGAAAGAGTCGGGGCATTTACAGGGCTCTGAGGCTTTAGCTTAATAAATCAAACATATGTACGTGTTGTAGAGCAACTGGCGGGGGGGGGGCTTACGGTATGAGTCTTATTCCCATCAAGGGATGAAGGAACTAAATCTGTAATCTTCCCACATAAAGTTCCCTTGGTGGGTGATGATCGCTTTGTGCAGATAAGCCGTCAGACAGAAAAATATGACATGGCCTGTGTGTGTGTGTGTGTGTGTGTGAAGCTAGCAGAATCCCCTGAGGTGCTCTGTCTTATCAACAAAAGGGAAAGTTATCAGGTAGGACGTGAAGATGCGGGGAGATAGGTGGATGCGGGGGGGATGAATCGAGCATGTAAAAGCTGAAATATGCATGACACGTATGGGCCTGTGTCATCTGTCCGTCATTTACGTACATGTTAGCTCAGTTTTCACACAGTTTCCACATGTGCACAGATGTAGGGTGCAGTACCACTGACAACCATGAGGGGGCAGTGTTGAGCTGTACACCTCACATGACTTCCAAAAAGAACAAAGAAGTAGAAGCTCCGACGTGTTCCTGCTCATCTTCTTAGCCTTACGGTGTATTCAGACGCTCACTGCTGGCCACTAAACTGTCACTTTTGTGTCCAACTCCCAAGATGCTCCTGTCACGTTAGCGGCTTGTCGGGAGCGAGCGGCAAACGCAGCGGAAACGAGAGGGGGTAAAGGCGGAGCGTGTCAGTTTGAATGATGGCGATGCAGTAGAGAGAAAGGCATGACTTTATTAAATAAATAAAGCTGGAGAACGTCGTCATAAGGCTAGGCAAGGTCCCTTCTGTTCCGATCACGATAATAAAAATGTGAACAGCCAGATGACTGGCTTTGCACATCCCGAAACGATTAGCTTGTCCTCCATTTTCGACTTCTTCCCGATGAAAATGAGCCGTGACGTATATCGCTCTGATTGGTTGACGCCCCGGGTCAAGCGGCAGAAGTTTGGATTTTCTATCTCTGGTGTTTAGCGGTGGGTCAACTTTATAAAACTTTTTACATTTTCGGCACGTGACACTGCGCCGCGGCAAACACTGAAAACGCGGCACGAGAAATCTTGACGTCTCCTTGACGTCTCCTTGACGCGCCTCCTTGACGCGCCTCCTTGACGCGCCTCCTTGACGTCTCCTTGACGCGCCTCCTTGACGTCTCCTTGACGCGCCTCCTTGACGCGCCTCCTTGACGTCTCCTTGACGCGCCTCCTTGACGTCTCCTTGACGCGCCTCCTTGACGCGCCTCCATGACGTCTCCTTGACGCGCCTCCTTGACGTCTCCTTGACGTCTCCTTGACGCGCCTCCTTGACGCGCCTCCATGACGTCTCCTTGACGCGCCTCCTTGACGTCTCCTTGACGTCTCCTTGACGCGCCTCCTTGACGCGCCTCCATTACGTCTCCTTGACGCGCCTCCTTGACGTCTCCTTGACGCGCCTCCTTGACGCGCCTCCATTACGTCTCCTTGACGCGCCTCCTTGACGTCTCCTTGACGTCTCCTTGACGCGCCTCCTTGACGCGCCTCCTTGACGCACCTCCACATAGACTTTACATGTAAACGTGATGCTCTTGACGCTCAAAGCGCGTTTGGTGTGAACACACCCTTAATGCAGCACATGAGGAAAATCTCCGTGTTTAGTATCTTCCTTTTCACCACGACTTTATCTGTTTGACCAGATTATTCATTTTATTCACTTTAACTACTTTATTAATATCTTGGCCTCAAAAATTCAGCTGATTCCACTGAATCTGTTTAATGATGAAATGAAAAGTATCATCCATCACGTTTTTCACCTGGACACAGTACGTCTCCTCCTCCGGTTTTATCGACGTCAAGACCAGGAGAGACTTTATAATCTGGGCCCTCCTGTCTGTCTCTGAGGAAGAACATTTTCATGATCTCTGTTGTCGCCATGTTTTATGTGCTTGATGTCGGAACGTGGAGGTGAGTCTGGACTCTCCACTGCCCCCTAGTGGACGCATCGCCCCGCAAACAGGCGGAGGATAAGACATAAATTAGCAAGTAGGAGGATTCCTTGTTTTTATGGTCTTTATAATAAAAATTCCACTTGTGTCTCTTATTTATGACATTTTTCTGTTTGGGATGAAAAATACCTGACTGTTTCTGAATTCTGCCGTGTAGATAAACCGCACCGTGATGTTCGGTTACAGGATGAAAGTCTTTGTTTCCCCCCCATCAGTTGTTACGTCTCTAGGCTTAAATCCAAGTTATACGACGGTGGATGTGGTCGTGTGTGTTACCTGGATCCACTCCTTGTTCGAGTCCTCTGCCGGAGTCCATGCGTTCTCATAGTAGTTGAGTCGGGAGCGCTCTGGGGACCAGCTGGGGTTGTACTGGGATGAAGCCATGATTTGGTCTGATGTTATCTCTCCTGATTCCATTCCCAAAGGGTCGCTGCAGTCGAAGTCTGAGAGGGGAGTGTGTGTGTGTGTGTGGGGAGGGGGGGGACAGAAAGGAAGCAGAAGAAGAAGAGGGGTGAAAGGGGAGAAAGCGAAAAGATGTTCAGCTGAATCCTGATGTGAGCAGAATGCAGTCAGGATGCAGTCAGCATCCCTCAGAAACGGAGCTAATCTCCAGGGAGGCGGCGGCCGCATGGCGAGCACTCTGAAAGCAGCAGCACATCAGCGACGCCTCAGTAAATCCTTCCTGTTTCTCTCAGAACTTCCTAATGGAAGCTCTCTGAATGTGTTCTGCATTAAGACGTAGCAACGGCTTCATGAAGCGGTTTTTCCACATACAGGGTGTGTTTTCCTCGCAGCTCCGAGGCCAGTTTATCTTTTCCGTCTGTGAAACAAGACCAGTTCAGGTGTGTGTTATCTGTACACGTCGCTGGCAGGCCGAAGCGTTCACGCCACAAATGTTCACGCCACAAACGTTGCCCCCCCCCCCCCCCCCCCCCCTGGGTCAGCTTGGGGTCAGCCTCTTTAACCCCTGCAGGGCAGACATGCTGATCCCTCTGCTGGAATGAGAAGCGGGGGAGAGCTTGTCCAATGTCACCACAATGACAAGCAGGAGTGTGTAGACACACTTTCACACCACTAAAAACACACTTTTAATATCAAACCCTATGAAGGTAGCTGTGTGCTTGCACGTACGTGCACGCTCAGAGGGCTCAGGATGAGGAGCGTTGTGGAGCTGCGATGTGAGCGAACACAGATGGTCCCCCCATCTGCTGCACTACTAGCGCTTCCTTCGTCAATGGGTCATTGTGTGTGTTTTTACAGTATCAATGCACACACATGCACGTGCACGTGCTCGTGCACGAGTCTGTCTGTTTGTGGGGAGGTGTGAGACGGCTCTCCTGGTCCTACACAAAGTCTGTAAGAAAACTGCTTCGTCTCGTCGTTTCTCTGACACTTTGGACCCACATTATCAGCTGTGATCAACAGCAACACACAGCAACACACAGCAACACACAGCAACATGAAGCAACACACAGCAACATGAAGCAACACACAGCAACACACAGCAACACACAGCAACACACAGCAACATGAAGCAACACACAGCAACATGAAGCAACACACAGCAACACACAGCAACACACAGCAACATGAAGCAACACACAGCAACACACAGCAACACACAGCAACATGAAGCAACACACAGCAACACACAGCAACATGAAGCAACACACAGCAACACACAG
Source organism: Telmatherina bonti (assembly GCF_933228915.1). Taxonomy (NCBI): domain Eukaryota; kingdom Metazoa; phylum Chordata; class Actinopteri; order Atheriniformes; family Telmatherinidae; genus Telmatherina; species Telmatherina bonti. The sequence goes on along the minus strand of NC_136618.1, from coordinate 6,725,532 downwards.
CAACATGAAGCAACACACAGCAACACACAGCAACACACAGCAACATGAAGCAACACACAGCAACACACAGCAACATGAAGCAACACACAGCAACACACAGCAACACACAGCAACATGAAGCAACACACAGCAACACACAGCAACACACAGCAACACACAGCAACACGCAGCAACACACAGCAACATGAAGCAACACACAGCAACACACAGCAACACACAGCAACATGAAGCAACACACAGCAACACACAGCAACACACAGCAACATGAAGCAACACACAGCAACACACAGCAACATGAAGCAACACACAGCAACACAAAGCAACACACAGCAACACGAAGCAACACACAGCAACACAAAGTAACACAAAGCAACACAAAGCAACACACAGCAAGACACAGCAACACAAAGCAACACGAAGCAACACAAAGCAACACACAGCAACACACAGCAACATGAAGCAACACACAGCAACATGAAGCAACACACAGCAACACACAGCAACACACAGCAACATGAAGCAACACACAGCAACACACAGCAACATGAAGCAACACACAGCAACACACAGCAACACACGGCAACATGAAGCAACACACAGCAACACACAGCAACACACAGCAACATGAAGCAACACACAGCAACACACAGCAACACACAGCAACATGAAGCAACACACAGCAACACACAGCAACACACAGCAACATGAAGCAACACACAGCAACACACAGCAACATGAAGCAACACACAGCAACACAAAGCAACACACAGCAACACGAAGCAACACACAGCAACACAAAGTAACACAAAGCAACACAAAGCAACACACAGCAAGACACAGCAACACAAAGCAACACGAAGCAACACAAAGCAACACAAAGCAACACGAAGCAACACAAAGCAACACGAAGCAACACAAAGCGGCGTTTGTTTGCTGCTGAGGGTATCTGATCATGTGGGTTACCGAGCGTGGCGGGACAGATAGCAGAGAACATACAGAGAAACTATCAGGAGGAGAAAAACAAGGACTTTTTTCACCACCTTATCACCTCCCATCAGGAGCTGCGCTCCTTCTCCGTGCAGAAGCCAGGAATCCACTGTGTTTTATGCATAAGGGGATTATGAATGATTCACGCGCTACAAGCCTGGAAAAGGCAAAGTTTGGAGACTTGGATGAGAGTTGATGATGAAAGAGGCAGAAACCCGCCTGTAGATTGAAGTGTTTATTAATCGCAGCTCAGATGTTTCCCCTGGTCTCTCCAAGCTGGATGGAAAAGCTGATTTGTGTCGTCAGATCTCAGATATGTTGCTGAGAACACGCATGTAACTGTGAGAAACAACAGGAGCAGTGACCGCTGTGCTCCTGACTGTGTAGTAGAGTTCTCTGTTCTGGCCTTCCCTTTGGGGTGAGGCAGACCTTCCCTTTGGGGTGAGGCAGACCTTCCATTGGGGGCGAGGCAGACCTTCCCTTTGGGGTGAGGCAGACCTTCCCTTTGGGGTGAGGCAGACCTTCCCTTTGGGGTGAGGCAGACCTTCCATTGGGGGTGAGGCAGACCTTCCATTGGGGTGAGGCAGACCTTCCCTTTGGGGTGAGGCAGACCTTCCATTGGGGTGAGGCAGACCTTCCCTTTGGGGTGAGGCAGACCTTCCATTGGGGGCGAGGCAGACCTTCCATTGGGGGTGAGGCAGACCTTCCATTGGGGTGAGGCAGACCTTCCCTTTGGGGTGAGGCAGACCTTCCATTGGGGTGAGGCAGACCTTCCCTTTGGGGTGAGGCAGACCTTCCATTGGGGGTGAGGCAGACCTTCCATTGGGGTGAGGCAGACCTTCCCTTTGGGGCGAGGCAGACCTTCCATTGGGGGCGAGGCAGACCTTCCATTGGGGGTGAGGCAGACCTTCCATTGGGGTGAGGCAGACCTTCCCTTTGGGGTGAGGCAGACCTTCCATTGGGGTGAGGCAGACCTTCCCTTTGGGGTGAGGCAGACCTTCCATTGGGGGCGAGGCAGACCTTTTGTTGGGGGTGAAACAGACCCTCCGTTGGGGTGAGGCAGACCTTTTTTTGGGGGTGAGGCAGACCTTCCATTGGGGGTGAAACAGACCTTCTATTGGGGTGAGGCAGACCTTTTGTTGGGGGTGAAACAGACCCTCCGTTGGGGTGAGGCAGACCTTCCATTGGGGGTGAGGCAGACCTTCCATTGGGGGTGAGGCAGACCTTCCCTTTGGGGTGAGGCAGACCTTCCATTGGGGGTGAGGCAGACCTTTTGTTGGGGGTGAAACAGACCCTCCGTTGGGGTGAGGCAGACCTTCCATTGGGGGTGAGGCAGACCTTCCATTGGGGGTGAGGCAGACCTTCCCTTTGGGGTGAGGCAGACCTTCCATTGGGGGTGAGGCAGACCTTCCATTGGGGGTGAGGCAGACCTTCCATTGGGGGTGAAACAGACCCTCCGTTGGGGTGAGGCAGACCCTCCGTTGGGGTGAGGCAGACCTTCCATTGGGGGTGAGGCAGAAACCCTTTCGGCAGATGATTAGCAGACTTGCTGAAAGTGTCGTCCACCTCTGCTGCTATTCAGAGAGCGGCTGTGTGTCTTTGTGCACGGGGTGGTCCCGCTGCTGGACAGATTTACGACCCTTACCAGAGCCTGTCTTCCTTAATGAAATGTTTAGATGGAGCGTTTTGCAAAATGGGGTCACGGGGGTCGAGCCCCATGACAGCGATGCGGCATGTAAAAGCCCCGGGGGGTGTGTGTTGGTGTGTGTGTCCAGGCTGGTTACTGATGCTGGTTTGTTTTCTGCTTGTCTGGGACCAGAGTGTGTACATGAAGATCTGGTAAACTCCAGAAGACGGCAACACACCCCATGACTGACAAAGCAGGAGGTGTTTATTTAATAACTCTTAAAGTCGGTTTAACGGCTGGGAATTCCTCCTGATTTGCAACATCTGCTTCTTGTCTTTGTCTCCTCTGGTGGATACTTTCCTGCCTCAGAGTTTTTTCAACCTTTATTTAAACAGGAAATAAAACTCTGGCCGTGACAGCAGCAAAGCAAACCAGTGATAAACTGGTTGTTTGCTTTTACATCTATGTGTATGTTTTACCTGGTTTTATGTGTTTAGGACACCAGTCCTCTTAAAAGTGAACACCACAGTCTGAAAATGGCTAAATGGAGACCAAACTGGTCAAACCCAGCGATTACAGTTGAAATTTCCTGCCTCCAGTTCACTTAAAACATGTTTAATCTCATTTAATGAGAGCAGTTCCTAAAGATTCAGGTCATTTCTGCAGCTTGCTTCTGGGAGTAAATATGAAGTTTTTATGGCTAATGGGGACAGATAGCAGGAGCAGATCAGTGGAACGAAGAGTTTTTATTAACTTTCTGTTCATAGATAACTCCCATAGATAACAAATCAAGAATAGAATTATAAACGAGAATATTTCAGTTTTTGATGATCTAACTTGAACATAAACTCTGCAGAGGTATAGGAAGGCTGTAGGGATTATTGGAACATGGTAGACGGAGTACAGAGCATGGAAACGCTGCAAGGATGCAAGGACAGGATGGGATAGTTCTTTCATTTCTCATTGGTTAATTTTAAATAAAAGCTTTATTTTAATCATTTTAACATTTTTTCTCATGTTTACGAACAGCCAGATATGACCGCGTCATCGATGAGGGCTTGCTTTATACTGGCGGTCCTCAGGTTACGTGGTTCTCGACTTCTTCTTTATTATCTTCTTTATTCTTTAATTTCTCATTATTTTAAATAAAAGCCGTATTTTAATAATTATTACAAAGCCACATGTACACACCGCCGTAATCGAAATAAGAGAAAGTGGTCGCAACAAGTTTCTTTGTCGCTTAAACGAAAAAGAGAAACTTTGAACATTTTCTTTCATTTTTATGAACAGCTGGATATGACCGCGTCATTGATGAGGATGTGCTTTGGCGGTCCTCGGGTTACGTGGTTCTCTACTTATGTCGTTTTGACTTTACAACGCTCATTAAATAAATGTAAATAAAAAATAGAGCAAGTTTTGAAGTTACGAGGTTCCATATGAGCTCTTACAACGCGTGATACGGAGGCTGAGACGACGCCTCAGAGCGTATTTTAATTGCCTGTACTGTTTATCTAATAATATGATTCGTAACTCGACTCCAACAGCTTTGTTTTACCAACTCACCTTCTGGAACGGTCCTTTCGATGACAGTAAAGTTGGCGGAGAAGCCTTCCTTTGCAATGGCGCTGTCGGTGTTGATTGTCAGTGCCAGAATGCCGGTGTAGGAGATGATCCTGCCTGGGGTGTTCTGCCCGCAGTACCGTCCCACGTAAGGCCCAACTGGATGGACAAAGGAAAGCAAAGCACAAATATTGTTCTCTGGGTTGGACTTGGGTTAACTCAATATTTGTTTGTCTGCCACAGACGTGTCACACATGGCTTTTAACCATTACAACCCCCCTCCCAACCTCTATGAAGGTGTGAAAACCCTCATGTCTCATAAAGGCCCATGGGAAAGGCTCCAGGCATTCCAGAGAGGCTGCTCTGGGCAGGTCAGTCTGTAAATACCGCCGTACTCTAAAGATGGACGCGGTCACGCACGGCGGCTTTGTGACGCAGACAAAGCAAGTAGAGGCCGGGGGGGGGGCCTCATAAAGGACAGAAAGCAATAAAAACACAGGTGGAGGGAGGAGAGACGTTAGGGGGAGACAGAGGGGAAGAAAGGAAGCGGGCGAAACCAGCGATGGTGGCGAGAGAGCACAACGACCTTGCTCCGTGTCTTTGATGTGTGCGATGATCCATGCACGCTTATGAGTGTGCATTCCTGACAGCGTGCGTGGACCTGCAGCTTATCTGTGATTAGTAATGCTGTGATCAGCGGCGGGTGACAGTCCTGCCTCCCTGCAGCCTCCTGTCATCCAAAACATGCCACTTCCAGCCCGGCTCCGACACGAGAGGCGAAAGGCCGGGTGGCGGGGGGCTGCGGGGGGCTGCGGGCAGCGGCGTGACGGCTCAGTTTAATCTTCATAAACCAGGTGCCTGCTGTACGTCTCTGGGAATATTGTGTGCTTTTGAGCCCAGTAAGGCCTGAGCTGATCTAAAAGAAGAAACAGGAAAAAAAAGCTATCTGCTGGATTATCTGCATGACTCCACAGCGCCATGAAAATTTAAAGAACCCTGCTATGAACTCTGTGTCCTGCCTGCCTTCCAGCTCCTCGGGGAAGCAGGGAAAGGGAGTGCTGCTTCTTCTGCAGCGCCTGTCCAGCCAGGTGTACTTCAGAGGTGTGACTCGCCTGCTGCTTGCCTGGACATCTCCCGCCTCAGCACACTCTGCTGGCCAGCACGCCTGCAGCCCCCCTGTGCTAATGCACTATCGATCCAGCAGAGGCAACAGGAGCCGACGCAGTATTTTCCTCCCATGACTTGTTTTTATTCACCACACAGCGACGCCTGACAGGTGTGGAGCCACATAAAGCCGGTGTCCAGTCAAAACAGGCTCCCCGGCGGACGTGAGGAAATGCTGCTCTGCCTTATTCTGCCTGTTCCTTCAGGTCAATGAGCAGAGGCGGCGTAGGAAATGTTTCACATTAAAGAGGTGACAGCAGAGTCTCACATTCTCGTCTCTCAGAGAGACACGGCGCTCTTCATCAACACAAATCATGGAAATGAAACATCCCCGCTTCCAGGGCAGGGCCTACAAATGAGCCGCGGAAACGCTCCGAGGAATCAAAGGTCAGCTCCGCAGAGATCCCGTCTTCAGAGACGTGAACTTCAGAGAATCCACTTGAAGAGGGACAGTGATTAACACTTCAACCTCATCACCTCCAGTCCCACAGCAGAGCATAGAGATGTTCAGCGGGCTGAAAGCAGCCACATAAGATTCTTTCAGTTTCTAAGCTGCTGATGGGCCAGAGCAGCTTTCATCTCATCTGCTCCCTGCGCCGGAGCAGCCAGAGGAGAAAACTTCAAGAAGTGTTTCGCTTGCTGAGTTCAAAGCCTAATCTGAGGCGATGGAAGCGAAGCTTTGAAGGCTGCGTTGCCTCGCTCGCCACTCCTACACCTGCTGATTTATAAGATGAATGGATTTGAGAGGGCTGCTATAAGGCAATATTTGATGTGTGTGAGTGAGGAGACGCCGGCTGGTCCAAACCGGTTTTACTCAACCCTGTGTCCAGGAGGCGCCGGCTGGTCCAAACCGGTTTTACTCAACCCTGTGTCCAGGAGGCGCCGGCTGGTCCAAACCGGTTTTACTCAACCCTGTGTCCAGGAGGCGCCGGCTGGTCCAAACCGGTTTTACTCAACCCTGTGTCCAGGAGACGCCGGCTGGTCCAAACCGGTTTTACTCAACCCTGTGTCCAGGAGACGCCGGCTGGTCAAAACCGGTTTTACTCAACCCTGTGTCCAGGAGACGCCGGCTGGTCCAAACCGGTTTTACTCAACCCTGTGTCCAGGAGACGCCGGCTGGTCCAAACCGGTTTTACTCAACCCTGTGTCCAGGAGACGCCGGCTGGTCCAAACCGGTTTTACTCAACCCTGTGTCCAGGAGGCGCCGGCTGGTCCAAACCGGTTTTACTCAACCCTGTGTCCAGGAGGCGCCGGCTGGTCCAAACCGGTTTTACTCAACCCTGTGTCCAGGAGGCGCCGGCTGGTCCAAACCGGTTTTACTCAACCCTGTGTCCAGGAGACGCCGGCTGGTCCAAACCGGTTTTACTCAACCCTGTGTCCAGGAGGCGCCGGCTGGTCCAAACCGGTTTTACTCAACCCTGTGTCCAGGAGGCGCCGGCTGGTCCAAACCGGTTTTACTCAACCCTGTGTCCAGGAGGCGCCGGCTGGTCCAAACCGGTTTTACTCAACCCTGTGTCCAGGAGGCGCCGGCTGGTCCAAACCGGTTTTACTCAACCCTGTGTCCAGGAGACGCCGGCTGGTCAAAACCGGTTTTACTCAACCCTGTGTCCAGGAGACGCCGGCTGGTCCAAACCGGTTTTACTCAACCCTGTGTCCAGGAGACGCCGGCTGGTCCAAACCGGTTTTACTCAACCCTGTGTCCAGGAGACGCCGGCTGGTCCAAACCGGTTTTACTATACCCTGTGTCCAGGAGGCGCCGGCTGGTCCAAACCGGTTTTACTCAACCCTGTGTCCAGGAGGCGCCGGCTGGTCCAAACCGGTTTTACTCAACCCTGTGTCCAGGAGGCGCCGGCTGGTCCAAACCGGTTTTACTCAACCCTGTGTCCAGGAGGCGCCGGCTGGTCCAAACCGGTTTTACTCAACCCTGTGTCCAGGAGACGCCGGCTGGTCCAAACCGGTTTTACTCAACCCTGTGTCCAGGAGACGCCGGCTGGTCCAAACCGGTTTTACTCAACCCTGTGTCCAGGAGACGCCGGCTGGTCCAAACCGGTTTTACTCAACCCTGTGTCCAGGAGACGCCGGCTGGTCCAAACCGGTTTTACTCAACCCTGTGTCCAGGAGGCGCCGGCTGGTCCAAACCGGTTTTACTCAACCCTGTGTCCAGGAGGCGCCGGCTGGTCCAAACCGGTTTTACTCAACCCTGTGTCCATGAGACGCCGGCTGGTCAAAACCGGTTTTACTCAACCCTGTGTCCAGGAGACGCCGGCTGGTCCAAACCGGTTTTACTCAACCCTGTGTCCAGGAGACGCCGGCTGGTCCAAACCGGTTTTACTCAACCCTGTGTCCAGGAGACGCCGGCTGGTCCAAACCGGTTTTACTCAACCCTGTGTCCATGAGACGCCGGCTGGTCCAAACCGGTTTTACTCAACCCTGTGTCCAGGAGACGCCGGCTGGTCCAAACCGGTTTTACTCAACCCTGTGTCCAGGAGGCGCCGGCTGGTCCAAACCGGTTTTACTCAACCCTGTGTCCAGGAGGCGCCGGCTGGTCCAAACCGGTTTTACTCAACCCTGTGTCCAGGAGACGCCGGCTGGTCCAAACCGGTTTTACTCAACTCTGTGTCCAGGAGGCGCCGGCTGGTCCAAACCGGTTTTACTCAACCCTGTGTCCAGGAGGCGCCGGCTGGTCCAAACCGGTTTTACTCAACCCTGTGTCCAGGAGGCGCCGGCTGGTCCAAACCGGTTTTACTCAACCCTGTGTCCAGGAGGCGCCGGCTGGTCCACACCGGTTTTACTCAACCCTGTGTCCAGGAGGCGCCGGCTGGTCCAAACCGGTTTTACTCAACCCTGTGTCCAGGAGGCGCCGGCTGGTCCACACCGGTTTTACTCAACCCTGTGTCCAGGAGGCGCCGGCTGGTCCAAACCGGTTTTACTCAACCCTGTGTCCAGGAGACGCCGGCTGGTCCAAACCGGTTTTACTCAACCCTGTGTCCAGGAGACGCCGGCTGGTCCAAACCGGTTTTACTCAACCCTGTGTCCAGGAGACGCCGGCTGGTCCAAACCGGTTTTACTCAACCCTGTGTCCAGGAGGCGCCGGCTGGTCCACACCGGTTTTACTCAACCCTGTGTCCAGGAGACGCCGGCTGGTCCAAACCGGTTTTACTCAACCCTGTGTCCAGGAGACGCCGGCTGGTCCAAACCGGTTTTACTCAACCCTGTGTCCAGGAGACGCCGGCTGGTCCAAACCGGTTTTACTCAACCCTGTGTCCAGGAGGCGCCGGCTGGTCCACACCGGTTTTACTCAACCCTGTGTCCAGGAGGCGCCGGCTGGTCCAAACCGGTTTTACTCAACCCTGTGTCCAGGAGGCGCCGGCTGGTCCAAACCGGTTTTACTCAACCCTGTGTCCAGGAGGCGCCGGCTGGTCCAAACCGGTTTTACTCAACCCTGTGTCCAGGAGACGCCGGCTGGTCCAAACCGGTTTTACTCAACCCTGTGTCCAGGAGACGCCGGCTGGTCCAAACCGGTTTTACTCAACCCTGTGTCCAGGAGACGCCGGCTGGTCCACACCGGTTTTACTCAACCCTGTGTCCAGGAGGCGCCGGCTGGTCCAAACCGGTTTTACTCAACCCTGTGTCCAGGAGGCGCCGGCTGGTCCACACCGGTTTTACTCAACCCTGTGTCCAGGAGGCGCCGGCTGGTCCAAACCGGTTTTACTCAACCCTGTGTCCAGGAGACGCCGGCTGGTCCACACCGGTTTTACTCAACCCTGTGTCCAGGAGACGCCGGCTGGTCCACACCGGTTTTACTCAACCCTGTGTCCAGGAGACGCCGGCTGGTCCACACCGGTTTTACTCAACCCTGTGTCCAGGAGACGCCGGCTGGTCCAAACCGGTTTTACTCAACCCTGTGTCCAGGAGGCGCCGGCTGGTCCACACCGGTTTTACTCAACCCTGTGTCCAGGAGGCGCCGGCTGGTCCAAACCGGTTTTACTCAACCCTGTGTCCAGGAGGCGCCGGCTGGTCCACACCGGTTTTACTCAACCCTGTGTCCAGGAGGCGCCGGCTGGTCCAAACCGGTTTTACTCAACCCTGTGTCCAGGAGACGCTGGCTGGTCCACACCGGTTTTACTCAACCCTGTGTCCAGGAGGCGCCGGCTGGTCCAAACCGGTTTTACTCAACCCTGTGTCCAGGAGGCGCCGGCTGGTCCACACCGGTTTTACTCAACCCTGTGTCCAGGAGGCGCCGGCTGGTCCAAACCGGTTTTACTCAACCCTGTGTCCAGGAGACGCCGGCTGGTCCACACCGGTTTTACTCAACCCTGTGTCCAGGAGGCGCCGGCTGGTCCACACCGGTTTTACTCAACCCTGTGTCCAGGAGGCGCCGGCTGGTCCACACCGGTTTTACTCAACCCTGTGTCCAGGAGGCGCCGGCTGGTCCAAACCGGTTTTACTCAACCCTGTGTCCAGGAGACGCCGGCTGGTCCAAACCGGTTTTACTCAACCCTGTGTCCATGAGACGCTGGCTGGTCCACACCGGTTTTACTCAACCCTGTGTCCAGGAGGCGCCGGCTGGTCCACACCGGTTTTACTCAACCCTGTGTCCAGGAGGCGCCGGCTGGTCCACACCGGTTTTACTCAACCCTGTGTCCAGGAGGCGCCGGCTGGTCCACACCGGTTTTACTCAACCCTGTGTCCAGGAGGCGCCGGCTGGTCCACACCGGTTTTACTCAACCCTGTGTCCAGGAGGCGCCGGCTGGTCCAAACCGGTTTTACTCAACCCTGTGTCCAGGAGGCGCCGGCTGGTCCACACCGGTTTTACTCAACCCTGTGTCCAGGAGGCGCCGGCTGGTCCAAACCGGTTTTACTCAACCCTGTGTCCAGGAGGCGCCGGCTGGTCCAAACCGGTTTTACTCAACCCTGTGTCCAGGAGGCGCCGGCTGGTCCACACCGGTTTTACTCAACCCTGTGTCCAGGAGGCGCCGGCTGGTCCACACCGGTTTTACTCAACCCTGTGTCCAGGAGACGCCGGCTGGTCCAAACCGGTTTTACTCAACCCTGTGTCCAGGAGGCGCCGGCTGGTCCACACCGGTTTTACTCAACCCTGTGTCCAGGAGGCGCCGGCTGGTCCACACCGGTTTTACTCAACCCTGTGTCCAGGAGGCGCCAGCTGGTCCAAACCGGTTTTACTCAACCCTGTGTCCAGGAGGCGCCGGCTGGTCCACACCGGTTTTACTCAACCCTGTGTCCAGGAGGCGCCGGCTGGTCCACACCGGTTTTACTCAACCCTGTGTCCAGGAGGCGCCGGCTGGTCCACACCGGTTTTACTCAACCCTGTGTCCAGGAGGCGCCGGCTGGTCCACACCGGTTTTACTCAACCCTGTGTCCAGGAGGCGCCAGCTGGTCCAAACCGGTTTTACTCAACCCTGTGTCCAGGAGGCGCCGGCTGGTCCACACCAGTTCAGCTGAACAGATGTACCATTTTGTTTTTACTCTTTTTACTGGGAAACAGAAGGAAACGTATTGAGGAAATTCCTTTTCGAGTCATTTCCTGCAAGACGGGACTGTCAAACAAAAATCGTCTACATCACACCCCAGATTAGACCCTGAACTCCCAGATGTATGGACTCTGACAAGTCTCTGCACACAATGCAGCCTGGGACTGACTGTTGGGAACAGGAAGTGTTTGGCCCGGAACGATGAGCAAGCATGATGTACACCATGAGTCTGAGACCTCAGCTGAAAGTCGAGTCATCTTATTGTTGTATTATCTCTGGTAAAGCAGAAGATCTGTCTTGTCCTCTACATACAGAGATTCCTTCTGTTTCTCTGAATCTTCCACATGTTCACAGTTCTGTGTCTGGTTTTAATGTTGTGCTGCCTGATGAACCAAAGATCACCAGCATCCAGTTATGTCCAATGCATACAGAGATTCCTTCTAATTCTCTGTATCTTATAATTATATGCTGTAAAGAGTGGGTTCTTTAAAGTCATCATCTAAGAGACTCTGCCTCACTGACATGCTCTGTTTATACCCAGCGATGCCACTGATTGGTTACTAATTAACCTAATTAGTTACTTATGATTAGTATTAGTTACATTTCCAGCTGCTGCGGCTTCTTACAGATGTGTTGCCGCATCAGACTCACATCAGCTCATATTTTTAAATGAAAAGGTAAAATGACTCCGTTTCAGCATCAGGTATGTTGTTTATCTTCTAAAGGGAATAAAATATGACTTGTTGAGGTTTATAAATCATCATATAAATCATTTATAGTAGAAAAGCAGATTAATTATCACCCAAACGGAGCATTGTGAGAACGCTGCGCGGAGTTTCACCGGCAACGCCAGCTGTGCGGCTCACCTCCAGGGAAGCCGTCCCAGATCTCCAGTCGGTCGTAGCGGCAAAACACACCAGTAGGGGGCGTCGTGTCAGGCTCCAGCTCAAAGCTCTCGAACTCCAAGATGATTTCTGACTTCCTCGGGGCGAAGATCATGAAAGTGCAGTCCAGGTTGTTGGGGTACTTCTCCGGGAATCCAGGCGACTTGATGACGCCGCTGTTGGAGGTGAAGTTCCTGGAGCATTCGGGACCTGAAGGAGAGGAGGAAGGTAGGAAAGGAAAGGAGACAGGAGGGAAGGAGGCAGTTAGATGCAAGTGGAACCAAAATAAAGGAATTAAACTGCATCTTTGTGTGCAGGGAAACATCTCTGAGGAGTCACTCGATGACTCTTCTTTTCACAAGAAGCCACATCTGGACTTCTGAACATCTGGGCTGAGTCTGTAAACATCGGCCCAAGGCCTCAATCATCAGTGGAAGGATGATGAATAAACAGTTTGGTTCAGGTTGTAAAAACCTCTCTCTCACACACACACACACACACACAACCTCATCAGAAGGTCTCCGGAACATGTGTTCAAGCAACAGCTTCAGCTCGGGTGATGGAAAGCTAGCGCAATGACTGCGCATACATCACCACACACACTATTTCACTCCAAATATTTACGCACCCCCCCCTGGAGAGGCACCTTTCTGCTGATGAGGAGCACTAACACGTTACCGAGGTAGCTACCTCACATAGAAACATCACCCTCACAGCTGCAGATGATTTTTTAAGAGAATGTCAGAAGAGCACAGGAAGATTTGCAGGCTCAAGTGGCAATCCAAGCTCGGCTTGACACAAACACTCCCTGGCAGCATCAGAGAAACACTACTGTCATTCTGGGCAATTATTTGGAGCCATTAGAGGCAGAAATGTACCCAGGATAACATCATTTTCATGCTAGTCTGGCAGCTGGTGTGATGGGTGCAGATGGGCGCCGTCCAAGGCAAAATTGCAGGGAGTTTATCGCTAGATAGAGCCGGCGTGCTGCAGTCGTAGCGTAAATGAACGTGGCAAACAGCTTTTTCCAGCGTCTTGCTGGGGCCCTAATTGAAGACCATCAGGCCCACTTGAGCCTGTCCACCGTGGAGTGAGTGAGGGGATGGAGGAGCACATTGATTTTCTTTCTCCTCCAGCTGAAAGCCGCGACCTGAAGAAGCATTTTGACTGGAAGCAGTCGGCGTTGAGAGCAACAGATAAAGTGTGGCTTCTGAAAACAGTCGGGACTCTGAAATCTGCAGCTTCCCCTCGTGTTCACTGAGGAGATGGAGATTTTGTGGAGAGACGAGAGGTTTGCTGCTTCTGCCGCGTAGCCAACCGTTTGGGGGGGCCTGGCGTGGAGCTGGTCCCCCAGATCAGTTTTCCCTACATGCACCCCTGCAGGGGTTCTTAAAGAGGCGCATAAGAAAGTAAGGGAGAGAATCCGTCTTTCTGACTAAACAGATGCAGCTGAGGTGAGTCAGGATTACTGCACACGTGTGGAAATGGACACGCATGTACATGTAAAATAACTTCTGGATCTGGAAAAGTTCCTCTGATCTTCATGTGGAATGCTGGATTTTTCACTTCTAGACATAAAATATTACATCCTCTCTGACCTGGAAGTCCAGACACACATGGACATGAGTAAATATATAAATGAGTAAATATGTCAAAAATATTAAATATGTTAAAAAAAAATTTAAAAAATATATTAATAAAAAAAAATCCATTGTGGTCTGAAAATTTTAATAAATGCATGAATATGTAAAACTGATCAAATATGTACATAATTTTTTAAAATTTTAAATGAGTTAAACAGATAAAAATATAATGTAATAAAATATCTAAAGTTAATAAATTTATTCAAGAAAATTTAAATTGCTTAATTTCTAAAAACCAAAAGTATCACTTTATATGTTAGTCATAAAATATATAACTAAAGATATATAAAAATAGAATAAATAAATTTTATAAATGTGGACTTTTTTATCCAGGTTTTCAATGATATTTTCTAAAATGACCGTTAAACATAAACATCTTTATGTTGTTATACTTCACGCTAAAATATGGAGAAATGTGACGTTTTAGGTTGTTGTGCTGTTTTACTGGTCCGACCCACTGGACACCAGATCACGCTGCATGCGGACCCTGAGCTAAGACACCTCTGGTTCTGGTTCTGGTTCTGGTTCTGGTCCTGCTTCTGGTTCTGCTTCTGGTCCTGCTTCTGGTTCTGGTTCAGGGGGAACTTGGCAGGGAAATGATTCTACAGGAGGTGAAACGATGTTCTGGATCAGCGGCTCCCAACCTGTTTTCCCTTCATGCAACATTCACAAACTAAAGTGAAGCTAATTAACAACAAAAAGCCTTTTTGTTTCCTCAGATGTCTCGTTCGGGAAACGGTGCAAAGTTTCAGGCTCTAAACAGTCCAGATCCACCTCAACTCGTCTCTGCATGGTCTTCATTTAACTGCCCTGGCTCTGAGCAGTCAAAGCCTCGGGGACCCCCGTGGTCTTCGGGGGACCCCATGTTGGAAGCACTGGCTGAGAACACCCCCCTCCATCAGCTCTCGTGTCTTTCTTATCTCAGCTCTGCAGTTGACCAGAACAGATGAGACATTTTGGAACAGTTAGCTGTAAAGAAAACAGCCCAACACGAGGACTTCCTCTTCATCAGCAGCAATGCAACCATGCGCCTGTTTGCACATGTAACAACTGATCAGAGCAAACCGCTCTCAGGAAACATAAAACCGGTTTGTCTTTGTTGTCTTCCCTCTCTTGGCCTTTCATGAATCACTCATCTTAGTTTACGGAAAACAAACCCATCCAGCTTTCTGTCCGTGTTTAACTGGGTTTTTTATGACTGAGGCCAAACCAAGGACAAACCTGCCTGTTGTATCGCTGTCTGCAAACGACAAGAACAAAAGGAAGCAGAGGAGAGAAAGCCGGCTCTGCTTGCTTCCACAGAGATAATCATCCAACTGATCTCTTTTATCCACTGAGTCCATGTAGGGGGACATTCCTCCCCATCTCTCACTGGTTTGTGCTCATATTTGCATCAGAGGGATTCACGGATATCTGTACATACAGCAGGTATGAGGAGGAACCGTCAATGACTTGTTCTCATGCAGGTCCTTCATCCGTCCCCAAACTCTCAGACCCATAGAAGGATTTCGTCAAAAAGAGCTCAGAACAAGGGATTAAAACTCTCTATACTTGCACCATTGATATATGCAGGCTATAAAAACATGAGTTTAAAAACAGCTTCTGCATTAATGAATGTTGTCATTTTACCTTCTGTATAACCTTCCTGTTTCCTTTAGTAACAACACATTGTTCCATTTAAATTCAGGAAACTGAAACCTGAAATGAAAGTTTAGACACATATTCCCAACTGGTTCTGACCTGATTTCTGTCTCATTCCTGTCTTAGTTTTCCAAGTTTAAGTCTGTTATAAAAGAAGAGTTGACGTTACACAGAGAAGGGTTGATATTGGTGATGGAAGGATTGACGTCATAAAAAGAAAGCTTGACGTTGGAGAGAGAAGGGTTTACGTTGGACATACAAGGGTTGATGTTGGAGACGGAAGGGTTGACGTTGGACAAAGAAGGGTTGACATTGGACAGAGAAGGGTTGACATTGGACAGAGAAGGAAGGGTTGATGTTGGACAGAGAAGGGTTGACATTGGAAACAGAAGGGTTGACGTTGGACAGAGAAGGGTTGACATTGGAAACAGAAGGGTTGACGTTGGACAGAGAAGGAAGGGTTGATGTTGGACAGAGAAGGAATGGTTGACATTAGACAGAGAGGGTTGACGTTAGACAGAGAAGGAAGGGTTGACATTAGACAGAGAGGGTTGACGTTAGACAGAGAAGGAAGGGTTGACATTGGACAGAGAAGGAAGGGTTGATGTTTGACAGAGAAGGGTTGACGGACAGAGAGGGGTTGACATTGGACAGAGAAGGAAGGGTTGACATTAGACAGAGAGGGTTGACGTTGGACAGAGTAGGAAGGGTTGACATTAGACAGAGAAGGAAGGGTTGACATTAGACAGAGAAGGAAGGGTTGACATTAGACAGAGAGGGTTGACGTTGGACAGAGAAGGAAGGGTTGACGTTGGAAAGAGAAGGAAGGGTTGACATTAGACAGAGAAGGAAGGGTTGACATTAGACAGAGAAGGAAGGGTTGACATTAGACAGAGAGGGTTGACGTTGGACAGAGAAGGAAGGGTTGACGTTGGAAAGAGAAGGAAGGGTTGACGTTAGACAGAGAAGGAAGGGTTGACATTAGACAGAGAGGGTTGACGCTGGACAGAGAGGGTTGACGTTGGACAGAGAAGGAAGGGTTGACGTTGGACAGAGAAGGGTTGATATTGGAGTCGGAAGGATTTGTAAAGCATAGGAGGTTTGACTGGAAGGAAGCAACAATGTTTATCTTCCTGGCAGGAAGTTTTGAGACAGAAGGAAAACTAACCTTGAACAGTTTCACTGCCGGACCTGAAACCTTCGATTAACTCTTGCTTATGCAGAGTCCTGCATCCTGCTCAGCGAGCTGTTGGTATTTATTCAACGAGCGTTAAAGTCTGAAGGATTTCTGAGGCATCTCCAGTGTTTTTGGGAGATTGAGCTCTGATGGCTCACCCACCACCTTCAATGTAACGGGCTCTCGCTATTTCCATCTCTTTAAATCTCTGACTGGTTCCACTTTTCTCTTTTTTCCAGCTAATCAGGTGAAGCTGGTTGGAGCCAC
Organism: Telmatherina bonti; assembly: GCF_933228915.1. Classification (NCBI taxonomy): domain Eukaryota; kingdom Metazoa; phylum Chordata; class Actinopteri; order Atheriniformes; family Telmatherinidae; genus Telmatherina; species Telmatherina bonti. Next base: position 6,709,090 of record NC_136618.1, on the reverse strand, counting down.
GACGGCTGAAGTTGTTGTTGTTTTTGGCCTGCAGAGTAAAGCACCTTTGTTTATGTAGCGTGTTGTTCTGCCGCCGGCCATTAGACTGTTTCTGACCCTCCGTTTTGGCTCCATGCTTCACTGCCAGAAGGGTTAATTGCTGGTAAAAATTAACTCTTTCAGGGCTACATAAATAAATAATTAACCTGCGGCCTGTGGAGCACCAGTCTGGTGTTTCAGATGACGTTAACGTGCCTCCACATTGCAGATGGGGGAGAGAACTCTTCCCCCTCCCGGATCCTCTCAGGGGAACTAATTCTCTTAACTTTCCACGATGGCTGTGCATCTCCTCGCCAGCAGCTCTCTGCAGAACATGGACGCCACGAAGGTGTTTTCTCAGGTGTCGCAACACGTTGAGCTGCTTGGCGGCGCTGCCATCGCTGCAGCCTCACCCACCCCGGCGGGCTCTCTGCCAAGCCTGCATGTTGCTCCGTGCAAACGGCGGCGCCGGTAGGAGAAAATGCGTGTCGGCCTTGTGCACGTGCATGCACCGTGTCAGACCACGGGATGATGATTTCTGTTTCCTGCTAAAGCACAGGATGAAAACCCAACGTCAACAACATTTTAGCTGCTTTTGCTCCTATTTGCTCCAGATTCTACACACCGTCTTATCTTTGTTTTGATGTGAAAGTGCTCCAAACAAACAAAAGCAAACATCTTGTTAATCTGCTCCCTTCAGCTCAAACCCTTCTCGCTCCTCTCCATCTTGTCTCTCTCGCCAGACTCAGCCAGTGGAGCGAAGCTGCCAATTTGCAGGCTGTAAAATAAATAGCCCATGCTAATTAAGATGGCTGGATGGGACTGAGCGGCAGAGAGGGGTAGAAACTGATGTGGAAGCAGCCAAAGTGAGCCGCAAAACAACCTGTTCTCTTCCAATTAGACACTTTGTCGGCCGCAGCCGATAAAAGCCAGAGCTGCGAACGTCAGCAGCTGCGAGTGTGTGTGTGTGTGTGTGTGTGTGTGTGGATCAACCTGCACATATAAACATACTTCTGCAAAGTTGGCACATGATCCCAGAGGGAGGGGTGTGTTTACATGTGTGTGCTGAGTTTGTTTATCTATCTTACGCGTGACCTTTTTTTGCATTAAGCCCTGATGTTCCCTTGCAGTGATCCGAGTCTATAATCATGGTAATAAACAGCTGGCGTTCTTTGCATTTCCATTCCTACTGCTAGTCTTCGTTATCACAGCATCTGTGTGTCATCATTACCGTTACATGTGTTAGCCAACACAATGTTTTCCCTGCTAATACCCTGTTTGTTGATAAGCCGAGCTAATCAGCTAGCTCGGTATCTCGCTTTCTGCTTCTGTCTCGCGCTCCAACAAACAGAGCTGCTAATTGATCTCAGAGCTCCGTTCTTGGCGGGAACCAGAGCAGAAGTAGTCAAAACAGAGTAAATTCAAAGCATAACTAAGATCTGGATCCTCCACAGCAGGAACAGCCCACCCAGGGGTGCTAGCCCCCCTTACAATCAATCAATCAAACTTTATTTGTAGAGAACTTTCACATACCTCAAAGTAACCAAAGTACTTTACAGGTAAAATAAAAAAAAAAAATCAACATTAAAACCACTAAAATAAAATAAGACAGAAAAGACCCGGTACTCCTGCTCTCCAACATAAAAAGATGAGTTTTCATTAGAGATTTAAAACCACTTAAAGTCCCAGCAGACCTCACTGAAAGGAGACTGGTCCAGAGTCTGGAGGTTCCTGCTGAGAAGACTCTGTCTCCTCTAAAAAACTCATCTTTAAATCTGCACAAAATGTCGTCAAGCTCCAACAGCAAAAACTAAAATCTGAGAGTAAATATCTTAGATGAAGGTCACATTGTTTTCTGCTAAGATATTCTCTTACTAAGTAGTTTTTTCCTGAGTATTTAACTAATTTGAGGTGTTTTTGTCCTGAATTACCTCAATAAGAAGCTTCTTACTGAGATTTTATAAGCAGTGAAGGAATACCAGTGGAGTTATGAGGTTTTTTTTGTGTAAAATCAAGTCAAATTTTCTTGTTTTATTATTTTATTATCCACTTTTGTACTTTGTTTTGCAGTGAAGCCATCTTTACAGCTTATTACTTGCTGGATGTGAGTTTCAGCTGCTAACCCCCCACGGCTCATTTAGCATCCGTCCCGGCTAGCAGACGATACTGGGAAACGACAAGGCTAATTGTGGAAAGAATGCAGCAGACTTAACCGGCTAATCAAGCGGGGGGGGGGGGGGGGGGGGGGGGGGGGGGGGGGGGCGTGCATGGCGGGGTGGAGTGACGCTTTGATCTGCAAATGGACCCACAGTCCACCAGCTGCCCCGCCGTGGAAAGGACAAGCACAGAGCCGCACACACACGCCCAGATGAAAAGGAAGGAGGAACCTCGCCAGGCTATTCATCATGTCTCAGAGGTCACGGGGTGGGGGGGCCGGGGGGGGGGGTCCCATACACTGCTGCGAAGGTTAATTAATGAAAGTGGAGTCTGCAGCACCTGTCTGCCTGGCAGTCTCTCCAGACAGGATGTCCTTCTTCCAGTCCAAACAAAGGAAAGCAGCAAACTGCAGATAATTCTCCAAGTTCTGCAGATTTCTGATAAGATGGACACCCTGACAACGTCTACGCTCTCACATGGAACAATGTTCCGCCCATTCTTATTTTAGCCGAAGCTTCGCTTCACTAAACGGGCCGGATTCCCTTTCTCCCCGAGCAGGCGATGATGGCAGGTCGGAGGCTCGCTGTGGACCGCCATCTGACGATGAACCACCACTTCAAACAACATTTGTTCAATTGCTGCTTTGCAAATTACACCCTTGCTTATTGCGCAATAATTCACAGCAGATCCAAACAGCAACATTGTGGAGCATATGGGAGTGTGATTCATCGGCTCTGAGTGAAACATACTGCTCGCCATATTGCATTTGCATAATGTGATGCTTTGACGCCTCGACTGAAGCACAAACAAAGCATGAAATTAGACATAGAGACTCTGTTTGCTTCGTTATCGGAGTTCTTCCAGGAGACTAGACGTTCCAGAGTGCTGCGTGTTTATGTGTTAAACATGAGTAAAGACCTAAAACATGATGTAGATGATCCTGATTTCCCCACCTGTCTTAAAGATCTCGTATCGGATGGAGAAACCTGCTCCATGGGTCTCGTAGTCGGACACAAACTTGATGAAGAGCTCGTTTCCGGAGGAGACCACCGGAGAGGGGGCGATCTTCCCGCAGTACTTCCCCACCAGCTGCCCTCGTTCGTCCACGCCGTCTCGCACCTCCACGTAGTCATACCTGGAGGAACACGAGCAGAGGGAGGCGTGTCGGTCACATCACGCAGTTTATTTCATTCAGTCATTCTTTAAACAAAACAACAAACCTAAAAAAGCTGAAGAGGCGGAAAGGAGCAGAAAGGAGAAAAATATTACACAGAATGCCCCTTTTTATACAGAACCACTTCACCGAAACACACTAAATGTACAACTGTTGTGTTGCAGTTGTTGTAACTGTATTTTCTGTTGCTTTTTATTTTGCTGATACATCATAGAAAAGATTAGAGAATATAAAATGTTGAAATTGAATAAAAAAAAGAAGAATTGAAGTAAAACCGGGCTAAAATGGCCCAACTTTCCCACTAAATCTCTTTTCTTTGTACGTTATTTTTACTTGTTTTAAATCTTTTCTGAATATTTCAGGGAAAAATGGTTTTATTTTATAAAATACTGTGATGATTAATGAATTTGATGGATTTATGTCTGCTTATGAAACTTAGATTCTAAAAAGAATTTGTGTTGCATGAACAGCTCAGACACACCAGATTAAGTCTGTTTTATAACATAATTACATTTATTTAATGAAAGAAATCTTTGATTTGTGTGTAAATCTTAATTTTTCTGTTATTAATATGTGATTTTGCAGCCAAACCTGCAGTTTATAGCAGGAATTTAACAATAAACGGAGCAGAGACAGAAAAACGGCTTTTTGTTGCAGGTAAAGTCTGTAAATGTTCATTATATGAGCTGATTTTCCTGCCAGCCTGTTTATCTGGCTGCTGTTTCCTCCCTGCCTGCAGGATAAGAAGGGAAAACGGAGTCGGGGCCAGAACGTTATTATCGTTTGGCCCTTGGCTTTGACTGGTGTCCAGACCCAGAGACCATCACACCGCGTTCAGATGGAACGTCAGACCCTCGGACACTGAAAGCAACACACTGCATCAGCGCTGAGTTCAGGAGCGGAAGAGAGGGGCGGAGTTTTGGGAGTCATGGCACAAAGACGTGAAATCTGGGGTGCGAAACTTAAGCTGGGAGGAGGGAAATGGGAGTTCCTGGCCAGCGAGGATGGTCCAAGCGCCCTCCAGCGATCTGTGTGTGTGTTTTTCCACTCCAGTGAAGGATGGGTAAGGGTGACTTCTCCACGCTGGGCTCTGATTGTGAGTGACGCGCCGGGCGCTGCTCCAAAACACTTCACTTCAGGTTTCCAGCATTTTGGTCCTAATTGCCCATTATGGGAATTCCTGGTGAGTTTGCAGCTCGACGGGCTTCTGAAGACACGCTCATGACCTGCTGCACCGCTCCTCTCATCATGAATCAACTCCAGTGTGTAAATGTGCAGCTTCAACATGCAGCAGGTGTGTAACACACACACTCTCCATCTCAGAACACATGCCGCCTCTGGGCAGAGAGACCTATTTTCATAGTTTCACTTGATTCCCAAATTACTGTCAAAACATCACGTCTCCAAAGTGGTTTTCAGCTGGCTGGATGCAAAGATTCCTGCACAAAAAGGTGATTTAGGCTTTGAGTGACAGCGCGGTCGGGCTGAATGCTTCAGGTGGAGCTGGACGTGCACCAGCTTGCACGTTTGCCACTAAACGGCGTCGTTCACCTGTCTCAGGTGGAGACGAAAGAGCCGCGGCTCGGTTCCAGTTTAAATGAAACTAAATCTGCTCTCCAGAGAAATATTATTATTATTAATAATAAGCTGCAAAAAGTATTGTTTCTCTTTTTTTAGTGCAAAAATAAACAATCAATATGTTTATGTTTAATAAACTTCAGAAAAATGAAAAATAACCTGAAATTTCTGGAGAAAATAAGTTTAAATTTTTTTAAGAAATTGTTGTTCATTTTTTTATTTGCATATTTTATATAGATATATATTCTATGTATGAAAATATTCTACGTTTATATTTTATATAAAAAATAAATTACATGAAATATATATTAAAATATATATATATATGTTAGCACTTCTTGTTTTTTAAAATAATTTCATTAACAATTTAAATCTACTTTTATTTCATATTGTTACATACACTTTTTCTTATTTTATTTATTTTATGTGAATATTTGAATAATTGAACAAAAACACACATTTCCATTCGAGCTCCAGATCATCAGAAAACGGGTCGGAAACTGAAACTGCAGCATTTTCACGTCGTGTTTAGAGGTCTGAAAGTCAGATCTATCATTTCCTCAGGAGTCTGGTCTCCAAGTCCCCTGAAGGGTCCGTGCACGCCTGTTTCATGACCCTGCCGTATTAATGCAGGAAGAAGGGTTTGGTTTTAGGGGGCGGAGTCAAACTGAAAGTGGGACCCGCCCACATGCGTCCTCGGTGGAGCTGCTGTGGACGGATCGTTCAGGGTGTGTCTGAGATCGTGTACCTGACAAGACGCCTCTAATGCTGTGAAAGCACAGAGAAACTTCCATCTTAGCTTCCGTGCAGACCTGCTCGCTCCATCACACCACCTCTCCCCCTCTTCTCTGTTTATTTCTGCCTGTTTTTCTTCTTTCTGCGGCCTCTGCTCCACACTTCTCCGGTGATTACGGACAGATTTTAGCCTCCTTTCCATGTCAGGCCACCAGCTGTAGCAACAGCCCCGCTTGGCTCACAGGCACCACTTTGTTCCAGTTTCTTTATCAGCTGCAGCTCAGGAAGAAAAAAAAACCACTTTCACAGTGTTTACAGTGTTTTTCTCCACTGTGTTGTGAGCAAACATCCAGGAAGCAGCTTGTTATTCAGTTCAGACGGTTTCATATGTTCTGGCAGACGCTGTTTAAATCCGTTTGGTTTAAATTACAGTGAAATTAATTTCCCAAGTTGTTTTTATTTAATAAGGAACAAGTTTAACTCCTTGTTTCCACTCCTCCTGTTGGTTCCCAGGTCCCAACAGAGCCTCAGTCTTCTGGTGGAACCTCTGCTGGTCTCAAGCAGACCTTTAAGAGTCTGATGGCGTTGCTACGACTGAAAGCTGAGCTCTGTCAGATGCCTAAACACGGAAGCATCGCTGAGCTGCAGCTAAAAGTCTGCAGATGCAGGATTCACTGCAGTTTTCCTGCTGAACACACTCAGGAGGGAGGTTTCGTTCTGACAGACAGAAACATCTCTCCCCGAAACGTCTCTATTTGTGTCTAAATGAGCGGTGTGTCAGCCAGAACTTCAGCCGTTCTGCACCAGCAGGTCCTCATCCAGGCTGCCGTCATCATGGGCATCGCTCGGCTGGCCAGTTTGATGCCTCCTAAACACTCTCCTGTTTCTGGCAGAGCTAAATGCAGCTGTAATCTATTGCTCTACACACCTGTGGGAACTGGCTTCCATGCTTCAGAGTCCTCAGGGAGGACAGCGGACGGTTAACAACCTCTATCTAGGATCATAAAACAAGTCCACAGACATGTCCTACTTCTAAACCCCCGACAGTTTGGGGGGTTGCCTCTGCTCCACTTCCTCTTGACCCGTCAAGTTAAACTTAGACTCTCCGTTTTCGGATTAAGACTGGTGATATTTATGTTTTTATCACTGCTGCTGTTTGTCTTCTTCCTCTTATGCTTCATGACAATACAATCCATGCACCTATTTATCTGTCTGGCCTGCTTTGGGTCTGGGTGGGCTTGCTGGCACAACACAACACACATCCAGATAATTACACACACACAGCGAGCTGCCTACCACGGCGCTAATAGTGAAAACGGTTCGGCAATCCAGCGGGGAAATTAAAGGCAGAAAAGAAAAGGGGATAGCAGGAGGAGGGGGTGGGCCATGTAATTCTCAACGACCTTCGCTTCACCAACTCAAATGTATTAGCTTGCCTTCTTTCTTCAGGCACAGAGAAAAAGCAATCCGCTTGTGTCAAACGGGAACATTAGTCCTCCTTGCAGAGCCAAAGAGAAGGCGACAAACCACCCGCTCGACAATATAACAGTTATATTGCCTGAAGCTTTCCCATGGAAATAATCTGTCCTTCCTCTATGAATGTCGGCTCTGCGTGCTTCTACAAAGGCAATGCAATCTGAGGCAATGGCATAATGCTATGACAGACTGTGTAAGCCTCGTACAATTGGTTAGATTTCTTAATCAGACCATTTATAAGCTCAAACAGTCTGTGGAAAGTCCCCGAACAAGAGCTCTTTCTTCCCAACTGGCCGCTGGAACAAACGCCTGACCCTTTCTTCTGCGTTTGCCTCTTTCTGAGGCTCCCGGTGAGCAGCATGAAAACATGTCACCTACAACATGTCAAAACACCTCCAGGTAACACAAGTGGAAATACCATGAAGCCGGGACAGCAGAGAGACTCGGCGGGGAAAAGGACCTCGCTGCCAGCTGTCAGGAAACTCCGGCTCGGGGACTTCAGGGATTAATGAGTCTCCTCTGACAAACTGTCACTTGGGGCTCAAGCAAAACATCATTAATGTTTGTAAAAGGGACCTAAGACAAGCTGATCTCTCAGTTACTTTTCCTGAGCCTGGAGGGGACAAACCTTGGACGAAATAAAATGGCCTCTCTTCCTCTGCTCTGCAAGCCATGCTGCCTCCCTGTTGCATGTGACATTCATTAACCTGGACTAGAATAACAGGTTCCCGCTTTCCTTGGGCTGCAGTCCAGCTGTAATGATCTCCATGTCAGCTCGACCCGGACAGACAAGGAAAGAGGGAAAAAAAGGAAAAGAAATGGGGCGCTAAACCGGGTCACATCTCAACGTTCTCAGATAAAAACATTAACCCTAATTGACTTGCACATTAAGATTTTTATTGACGAGAATGACCAGATCGTTCAGACTATCAAGCATAATGTTTTTTTCTTCACTTACATAGAAGCTAAATGCCTGCGACTGTGGCGGCTCACCCTGCAGGACGAGGCTAATTTGTTTAGAGATCACATTTCATACATAAATGTGGGGTTTGGGGCAGATTTCAGGTTTTCTGCTAGTTTGTTCCAGATTTTAGGAACAGAAAAAAACTAAACACTGATTCTTCTTGTTTAGATTTCACTCTCAGGATGGAAAGCAAACTGGACCCAGATGGTCTTAGAAGTCTTGGTGGCTTGTATCAGCTGATCAGATCTCCATTCTGGACCAGAACCCTTCAGAACCTTGTAGACAACCAGCAACATGTTTTTCTCAGTGTGGCTGATTTATTTGGTCTCAGAGTCAAAAAATGACACCAAGACTTCTGGACTGAACAGTTTCCCCTAACTTTGCTACCTTCAGATGGTCATCTCTGGTTCCAAACACAAAAATGTAATTAAATTAACAAAATGCTGGAACAAACTGGAAAACTGGAACTTTGGTACCAGAGTCCTCTGGTGAGACGGTAATATAGAGCAGAGTGTCGTCAGCATAGTGATCATCACATAATTGGTTTTCTTTATGATCTGAAATAGTGGAAGCATGTAAACACAAACGAATTGTTTACAGAATCTTGCATCTTGAAGGAATTACATGATTTATACTTTTATTGAAATATGCAATTTATTTTTAAAGTTAAAACAAGAGCCACTCCCGATTGCATCCTAAAGTTCTTTTCAATTACCGAAGGCAAATATAATTTTCGTGATCAATGTAGCGGTTTTCAAAAAGGTATTGGATAAGTCCTTGGTTGATAAATATGGCTACAAATGAAATTGGAATTGTATTTGGAAGTTGCTACAGCATTTTATTTTACTCATTAAACTCTGTTTAATTACTTGTAATGGTAAAACGTTTAATGTAATATAGGCGGGCGTTAATAAGCTTTGCTTCTGCCTGTGCCTTTTCAGCCACAGTTTTGTTTTTCATTTTGTAAATGTGTAAATGTAATATGTTGCTGAAATAAACTAAACTAACTAAATACTGAACGATAGGGGACCCAGCATGGCACCTTGGGGAACACCACATTAACTACTTACTGATACTAAGTAGTTCCTGTCTTTCAGGTATGATTCAAACCAAATCAGAACCAGACGGTCGGTCCATTGGGGCGTAGAGGCCGATGTTGTAAAAAGCAGCTGTTGTTAGGACCAACAAAGGCGGATTCAGGGTCGTGATGGGGCCACCAAACCACCAGCTGATAAGAAGTTCCTGTTTGCAAGGCACCACCGTATCTGTGTCAGAGCGATGGGGTAGGAGGTGGACACGTCCCACCCTGCTACACCCAGACTTTTATACGACGGTAGTATTTTTAGATGCTGTAGCTGTTTCTCTCTTTTTTTGCTTGGCCACACTTTTGTAAAGCATATTCCTGCTGCAATTATCATTAGCACTGATGGATTTAGCATGCTTACATCCATTAGCTTCTCTAATTACACTGCCGAGAGATCTGCTGTCGCCAACAATCAAATTAATGAATTTGGCCGTTTAGACTCTATTATTGCACCCCTCCACCCCCACCCCCTTCAGCAACATGCACAATAATCCTTTATTCAGAAATATGAGCACACAGTGACAGAAGGAGATTTCTGCCCCGAGGGGGGGATCCTTTCTGCTCAGCACAGAGCAGGCTCACACTGAACGAGGGATGGGCGGAGGGCGTGGGCCTCAGATCAAGCAAAGGAAATAAAACTGACCACAAAAGCTCCCACTGTTTGCCGGCTGCCCTGACGGCACCCTACATGTACGGCCCACCACACTTTGAACCCCGAGGATGCTGAACTATGTTCAGCTGATTTGCTTTCTGTTCCCATGCAGGACTGTGACACGCCTGCAGCGCCGAAGCGGAGCTGTGCATATTTCAGTCGTCTTGCTCCGAGCTTTGTTCTTCCTCGACTGAAACCGTGAAGCGTGACAAATAGGTCGTCATAACGTGATTATAGGAATCTGAATGTATGTCCGTTGTTTCAACAGAAGAGTAAGTTTATGATTAAAGGAGCCCATTTCAGCCAAGTCAGAGCTCAGGACATGGACACGGTCCTGCAGGTTTTAGATGTCTCCCTGCTCCAACGCATCGGATTCTCACTAAAAGCTTCTCCTCAACACTTTATTACGTTGTGCCCAAACACCAATCCATTAATGTGATTCAGTGTCCTGAAGTAGGAAACATAAAAAACCAGCAGGACGGTGGCCCTCGAGGACAAACTTCACCCATCCCTCGTTTAAACCATAGACTGTATAAGAATGATGGACGGCGGTAAAAAGTGAAGTCTTTGCAGAAGTGCATAAAACTGCAGTTCCCCCTTCATCCACTAGGGGCTGCAAAACAGAGCAAATCCCCATAGACTCCCATGTTAAAAAGACCAACTTCACAGCAGGAATAAACATGTTTACAGCAGGAATAAACATGTTTACTGCAGAAATAAACATGTTTACAGCAGGAATAAACATGTTTACAGCAGAAATAAACATGTTTACAGCAGGAATAAACATGTTTACTGCAGAAATAAACATGTTTACAGCAGGAATAAACATGTTTACAGCAGGAATAAACATGTTTACAGCAGGAATAAACATGTTTACAGCAGGAATAAACATGTTTACAGCATAAACATGTTTTGATTGACAGGTACCCAATCTCCCGCTTCAAGTCAGAAGAACGTAGAACAACCGCGGTTTTTAGCCGGTTAACAACGTGACTTAGCTTTAGCCGCTTACCTCCGTTAGCTGGTTAGCTCCTGTTATCTCCGGGTTAGCTCGGTTAGCTCTTAGCTACAGAAAGCTCGGAGTTCGCTCGATGTCAATCATCCACCATGACGCTCACAGCCCCCCTCTCAGCTCCACCTCTTTGCCCATATTTGTATTTTCCCGTCCATCTGTCTTTATACAGTCTATGGTTTTAACGCATTTCTTCTATCAGCTGATTCTTACGGATCCCCGCATTTAACTGAAAGTTTGGCTGAAAGTCCAACTCAGAATAATCTGCAAAAATGACTCAGCGAGACAACAGTTTGCTTTTCACCAAAAGTATGACACAAATGTAGTTAATTTTTATTAAGTAAAATAAAGCAAAGAAAATAAGCCCTGAACATGAGTTGGAGCTGTGGGCGTCAACATGAGTCGGTTTATGCAATTAGGAAGCTGCCCACGGCACAACGGAAGCACACATTTAGCACCATTTCTGCTCACAATGGAAATTACTTTGCATGCAATGTGGACGTGTCTCTCTATGCAGATATGAATATTTAACTCTGTGTGTTATTGCTAATGAAGTGACCAGGCCGTGGGGGGGGGCCAGTTTCCAGTGTCCTGTGTTTACATCTCCACACATCACAGCCAGAAGGCCTCAGATAAGATTTATTTCACATGAACAAACTGGTAAAAATGGAGACGATGAATTCAATGAAAAGGACCGCATGTTTTCTCAAAGAAAGCGATAGAGAAGGAGAAGCACTCAGACCCATTTCTGGGGGCCATTACAGAAGGGAATGGCTCCCATTTGTCCCACCTTGACATTTCAGAGGATCTCTGATTACACAGGAGAGAGAGGGAGGGCAGAGGTGAGTCCTCCACGGGGGTCGGTGGCACAGCTCGGATGATACGCTGTGGTTACAGCCATGAGAAGCCAAAGGTAAAAATAACAGGGCACGGGGAGCGAGGGCTGATGTCGCTCCACGGGTCGACATGGACAATGTTCTTTTTCCTTTTTTCAACAGTCTTCGTCTTGTTCTTGTTGCCCTTTTTTACCATGAACCACGTCGAGGGCGTGAATACAAGCACGCCCCGCTGGGAGTCCGGAGACTCTGGAACAGCTTAACTTCTGTCATAAAGTGTCAAACGTGTCCGTTCAGCAGGTTGTTCTGCATGTTTCCAGGGTCTGATGGACAGCCAGGCGCAGAAGACAAAGAAGAAGATAAGTTGTTCAGATGACAGAGACGACGGCGGTGGCTGTGGATGCAGATAAGACGCATGTTGAAAGGTCGATATTTGAGTTATGGAGGACTAATTCCAACTAAACTGCAGATACAAAAAGAAACCTTTTAATCTGATGCAGCAAGACGTCGGCAAAAAGAAGAAACGAGCAACAAAAAGCTGGAAAACTGGAGGAACAACAGGTCAGTAACGTGGCTGGGAAAGGAGCATTTCAGAGAGGCAGAGTCTCTCAGCTTCACCGATCTCATTAAAATGTTCCTCAGACTTTCAGTCCCACCATCAGAAGGAATCCCTGTATGCCCAGGACGAGGCTGGAGGATCAGGCAGTTAACTGGAGCCAACTGGAAACCACTGCATGGACGTCCAGAACCCAGTCTGTCTTCATCCTGGAGCGTTTTACAGACGTGTTGATGCATCTGATTGGAAATCAGCTGGGAATAAAAACCAGTTGCATGTTGTATTTATCACAGTTTTCCAGCTCTCAGGTAGAAATAAGAGTTTCTGAGACCAGCGGCTTTTCCTGTGGATCAACATGATCGTCCTTGTTGTTCTCCAGTTTCAGGAAACCATGTGAGGCTGCGTTGATGCCGTCCTGCTGACGCTGATCAAAAGGATCCCATTTATTTTGGGTGTGCCACATCGGGGGGGGGGGGGGGGGGGGGGGGGGGGGGGGGCTTGTTAGGGGGCCAAACTATTACTGGACATCCTGTCCGTGGCGTGTACGGCGAGCAGAGCTTCAACGAGACATCAGGAAACACTGTAAACAACTTGGAGCAAGCGACCCACTGAACTTACAGAGAGCGCTGCGAGATGAGCGGAATAAAAGAAGCGATCGATCTGTTCCTGACGCTACGAGCAGAATAATGAGCTGTGCATGCAAGGAGCCGCGAGGAGCCGCGAGGAGCCGCGGAGGAGCCGGGAGGAGCCGCGAGGAGCCGCGGAGGAGCCGCGGAGGAGCCGGGAGGAGCCGCGGAGGAGCCGCGGAGGAGCCGCGGAGGAGCCGCGGAGGAGCCGGGAGGAGCCGCGAGGAGCCGCGGAGGAGCCGCGGAGGAGCCGCGGAGGAGCCGGGAGGAGCCGAGAGGAGCCGCGAGGAGCCGGGAGGAGCCGCGGAGGAGCCGGGAGGAGCCAAGAGGAGCCGCGAGGAGCCGGGAGGAGCCGCGGAGGAGCCGCGAGGAGCCGCGGAGGAGCCGCTCCCGAGAGGAGCCGCGGAGGAGCCGGGAGGAGCCGCGGAGGAGCCGCGGAGGAGCCGAGAGGAGCCGCGGAGGAGCCGCGGAGGAGCCGGGAGGAGCCAAGAGGAGCCGCGGAGGAGCCGCGAGGAGCCGCGGAGGAGCCGGGAGGAGCCAAGAGGAGCCGCGAGGAGCCGGGAGGAGCCGCGGAGGAGCCGCGAGGAGCCGCGGAGGAGCCGCTCCCGAGAGGAGCCGCGGAGGAGCCGGGAGGAGCCGCGGAGGAGCCGCGGAGGAGCCGAGAGGAGCCGCGGAGGAGCCGCGGAGGAGCCGGGAGGAGCCAAGAGGAGCCGCGGAGGAGCCAAGAGGAGCCGCGAGGAGCCGGGAGGAGCCGCGGAGGAGCCGGGAGGAGCCGCGAGGAGCCGGGAGGAGCCGGGAGGAGCCGCGGAGGAGCCGCGGAGGAGCCGCGGAGGAGCCGCGGAGGAGCCGCGAGGAGCCGGGAGGAGCCGGGAGGAGCCGCGGAGGAGCCGCGGAGGAGCCGCGGAGGAGCCGCTCCCGAGAGGAGCCGCGGAGGAGCCGGGAGGAGCCGCGGAGGAGCCGAGAGGAGCCGCGGAGGAGCCGCGGAGGAGCCGAGAGGAGCCGCGGAGGAGCCGCGGAGGAGCCGGGAGGAGCCGCGGAAGAGCCGGGAGGAGCCAAGAGGAGCCGCGGAGGAGCCAAGAGGAGCCGCGAGGAGCCGGGAGGAGCCGCGGAGGAGCCGCGAGGAGCCGGGAGGAGCCGGGAGGAGCCGGGAGGAGCCGCGGAGGAGCCGGGAGGAGCCAAGAGGAGCCGCGGAGGAGCCGCGGAGGAGCCGCGGAGGAGCCGAGAGGAGCCGGGAGGAGCCGAGAGGAGCCGCGGAGGAGCCGCGGAGGAGCCGGGAGGAGCCAAGAGGAGCCGCGGAGGAGCCGAGAGGAGCCGGGAGGAGCCGAGAGGAGGAGAAGGAAAGGAGGGGAGGAGGCTGAGGTCACGTAGAGGTAAAGCCTGTAGGTCTCTTGAGCACAACGGGCAGGAAGACTGTTGTGGAGGAAAAGGAAGCTGCAGGAGAAGACAGAGAAGGAATGAAGGTTGAGTTGTTGATAGAGGGAGCGAGGAGGCGGGAAGACGGGAAAACAGCTGCCGACGCTGAGACTCTCCCACCGTGGCGAAGAAGCTCCAGGGCAGAGGGAATAATCAGCACACTGGGAATTATTCAATGAAATACCCCATCCGTCCCCCCCGGCGCTCCTCCTGCGAGCCTGTTGGTGAGGGGGGAGGGTCAGCGGGCTGGGGGCATCGTGACCCGGTCAGCCGGCTGGACCTGCAGCGATCTGAGCCTGGATGATGATTTCCTGGTTCTTCAGAGGAAAAGGGAAACGATGAAGGGGGGGGGGGGGGGGGAAGCAGAGACGTTCTCATCACTTATTTCACTTTTATGGCTGCGCTGCTCCGACGGGGCTGAAAGTCCTCGGATTTTCCAGTGATGCAGCACTTTGGAAGCCAAAGACGCCTCGCCGCGTGGGCCACACGCCAAGCCGTGCATCTCCTCCCCCGAGAGGGGGGAGTTCTTGGCATTACGCAGCTGATTTAGGTGCTGATGGTCAGCGCGCCGCTGCCAGCATCTGAAGGGCGATGTGACATTTCCACTTACTGGCCTGACAATCAAACTTTCCTGTCATATTGGAGGTCGTCTGCGGCGAGGAGCGAGGCCTTCCTGTCACTTATCCCGCCGTACGCAGGGGTCATCCTGGACGGGCTGGCCGGGCGCCAGAGGCTGCTGATAACCCTTTCAGCACTAACCCCGCCCAGATCGAGGCAGAATTCACAGTCGTCTCTATTTCTGCCTTTTAATCAAAGAAAGGAAAAAGAAGCTTCTGGTTGTCGCAGCGGAACATGAAGAAACGCGTCTGATGTTGGCGGTTTGGCGAGGAGAGATGAGGCGAAGGCCTGCGAGTGGCTCTAACTCAATCAGAGAGCCGTGGGGTTCTGCTCCATCAATCACTGTCTGCTTGCCGCCCGGCCGATCTCGCAGCGAGCCGGCGGCCGGCCGAGTGCAGGAACCCCGAATGACCCCTGGGACGTGGGCCCCAGACGGGAGCGTTCCCCACCTTCCCTCTAACAAACTCCGGTTTAACCAGAACCCCTCTGGAGACCGGCCTGGTTGTTTAAATAAAGAACTCTGTGGTTGCCCCCCCCCCCCCCCCCCCCGCCAACCCTGTTAGCTCCGGCGCGTCGGGGCAACAAGCAAGCTACGTAGCACGACGGCCAAATCAATCAAAATCAGGCTCCATTCAAGGTTAGAGCGCTGCATGAAACCGGTCTGACAAGCCGGACGCGGCGCGTCCCTCATCTGTCTGGAGACCTCGCCGCCCCCCCTCCTCCTCAGGGACGGCGGGATTAGCAGGACTTTTACAGGTATTGTCTCAAATCTGAGACCTACGGACTTCAGAATGGTGAAACGTCTGCATGTGGAAGAGAAAAACCTGTTGCTAATTATAGGACATGTTGCAGAGCGAGGGGGGGGGGTGGACTGCCAACTTCTCCTCTGGAAACAGAACACCTAATTAAATTACGGCCTCCATGTTTCATACGTTTTCTTTGGCACAGGAAGGAAACGAGGAGTTTTCTTACATAGATGTGCTTCCAGATAGAGAGCTGGGATTACCAGT
Organism: Telmatherina bonti; assembly: GCF_933228915.1. Lineage (NCBI taxonomy): Eukaryota > Metazoa > Chordata > Actinopteri > Atheriniformes > Telmatherinidae > Telmatherina > Telmatherina bonti. The sequence goes on along the minus strand of NC_136618.1, from coordinate 6,693,181 downwards.
CATCCTCCCATCACCAGCCTCCCCCCCCCCCATAAAGCCCCTCGTCTCTTCCAGTCTGCTGTGGGCGAACTGGAAAAAAGAGGACACAACTGGGATCTCTGAGGCGAGTGGGCTCCGTCAGAACCCCGTCCCTCCAGCAACCTCCCGCCGGGAGGTTAGGGTTGCTCGCTCCCACATGGAGACACGCGTCGCTTTTAGACCTGAAAATCCTGCGGGTTGTTTATGAGTGGGAGCCTCTTCCTCCCTCCTCTTCCTCATCCCTTCCCGGCTCCTCTGCTGTGAAGTGAAGTCGCTCCCCGCTGCGAGGTAAAGTGGCCTGCCTCCCAGTTGTGGTCAGGTTGTGCATGAATCAAAGTGGTGACAAAGCAGCGGGGAGGATGGCAGATGCCACAGCCAGAAAGCTTTTCAATCAGGCTGCCCTTCCAAGCTGCGGCCAAGGTGAAAGCCTCAGCGCGGATAGAGACAACCTGAGCCCCACATGTAGGAAGACCTGCGTAAATCCTGCTCATTAGCCCTAAAAGAGACGAAGAAAAGGACATGAGAGGGAAGGGGAGCCTCTCCGTCTGCTCTCCGGACTCTGCTTTAACAACCCGGCTGTGCTGCAAACAGACGGAGATTTCTCACCGTTTTCAGCACGCCGACAGAAAGATGGCCGGCTGAAACAGCTGCGGAGAGGAAACCAGCTCCGTTCAGAGAGGACTGCTCTCCGAGACGCGGCTGACAAGCGTCTACAGGCGACACTGCTTCAGTGTAGTTTAAAGTCTAATTTGATTTCCATTGCTACGAACGGTGAACGGAGTGTGTTGCTGCAGAAAATAGCAGGTGCACAATCTTCTGCAGCTTTCCACCAAGCCGGAGCTGAAATGAAGGTTTATTTTGCAGCATGGATGCATCTGGTGCACGTTTTACAACGAGAAGACGCTGGCTCTGGGTTCCAGCTGATATAAAGCACTTTTTCCTTTTATTTCTGAGACGAATCGCTTCTAATTCCTGTGGTTTGGTGATTAATGAACCAACAAGTTACTAAATGTAGTTTATTCATCTTATTTATTGACTCAGCAGTGTTACGTCAAATTCACCCAAATCATGTCGTTTCTTTCAAAGAAAGAATCCATTTTAATGGAAAACCAGAGAATCGAGTTGTCTGAATAAATATTTAAATGAACTTTTCCGTTTATCGTATCCAACGAACACACAGTTAAAGTCTGTTTTCTTCTGTCAATCAGTCATTTCTCTGGACATCTGTGATTCCTCCAGTACACTCACAGTAAACGGTTTATAGAATCTAATTCATATATATGTACATTATAATCAGTAAGTTTGCCTTGAATAAATAAAAATAAACTAAATAAAAAGTCCAAAAATGTTGAAAATAAAGAGAAAAAAGGGGCATTATTATTATAATTATTATTATAAATTTATCTTTCCGAGGGATAAAAACAGTATTTAATGATGTAGAGTGGAAACATTACCAAACGACAAAATAAATAAATGTCCATTAAAAAACAAACAAATAAAGGCACATTTCTGCTGGTTTGTACGTAATTTGATCAGTTCTCAGGATTCTCGCTATTAGAGCTGGGACGGTATGATTCTGTCTCGATTCAATCATTTTTGGGTGCCGATTTAATTTAAATTGCGATTCTCACAATTTTTCAATATTGCTGATTTTTGTAGATTAAAAATGTTAAAAAACGAATAAAACGTTTTGCTCGTCATTTTTTTCTTGATTTTTCCAATGAGGAAGAAAACATTCTGCTGCTATAATACCCAAGAAGAGTTAAAAGATCAATAAAAACAATAAAAATTACAAACATTTTATAATGGATTATTTTTATTAATTTGAAAAAAAAAGATTTTTTAACAAAGAAAAAATTCGATTTTTAATATTGTGAAGCAATAAATCCCGATATTTGGTTTTTCAATTCGATTTCTCCACCGCTACTAGCTATCCTCACCAGATGCAGAAAACGGAGTAATACCACCAGAGACCACGGGGGGCAGTGTTGTATAGCTAACACACAACCAGAAAAAGGAACAAACCAGAGAAGAAGAAAAGGAACTGGACACCTGAACGAGAAGAAGTTGAGGAATCCGACCTGCAGCTGCTGCAGGATTTGTTCTGCTGATCTTTTCCCGTAAAAGTCTGGATAAGAGTTTTCTGATTCCCTCCTGCACACGGACCGGCCGACTGCCCCCCCCCCCCCGCTTCAGCTGGCTGGAAATTTTACAACTCTCATTTATTTGGGACCAAAACATCAATAAAAACATGTCTGAGAGAGAAAAGCTGCTTCTGGACTGACAGGAATGCAGAAGGAATCTTTTCTGTCTTATTTATGTTCCCGCATGACAACCGCTGATCAACAACAACGCATCCCACGCTCCCGTTCGGCCAGAAGGGGGTGGGGGGGTCGCCTTTTATCATGCAGCTGATGCAAATGATTAGGAAAAGAGGAGCAGAGTCTTTCTTCTGTCCACTCTCACTTCCTGCAAACAGGTGGCCTCTTTGTTGGCCGTATGAGGGGAGTTGCTGGGATTCCACCCGTCAGACACATGCAGCTACAGACGCACGGCGGGTTGATACCCCGCTCCTGCTTTCCAGCGTCCCGGCCAGGTCACGCATGCCAGCAGAGGCAGGATGTCTGCTGGATAAGGTACACAGCCAGGAATGTTTGCCTTCCCAGCAGGCCGAGCGGCTTCAGCTCGGTGGGAGTAAAGGAGCAGAGAGACGGAGAGAGAGGAGGAAGGAGGACAGGCAGGGGGCTCCCACAGCCTGCTGGGAGCTTCGCACCGACGTTCCCATCAAACAGCATTCCCAGTACCACATCCAATCTGCACCCCCTCCTTTCTGCTGCCCCCCCCAGAACCATGCAGACAGATAGAAATCCTCCCTGTTCTGAACAAACGGCGCTGCCTGGCGGGGAGGAAAGTTTTCTGGTCTGCTCAGCAGATCCGATGCTATCAATGATTCATAACGCTGTCAGGAATGCATCATATCTACACAGAGCTGGTTCTCCTCCCCCAGCCAGCAAGAGGAGGAGGAGGAGGGGGGGGGGGGGGGCATCCTGCAGCAGAGTTAAAAAACTTCTTTCCACGAGCAACCGGCTCTCAGGTGCAGCCGGCCTTCATCCAGCTGGATGTGGGACCTGCTTGCTGCTTGTTCAGACTGGGACCCCCCCTCCTGCGTTCAGGTAGCACAGCGGTGCAGCCAGACGAGCCGGCGGCCCCCACCAGAGGAAAAGAGAATGGATGCACCAACAGCAGCGTTTCTATTTACTTTGCTTCTCCACTTCAGCTCAGCTCGCTCACTCCGAGCAAATGGACAAATATTTGCTGTGATGCGGACCGTGGCTTTCTCCTCAAACTTCATCAGCCGTGAGAGGCGGTGAGGACGCCCCCCCCCCCCAAATGAAGCTGGGCTCTGTGAAAGTCTACAACGGTGCGTGAAAGGTAAACACGTTCTGCGTTCAGAATGGCAAGGCTCACTTAGTCGCCCTTATCTGTGTGATGAAGTGTTTTCCTCCTCCTCGCTCAGGATACAGGCCTCTGCACCTCCCCAAACAAAGCTGTGAAGGGTCGCGCACACGTGCAACAGCACTTCCCCAAACAAAGCTGTGAAGGGTCGCGCACACGTGCAACAGCACCACAGCAGCCAGACTCCACTCAGAAAACACTGCTTTTCCTTTTACGAGCACCACTTTGAGTGCTTCTTGTTTGGTTTGCTGATAAGAGCCATGTTGGGGAACATGTGGTGCATGTGTGTTCCATTTGCCCACTAATTAGATTGCAAGGCAGAGCGCTGAAGCATGCACTGTAACCCCCCCCCCATGCTTCAGCCTCCACCCACTCTGCCAGTCCATCAGATAAGGAAGCCATTCTGGCTCTCATCAGTTTCCATTATGTAAGGCTGATGTGGTGATGGAGCTGCGGTGGGGGGGAGGGGGGGTATGATGCTGCAGGTACACAGCTCCCTGCACACCGAACCGGCACAATGAGCCCAACATGGAACCCAACGTGGAGCCAACATGGCCCCAAACGGTCCCACACAGACCCACACGGCCCTACACAGCCCAACACGGCCCTACAAGGCCCTGCATGGCCCTACACAGCCCAACACGGCCCTACAAGGCCCTACACAGCCCAACACGGCCCTACAAGGCCCTGCATGGCCCTACACAGCCCAACACGGCCCTACAAGGCCCTACACAGCCCAACACGGCCCTACAAGGCCCTACACAGCCCAACACGGCCCTGCATGGCCCAACACAGCCCAACACAGCCCAACACGGCCCTACAAGGCCCTGCATGGCCCTACACAGCCCAACACGGCCCTACAAGGCCCTGCATGGCCCTACACAGCCCAACACGGCCCTACAAGGCCCTACAAGGCCCTGCATGGCCCAACACAGCCCAACACGGCCCTACAAGGCCCTGCATGGCCCTACACAGCCCAACACGGCCCTACAAGGCCCTGCATGGCCCAACACAGCCCAACACGGCCCTACAAGGCCCTGCATGGCCCTACACAGCCCAACACAGCCCAACACGGCCCAACACGGCCCTGCATGGCCCAACACAGCCCAACACGGCCCTACAAGGCCCTGCATGGCCCAACACGGCCCTACAAGGCCCTGCATGGCCCTACACAGCCCAACACGGCCCTACAAGGCCCTGCATGGCCCAACACAGCCCAACACGGCCCTACAAGGCCCTGCATGGCCCAACACAGCCCAACACGGCCCTACACCGACCAGATTCTGAGTTAGCCCGGCTTTAGACGGACGTTCAGACCCTTCTGACCACGACGGTCAGATGCCAGCAGGATTGCGGAGCTTTAGGATCCTGAACCGTCTGAAGTAGTTTAACTTGTCAGACAAAAAAAATTTCATCTCATGAGAAAACCGTGTTGATCCTCCGTCCCGACACGTTTCTACAACAAAGCCAGGCTTCCTTCAGCCTGCAGGACCTGGATGTGTTCACATACAGGACATTCATTCCTGACTCACTTGATTAGACCCCCCCAGCTCTCCTCCTGTCCCTTCCTCCCTCGAACAGTCTAACAGTCCCTCCGGTGCTGAAACTGGACCCTACAGGAGTGTCAGGAGCATCCAGCTGCTAACAGCCAGCAGCGTTCAGTCTGACAGCAGAGAGAAAAGTTAAAGTGGGATTTAATCCCAGATTAAAACAGAGCCCGAGCTGCCGCGAGGGGGGGGGGGGGGGGGGGGGGGGATTCATGGCGCACAAAAGAAGCGCGGGGTCCTGATTTCTGGGTGGGTACAGTAACAGGATCTCCAGAGCCCTGCAGCGTAAACAAACAGCTCAGACAGAGACACAAAAACCACACACACACGCACAAAGACAGGCAATCAGAGGGAGGCAGTCTGCACCCCAAGGCGCGCGCACCGGCTCGGCCGCATCACGTTACTGTCCGGCTCGGGTTTCACGCGCCTGGGTGACACCAGGCTGCTGCAGCGCGAGCCTCTCATGCAGAGCAAAGAGCCAGAACAGCAGAGAAAAGTCAGAAAACACACATCTGGGAGCAGCTGCTGGCACGGACACGCGCCCGCGTGACACCTGCGTGCGTCAGGACGTCCCCGCAACCTGCAGACGCACCTGGACGCCGCGTTGCAGCACCACGCACACACTAGATGGCGCAGTTTCAGCGCAAAAGGCAAAAAGCAAGGCAGCTTGCGGAAGGCCGCGCGCGTGCGCGTGAATTAAACATGGTTTGAGATGAGCAGATATGACGTCACGAGCTAGAAAGGGGGGCTGCTTACTTGCACTCCCGGTCCTCCAGGTCAAAATGCGGGTTGAAGTTGATGAGGATCCGCTGGTGGGGACCCGGCGCGGAGATCACCCACGCGCACCTCTGGGAGGGGGGGTAGGACAGGGGGTAGCCGGGGGACGTCAGGTAGCTGGGGGTCGAGATTCTGATGTTGCCTCCACATATGTCTGGGTCAGAAAAAGAAAAGTCAGCTTGTCTCCCTCTCTGTCTCTCTCACTCACACACACACACCACACACACACACCAAACTGTTACGCGGAACATTTTAATGGTGAGATTAAGTTCCGGGAAACAAAGACTTCTGCAGTTTCTGTGGAGAAAACGGGAAAATTCTGACTTCTCCACGCATGAACTGCAGCAAATATCGCGAGATCTTGCCTCAAATTTCCTTTTTCAAAAGTAGAAAAAGCAGAAATAAACATGATTTCTCTGAGCTTTGTCCATAAAAAGCTTTTATCAGCATAAATAATGCAGCATTTCTTCTGCCTCACATAAAGCCCTGCTGGGAAGTCAGGAGAGCCAGGATTACAGGGAAGTTTTGATCTGCTGTCTGTTCACATCGAAGCTCAACAAAAACAAACAAACAAACAAAAAAATCTAAACAAAAAAGACAAAAAAAAAAAAAAAAATTGATAACAAGAAACATTAATTTTTCATGAAGCAGCAGCTTCATCCTGCAGCAGCTGCTGCACGAGGCACCTTAAAAATCGGCTACAATGGAATAGTAGAAAAACGCATTCTTTTAAATGGACATTTTAATCTTTTTCTACTTTCACTCAAAACGTTTGATTTATTTTTCTTTTTAGAAAAAAGACCTAGTTGCATCTAAAGCCGCCAAAAACAGGAATTAAACCCCGTTTAAAACGTATTTTATTGTTGGATAGAAAGTAAAATAAAAACAAACAAAAAACAGAAAAAAACAAAAACTATTTTATCAGTAAACAAGAAACACATTAGGATTTTAATTTCACAATTTGTCTTCATCAAACAACAATATATATTTATATATATATATATGTATATATATATATATATATATATATATATATATATATATATATATACATACATACATATATAAATATTTAATAGTATAATTTATAGTATAAATTTTTTTTGTTTTTATATATATACATATAAAAATTATATATATATATATATATATATATATATATATATATATATATATATATATATATATATATATATATATATATATATATATATATATATATTAATCGAAGGCCTTGGTAAGAAGCAGTTATGAGGAACCAGTAGAGCCATTGGAAACCAGTGGAAACCAGTAGAAAAAGCCTCCGTGAGGGATTTTCCTGACATGTCGTCAGAACTCAGGGAAACGCTCAGTTTGCGCAAAGATCAGAAGAACTAATCTCCCAAAAAATACTGGGATTAGTGACTGTGGTGTTTAAACACGTATCACATGTCAGACTCACCGTTTTTGAAAGCCTTGACCAGCAGCAGGATTCCCAGGAAGAGCAGGACAACTAATCCACAATGCATCCTGCTTTTATCTCCAAACAGAAAATTACGCGCAAAAGAAAAAGAATCCTGTTTCCAAGGTGAAGAAACTCTTCCAGAAGATTCTGATGCTCTTCTTCTCTCCTCTCCGCTCGGAATAAAAACAGAAGCTTCTCTTTCTGGTAAAGTTGGGAGTGATCCGAGCGCGCGCTCAGGTCGCGGGCATCCTGACTCTCAGCTCCTGCTTTCTCTCGCGCGTGCCGGCTGCTCTCCTCTCTCCAGCTCCCACCGTGCCATATCCACTCCGGGAAGAAAAGAGCTCCTCCGCCTCCGCCCCGCGTCCTCACTCCGTCAGATGCAGCCCGCGCGGGGTGTGTGGGGTGTGTGGGGTGGGATCCTCGGCTGCGGAGTGAGGAAAACAGAGGTGAGCTGATTCTGAATGCGTAACGCTGCCGTGCGCTCTGGACATTCCCCTGACTGATGCAAATAAACCCGTGGAGCCCCCCCCCACCCTTCAGGTTGACTCTGCCGTGCCTCTATAGGTTCAGAGTGCGGAGAGAAGTTGCTGATTGGCGCTAACCTACGTCTGGAAAGTGCGCGTGTTTATGTGTAAACGGAGCTGCGCACTGAGCCAAAGATCACCAGCAGCCTCTCTCTCTCCCCCAGTCGTCCCCTCCCTCCCACTTTCCCTGTTACAGAAAAGGAGCGAGGCATTAATGGGAGCTGTGGTGACACAGCAGGACCCTCCCATCAGAGGAACAGAGTAAACCTCATTTCTCTGACTGGTCACTTCGTGAAGCACTTCCTCTTTCTGCTGCCAAACAAAACCAACATTCTTCCTCCCAGACCGCAGGATTTTCCTCCAAATGACTCCAAAGTTCCGCTTTCTGTCCTGCAGACCCCCCCCCCCCCCCCCCCCCCCCTGCAGGTTGCTGGTAAAACGACCACACGCGCTAACTACTGAAATTTACAACAAATCTATGAAAGCGGGAATTTTTAGCAGCTTCGAGTGTTTTACTGGCCTGAAACTGGATCAGAGAGAACCCAGTACGGACACAAGGCTTCACTGGGAAGGAGAACTGAGTCAGACTGGTGTTACAGGTTTGTGTTCCAGATGAGAAACTGGTGGGAAACCAGGATTTTAGAGAAACTGGGTCAGCTGGGAAAATCAGTCCTGCTCGCAAGTTCAGACTAAACATCTGCATTCACCTGCGTCTGGAGGACTCGCAACCCCGCAGGCATCCAGTCCTCCTCGCTCCACTTCCACCATGCGTGGAGAGGAGTGCGCGATCCGCCAGCTCCTCCGAAGCCCCGCAGAGGACACCAGGTGTCACAGGAGGAGCAACTTATTTCCTCCCCAGAGACCACCTTCTTTCTCCAAAAGAAAAACCCAAAGAAACAAAAATCCCTCCCCAGGAGAGTCCGTCCCAGTCCGCGCAAAGACGCGCAGCAGCTGCCCGGAGACACGCTCTCCTGTCGGCGTGCTTACAACTCTCCTCCCCGCTGCTCATCCAGCGCGTCACAGCGCGGGTCCCCGAGCCCAGCACCTCCCGGATGGGAGCCCAGCACCTCCCGGATGGGAGCCCAGCACCTCCCGGATGGGATCGATGTGAAATCAAGCTTCTCCTCTCCGTGCTCCGCGCGCCACCGCTCCCGCTCCTCCACCGATGCGAATGCGGAGCTCTGAGTCCCACACGCCCCTTTACGAAGAGAGAGAGAGAGAGGGGGGAGTTCTCGGCCGCGCGCGACTGTTTTCCGTGCACGTGCCGGCTCGTTGGTCTCCACCATCGATCCGCAGATTCCGCGTGCGTCAGAAAGACCCGGTAAACACGCAGATGCGCGACCCCGCGGCGTCTGCGCGCCTCTGACTCACCCTGAATGAGATCTATCTGTCACGCTGGATCACGCTCACGCGCTCTTCCCCGCGCGAGATGATGAAGCGCGTTGCAGCAGGGACGCTGTGAGGATATGAGGCAACCAGATGTCATTTCCACCTGTAGATGTCTGCACAGATAGACGTTATTACACACACACACACACACACACACACACAGCTACGTGGTCTTATCGGCGCCTTTCATGCACTCACCTGCTTGCCGTGCACGTGAGCACAGACACGTGCACAGAAAAGTTTGTTCAGGCGTGGAAATAAAGATTTCGTTGTTAAACTGTAGAAAAGATGCAGTTTGGTGGGTTTGTGTGTGTGTGTGTGTGTGTGTGTGTGTGTGTGTGTGTGTGTGTGTGTGTGTGTGTGCAGATCTTTCCCATCCAGACAAACAGGTTTAAAAGAAAGAATATCTGTCCAGCAGCTCTTACACACCGGAAGTCCACGAGCTTCCATCCAGCTCCTTGTGTAACTGTGAAACAGGAACTAGAGCAGCTGTCAGAGTCACCCTGCTCCAACTTCCCTGTCTCTGTCCCCGCGGCCTGGAGGGCGCGTGCCCATCCCGGCTCGGCGCTCTGTGTGAATGGGAGCCTTCTGACCTGAAGGGGGCGTCCGAGCTGGGGAGCAGCTCAGCACGGGCCTCCTGCTCCTGATCAACACCTTGCTGTTCCGGTCCAGACGTGGCTCCTGAAGCGGTTCCGGTCCAGACGTGGCTCCTGAAGCGGTTCCGGTCCAGACGCGGCTCCTGAAGCGGTTCCGGTCCAGACGCGGCTCCTGAAGCGGTTCCGGTCCAGACGCGGCTCCTGAAGCGGTTCCGGTCCAGACGCGGCTCCTGAGGCGGTTCCGGTCCAGACGCGGCTCCTGAGGCGGTTCCGGTCCAGACGCGGCTCCTGAAGCGGTTCCGGTCCAGACGCGGCTCCTGAAGCGGTTCCGGTCCAGACGCGGCTCCTGAAGCGGTTCCGGTCCAGACGTGGCTCCTGAAGCGGTTCCGGTCCAGACGCGGCTCCTGAAGCGGTTCCGGTCCAGACGCGGCTCCTGAAGCGGTTCCGGTCCAGACGCGGCTCCTGAAGCGGTTCCGGTCCAGACGCGGCTCCTGAGGCGGTTCCGGTCCAGACGCGGCTCCTGAAGCGGTTCCGGTCCAGACGCGGCTCCTGAAGCGGTTCCGGTCCAGACGAGGCTCCTGAAGCGGTTCCGGTCCAGACGCGGCTCCTGAGGCGGTTCCGGTCCAGACTTGGTTCCTGAAGCGGTTCCGGTCCAGACGCGGCTCCTGAAGCGGTTCCGGTCCAGACGCGGCTCCTGAAGCGGTTCCGGTCCAGACGCGGCTCCTGAGGCGGTTCCGGTCCAGACGCGGCTCCTGAAGCGGTTCCGGTCCAGACGCGGCTCCTGAGGCGGTTCCGGTCCAGACGCGGCTCCTGAAGCGGTTCCGGTCCAGACGAGGCTCCTGAAGCGGTTCCGGTCCAGACGCGGCTCCTGAGGCGGTTCCGGTCCAGACGCGGCTCCTGAAGCGGTTCCGGTCCAGACGAGGCTCCTGAAGCGGTTCCGGTCCAGACGCGGCTCCTGAAGCGGTTCCGGTCCAGACTTGGTTCCTGAAGCGGTTCCGGTCCAGACGAGGCTCCTGAGGCGGTTCCGGTCCAGACGCGGCTCCTGAAGCGGTTCCGGTCCAGACGAGGCTCCTGAAGCGGTTCCGGTCCAGACGCGGCTCCTGAAGCGGTTCCGGTCCAGACTTGGTTCCTGAAGCGGTTCCGGTCCAGACGAGGCTCCTGAAGCGGTTCCGGTCCAGACGCGGCTCCTGAGGCGGTTCCGGTCCAGACGCGGCTCCTGAAGCGGTTCCGGTCCAGACGAGGCTCCTGAAGCGGTTCCGGTCCAGACTTGGTTCCTGAAGCGGTTCCGGTCCAGACGCGGCTCCTGAGGCGGTTCCGGTCCAGACGCGGCTCCTGAAGCGGTTCCGGTCCAGACGAGGCTCCTGAAGCGGTTCCGGTCCAGACGCGGCTCCTGAAGCGGTTCCGGTCCAGATGTGGGAGAATCCGGATACATGCAAGCGGGCCTGTACCAGCTCAGGACCCAGAACGTTGATATTTTCCACGTTGGAAAGTTTTTTGGGACAATAGAACCCAGATAATCCTGTAATCGCTGCACTTTATTATTTTTTATCCCCGAAGAGAGACGAGACGGAAGGATGGAGGCTTTTATTCTGTCTCCCTGATAACACACATGTTCATCAAAGGCAGCGCTTCCCTTCTGTGTCATCAGGATAACGCAGGAACAATGGCGTCATTTCACAGGGGTGTCTGCCAGGGCCGTATCTAAGACGGCGGGATGGGGGCCGAGGGGGGGGTCGCCTCGTCACACACATCAACGCTAATCTTTTGTTCAGGCTCGATGAATAATTAGCTCTGGTTCAAAAAGATGTTTCCTGACTCCTATGAGAAAGTTGATTCCATTAGTCCGTCTTTTATTCCCCGAAATGCATCGGAACGCGGCGAAATGCGGCGAAACCCGGCAAAACCTGGCGAAACCCACGAACCCGGAGCATCAGGCACAAAGTGGAATATCCGACGGGGAAGTCTGGTTCTGGCGACGCTGCCCAGGTCATGTTGTGGTGAAGACGGAGGGAATTGGAAGCAAGGAAGCAGTAAGTTTCCCTCCCAGTTCCTCCAGTACAGAACAGGAACCCAGCAGGTCTAACTAAATGGTTTCAGCTGATCAGGAAAGAAGATGAATAGTTTGTTAGTAAATGTCTTCCTGCTGCAGCAGCGCTGAGTGTAAAGTCCTTCCTGAACATCTCAAAGGAAGAGGAGGATTCTGGACGTTTCACGTAAACAAAATAAACTTGTTTTTTTGTAGAAATAAAGCCTGGAAATCCCGTTGATTTCCCTCCAGCAGCTGAATCACGTCTCTAAAGGAGCCACGCGTCATACATCATATAAATATTGAGCTTTAAAAAAAAAATCATGTTGAAAACAGGAAAATTGGTCATTTTAACCTCTAATTTCAGACTAATTGGGTCCTCTCCAGTAAACGCTGCCAAAAGGTTTCTTCACTCAGTTCTTTTTTAACATATTTAATGTTGAAGTCGCCCTGCGATGGACTGGCGAGCTGTCCAGGGTGTACCCTGCCTTTCGCCCTAAGACTGCTGGGATAGGCTCCAGCTTCCCCGCAACCCTGAATTGGATTAAGCGGTTAGGAAAATGAATGAATATTGAACTCCATCAGACTTGAGCTAATTTAGCTAAATTGGCTAAAGGGGAACCAGGCGTGTAACTACGATGACTTTTCTCTCAAGAACGTCGTGAGAGTTGGACTTTGTGGACCAGAAAAGTCTGGTCCTGGAGACCTTCTGTCCCAGAGACCTGCAGGAGCTGTCTGTATCCCTGCAGAAACACACCTGATTCAACTGAACAGGTACATAACAAACTGTGGAGAATCATCATTATCTGAATCAAGTGTGTTGCAGCAGGGACACATTTAACACCTGCAGGACTTGCAGATCCTTGTTCGATCCTGCTACTTTTCGATGCGTTCCTTCCAAACACACCTGAAGCAGGTGACATTGTTGCTACCGGGTCGCGCTGAATGGATTCAGGTGAGTTGGAGCAGAGATGCATCCAACTGTATAAAAAGATGGGCGGAGTCTCGATGAGATCACCCGTAGGTTTCTGAAGAGCTGAACTGAAGCTCGGTGGGCGGTTCCTACCATCACCATCTTGGCAGGGGCATGCGTGTCGTCTCAACCGGAAAATACAAATATGGGCAAAGAGGTGGAGCTGAGAGGGGGGCTGTGAGCGTCATGGTGGATGATTGACATCGAGCGAACTCCGAGCTTTCTGTTGCTAAGAGCTAACCGAGCTAACTTGGAGATAACAGGAGCTAACCAGCTAATGGAGGTAAGCAGGCTAAAGCTAAGTCACGTTGTTAACCAGCTTAAAACCGCGGTTGTTCTACGTTCTTCTGACTTGAAGCGGGAGATCGGGTACCTGTCAATCAAAAGGACACGCCCCTAAATATGCCGAACTTTGACATTAAATTACTTTTAAACGGGCGAGTTAGAAAAAAATTAGCTCCCCCCACAGTTGTCATGAAGGTAAACCTGACCTGTTAAACCTAAAATGGATTTTTGAATCAGACTGTAAACATGTTTATTTCTGCAGTAAACATGTTTATTTCTGATCTAAACGTGTTTATTGCTGCTGTAAACATGTTTATTTCTGATCTAAACGTGTTTATTTCTGCTGTAAACATGTTTATTTCTGCTGTAAATATGTTTATTTCTGCTGTAAACATGTTTATTTCTGCTGTAAACATGTTTATTTCTGCTGTAAACTTGTTTATTTCTGCTGTAAACATGTTTATTTCTGCTGTAAATGTGTTTATTTCTGCTGTAAACATGTTTATTTCTGCTGTAAAAATGTTTATTTCTGCTGTAAAAATGTTTATTTCTGCTGTAAACTTGTTTATTTCTGCTGTAAAAATGTTTATTTCTGCTGTAAACTTGTTTATTTCTACTGTAAACTTGTTTATTCCTGCTGTAAACATGTTTATTTCTGCAGTAAACTTGTTTATTTCTGCTGTAAACGTATTTATTTCTGCTGTAAACTTGTTTATTTCTGCTGTAAATGTATTTATTTCTGCTGTAAACTTGTTTATTCCTGCTGTAAACATGTTTATTTCCGCTGTAAACATGTTTATTTCTGCTGTAAACATGTTTATTTCTGCTGTGAAGTTGGTCTTTTTAACATGGGAGTCTATGGGGATTTGCTCTGTTTTGCAGCCCCTAGTGGATGAAGGGGGAACTGCAGTTTTATGCGCTTCTGCAAAGACTTCACTTTTAACCGCGGAGGTTCCGTCCATCTTTCTTATACGGTCTAAACATAGCGGGATGGTAGAGCTCCAGGACCAGACTTCGGAGTGGATCTTTGTCTTTGACATTATTTGGTAAATCTTGTTAAAACTTTTACTTGATCTGCAGGAGCTGCAGACGGAAAGCAGCCTCTGGCTAATTCTGCTAAATTTACATTTGTCTGTCAAACTGCTTTTTCACTTTTATATAAAACACATAAAAGAACTGCTGCTCATCCCACAAACACATGTTCCACCAACATGGCTGCTTTTCAAAGGACATAAACTGCACAGGATACAGATTCATGCTTCTGTTTTCTGGACGTTTCGGTTCGGAGCTACGAGGTTTTCTTACACCTTCTGTTGAGTCCGATTGAACTGAACTGATGTTTTGTTTGGGTTTGAACACACAGATACACACACTTGTAAGCTAACCTAGACCCGAACCAGACATCTCTTCTCCAGAATCCTGAGTTCCCACATCCAGATAGTTAACTTTGGGATTCGGATGGCAGCAGCTGGCAGGTGTCTGAACCGAGCTTTGGCCTCGACTGACGGCTAAATCTGTTGCTTTCTGGGTAATTAGGAGGCCGGAACGGACCTTTCTCGGGATTATCTCATGAAGAAGATGTTTGCTTTTGTTTTGTGGCGGGACTGAAACAATAAAACAAGTTTTCCACCTGATGGCTGATCATGGCTTCCACCAGAGAGGTTGATTCCAGGCTTGGTGGAAACCAGTAAAAGTCTTCTGCTGTGGACAGTCTAACCAGTTTCCAGCTTTGGGGGAAGAAACTTTCTCAGATCTGATTGCAGCTGCAGCAGCGCCGGATATTTCTGGCCTTCCAACCCAAATGACTGGGTGCATGATGTCAGAGCTGATATTCCATCGTCCAGCCACGGCGGTGCGGATGGGAGCACCGGCTGTTCCTCGCTGCCGTCCTAAGGACCATTTCATCCCTCAGATTTATGAGCCTTTCGTACCACTTCCATCTTGGCAGATTTTTCCTGTAAAAACAGCATTCTTCAGACTTCTAGCTGCAATGCAACGTCTGATATTTCCACCTCCAGCAGGGATTCCTAACCTCCTGATCAGCAGCACAGGCGGCGACCTTCGAAGAGGACCTTGTTATCAGACGGTGTTCCAGGCTTCCTCCATGACAACCGCTGGAGCCATGCGCTGAAAGGTTACTGTGCACATGAATAGGAGCGAGGATGAGGTACCTGCTTCCAGTTCTGCCAGCTGTTGATAATTACTGAGCGAGGAATGTTTCACACATTCCCAAACAAATTGGTTGGCAGAGAACAGCCCAGCGACTCTGTCGACAGTGTGGTGGATCTTCAGCTGGCGTTGCTCAGAGGAACGTGGAATGCATGTGTGTGTGTGTGTGTGTGTGTGTGTTTTAGTAGCAGAAAGGTGAATGGATTCAGAAAGAAAGCAGAGAGGCAAACAGGAGCAGGAGTGTGGGTAAAAACAGAGGCAGGATCCCTGCTCTGCTGACTCCGGAGAGGCGGCTCGCTGCTGCTGGTGCAGACTCGCTTACATCAAGGTCTGGAGTAATTGCTACAAAGGCAGCGTTCCTCCTCCGAGGCGCTCGGCTGAGGTGAAACCAAGTGTGAATGGAATTAGCGGAGGGCTGAATAAAGCGCCTCTGAAGTTTCCAGACATTATGGTAATGGAGAAAGAACCGCGCAGCTGATATTCCTCCTCCGAACAGAGGGAAGGAGGAAGGTGCAACACAAACACCAAGCAGAAACATTTACAGTGACATTTAGGAAAATAGGGAGGAGGTTTGAATAAATATGCATAATGTTGCCGGGAAGCATGGGGGGGCTTCTCGGGGGCAGGAGGAGGGTGAGAGTGACGGCTCCTGAATTAATGATGAGGGGGTTTACTGTCTGTCTCTGAGTGCATATGGGTTTGCATTAGCGTCTGCACATGTGACTGTGTTTATCTGCAAATGTGTGTGTGTGTGTGTGTGTGTGCATCATACATTCACACACATCACACTCCTGCTGCATCCCAATTTCACATCATCACTGATGGAAATAACCCAATCCCAGATACCTAATCAAGCCATCTTTTCTGGAGACACACATTTGCAATTGTCTCTGATGCTTAATTACATTTCTGGAAAGCCAAGGAGCAAACTGGCTGGCAAACTCCAATTTCACATCAAGATATATTTTCTTCTTATCAGTCGGGCTAATTTTCCATTTTTTTCCCCTTCCCTTCCACTTTCCAGGCTGAGATGATGAATATTGTGCTGCTCATCATCAAACACACAGCGAGAAGCCCCAGAGATCAGGGCAACGAGGGGGCGGGGGGGAGGGAGGTGCAGATCCGGGAGGAAGCTGTCAGGGAGAGATGCTATGTAGGTCAATGAAGAATTGCACTGGGATATTGCCTCCTCAGCTCACAGTCTTGGAAGCTGATTTGATTTCCGGTGAATCCATCCGACTTGAATTATGAGAGATTACTCTGCCTAAAATCACCTCGGTGGCTGAAGCTGCTGCTCTCCGAGGCCGCGCGGCAAATACTGGAAAACCGTCTGCTGGTTTGCAACATGATCAAATACTGACTGGCTCTAAGAACAACACATCACTGCAAGTTTACTGAAGCATTCAGAGAGAAGTTCTAGATGTGGTGCAGGTCTGTGCAAGAGAAAAGTCAGTTTTACATCCTGCAGACACAAAGAGCCATAAGCGAGCTGCACGGCGGGAACAAGGTGTAAAAACCACCCAGAATGCTCAGCAGGTCAGGTTTTATTCCCAGCAGGAGATAAACATCATCTCAGATGACTAAACAGAGACGTTTTATTATCATGTGCTGCAACATGTCTGTAAACAGCTGCAACAGGAGGCCGGAAACATCTGGAGGAGCATCTGATAACTAATCTGGTTACCTAGCAACAGGTCAGTAAGATGAAGGAGCATTTCAGAGAGGCAGAGTCTCTCAGATGGAAAGATGGACAGAGTTCAGCAGTTTAGTGACAAACCTGGAGTTAGTTTAGGTTTTATCTATTTACTGTAAAAAATGGACTAATGGCGACTATTTATCATCATCATCATCATCATCATGATGGTGATGATGATGATGATGATGATGATGATGATTAGGATCACCATCATCACCAACATCTTCATCACCATCATCACCATCATCATCATCATCATCATCACCACCACCATCATCATCATCATCACCATCATCATCATCATCATCACCATCATCATCATCATCATCATCATCATCACCATCATCATCATCATCATCACCATCATCACCATCATCATCATCATAATCATCACCACCGTCATCACCATCATCACCACCATCATCACCACCATCATCACCATCATCATCATCATCATCACCATCATCACCATCATCATCATCATAACCACCATCACCACCATCATCACCATCATCACCACCATCATCATCACCATCATCACCATCATCATCACCATCATCACCATCATCATCATCATAATCATCACCACCGTCATCACCATCATCATCATCATCATCATCATCATCATCATCATCACCATCATCATCATCATCACCATCATCATCATCATCATCACCATCATCATCATCATCATCATCATCACCATCATCATCATCATCACCATCATCATCATCATCATCATCACCATCATCATCATCATCATCATCATCATCACCATCATCATCATCATCATCACCATCATCACCATCATCATCATCATAATCATCACCACCGTCATCACCATCATCACCACCATCACCACCATCATCACCATCATCATCATCATCATCACCATCATCATCATCATCATCACCATCATCACCACCATCATCACCATCATCACCACCATCATCACCATCATCATCATCATCATCATCACCATCATCATCATCATCATCACCATCATCACCACCATCATCACCATCATCATCATCATCATCATCATCATCATCACCATCATCACCATCATCACCATCATCACCACCATCATCACCATCATCACCACAATCATCACCACCATCATCACCACCATCATCACCATCATCACCATCATCACCACAATCATCACCACCATCATCACCATCATCACCATCATCATCACCATCATCACCATCATCACCATCATCATCACCATCATCACCATCATCACCACCATCATCACCATCATCACCACCATCATCATCATCATCACCACCATCATCATCATCACCATCATCACCACCATCATCACCACCATCATCACCATCATCATCATCATCACCATCATCACCACCATCATCACCATCATCACCATCATCACCATCATCACCACCATCATCATCACCATCATCACCATCATCACCACCATCATCACCATCATCACCACCATCATCATCATCATCACCACCATCATCATCATCACCATCATCACCACCATCATCACCACCATCATCACCATCATCATCATCACCACCATCATCACCATCATCACCACCATCATCACCATCATCACCATCACCATCATCACCATCATCACCATCATCACCACCATCATCACCATCATCACCATCATCACCACCATCATCACCATCATCACCATCATCACCATCATCACCACCATCATCACCATCATCACCATCATCACCACCATCATCACCATCATCACCATCATCACCACCATCATCACCATCATCATCATCATCATCATCATCATCATCACCATCATCACCATCATCACCACCATCATCACCATCATCACCATCATCACCACCATCACCACCATCATCACCATCATCACCATCATCACCACCATCATCACCATCATCACCACCATCATCACCATCATCACCATCATCACCATCATCACCATCATCATCATCATAACCACCATCACCACCATCATCACCATCATCATCATCATCACCATCATCATCATCATCATCACCATCATCACCACCATCATCACCATCATCACCACCATCATCACCATCATCATCATCATCATCACCATCATCATCATCATCACCATCATCACCATCATCACCATCATCACCACCATCATCACCATCATCATCACCATCATCATCATCACCATCATCACCATCATCACCATCATCACCATCATCACCACCATCATCATCATCATCATCACCATCATCATCATCATCATCACCACCATCATCATCATCATCATCATCATCATCATCATCATCATCACCATCATCACCATCATCACCATCATCACCATCATCATCATCATCATCATCATCATCATCACCACCATCATCATCATCATCATCATCATCATCATCACCATCATCACCATCATCATCATCATCATCACCATCATCACCATCATCATCATCATCACCATCATCATCATCATCACCATCATCACCATCATCATCATCATCACCATCATCACCATCATCACCATCACCACCATCATCACCATCATCATCATCATCATCATCACCACCATCATCATCATCATCATCATCATCATCACCATCATCACCATCATCATCATCATCACCATCATCATCATCATCACCATCATCACCATCATCACCATCATCAGGTCTTTGTTGCGACCCAGAGGAAGAAAAATGAATTCTGTTTTTCTTACAGAATCTAAAACAAACCTGACGTTGAACATTTAAAGTGTCGACACTGACGGAAGCTTCTGGTGATGGATGACAGGTAAACGTGCTGAAAGGTGAAATCTGGCCCCGCCCCCCCGCCGCCATCTCTGCTTTGTTCAGCTCGGTAATTTCCTCAACAGGTGGTAAACCTGTCTGTCCCGACGGCCCTGCAGCCCCAGCTGTTAAAGACACACAGCGGGGCCGGAAACAGAGCCTGGAACTGCAGAACAGTCAGAACAAACTCTTGTGATTAAGGCACGGAAACCCCGACAATGGTGGCTGGCCTGTGATGGCGGCTGGCCTGTGATGGCGGCCTGTGATGGCGGCCTGTGATGGCGGCCTGTGATGGCGGCTGGCCTGTGATGGCGGCCTGTGATGGCGGCTGGCCTGTGATGGCGGCCTGTGATGGCGGCCTGTGATGGTGGCTGGCCTGTGATGGCGGCCTGTGATGGCGGCTGGCCTGTGATGGCGGCCTGTGATGGCGGCCTGTGATGGTGGCTGGCCTGTGATGGCGGCCTGTGATGGTGGCTGGCCTGTGATGGCGGCCTGTGATGGTGGCTGGCCTGTGATGGCGGCCTGTGATGGCGGCTGGCCTGTGATGGCGGCCTGTGATGGCGGCCTGTGATGGCGGCTGGCCTGTGATGGCGGCTGGCCTGTGATGGCGGCCTGTGATGGCGGCCTGTGATGGCGGCTGGCCTGTGATGGCGGCTGGCCTGTGATGGCGGCTGGCCTGTGATGGCGGCCTGTGATGGCGGTGTTTACCAGTGAGACGGCTGAGGAAGATGGACGCTGCTGGTGGGGGTGTTGTGTATTGCTGGTTTCTTCTTCTCTCAGAGCTTACAGGAGTAAATCTCTCCACCAGGTCTGCTTTCACCCTTCTATGGCCGTTTGTGTGTTTCCTGCTGTTGCCACGAAGCTGCTGTTGACGTGGAAACGTGTTATTTACTGGACACGACTCCAGAACTCAGAACTCAGGAAAAAGCCGACATTTCATCCAAACCTAACCTGGTCAGGAGGAACTCATTGCATTATGTCATCTTGTGCTCAGAAACACACACATCACAAGACTGCGCTTCCCTGACACCGCCGAGGTCACATGCAGCGAAAAGCAGAATTACACTTCTGCCTGATGACCACGGCATGCTTTCCACAGGAAACCATCCAGCTGAGGACAGAAACACAACAATCGTGCTGAATGAAACCAAAACTCCAGGAAGGCAGACAGATTTGTCGCATCCAAGATTTTAGACTGAGGCTGATTGGTCGGAATTTCTCTCCAACCTCTACATGCAGACAGGAATCATTCAAGCTAGTTTTTCAGAATAAAAACTGGTTCTTTACCATAGACCGTGTATGAAAGATGGATGGAGCCTCCGGCGGTTAAAACTGCAGTTCCCCCTTCATCCACTAGGGGCTGCAAAACAGAGCAAATCCCCATAGACTCCCATGTTAAAAAGACCAACTTCACAGCAGAAATAAACATGTTTACAGCAGGAATAAACATGTTTACAGCAGGAATAAACATGTTTACAGCAGGAATGAACATGTTTACAGCAGGAATAAACATGTTTACAGCAGGAATAAACATGTTTACAGCAGAAATAAACATGTTTACAGCAGAAATAAATATGTTTACAGCAGGAATAAACATGTTTACAGCAGAAATAAACATGTTTACAGCAGAAATAAACATGTTCACAGCAGAAATAAATATGTTTACAGCAGGAATAAACATGTTTACAGCAGGAATAAACATGTTTACAGCAGGAATGAACATGTTTACAGCAGGAATAAACATGTTTACAGCAGGAATGAACATGTTTACAGCAGGAATAAACATGTTTACAGCAGGAATAAACATGTTTACAGCAGGAATAAACATGTTTACAGCAGAAATAAATATGTTTACAGCAGGAATAAACATGTTTACAGCAGGAATAAACATGTTTACAGCAGAAATAAACATGTTTACAGCAGAAATAAACATGTTCACAGCAGAAATAAATATGTTTACAGCAGGAATAAACATGTTTACAGCAGGACTAAACATGTTTACAGCAGAAATAAACATGTTTACAGCAGAAATAAACATGTTCACAGCAGAAATAAATATGTTTACAGCAGGAATAAACATGTTTACAGCAGAAATAAACATGTTTACAGCAGAAATAAACATGTTCACAGCAGAAATAAATATGTTTACAGCAGGAATAAACATGTTTACAGCAGGAATAAACATGTTTACAGCAGGAATAAACATGTTTACAGCAGGAATAAACATGTTTACAGCCTGGTTCAAAAATCCATTTTAGGTTTAACAGGTCAGGTTTACCTTCATGACAACTGTGGGGGGGGAGCAAATTTTTTCTAACTCGCCCGTTTAAAAGTAATTTAATGTCGAAGTTCGGCATATTTAGGGGCGTGTCCTTTTGATTGACAGGTACCCGATCTCCAGCTTTAAGTCAGAAGAACGTAGAACAACCGCGGTTTTTAGCCTGTTAACAACGTGACTTAGCTTTAGCCCGCTTACCTCCGTTAGCTGGTTAGCTCCTGTTATCTCCAGGTTAGCTCGGTTAGCTCTTAGCTACAGAAAGCTCGGAGTTCGCTCGATGTCAATCATCCACCATGATGCTCACAGCCCCCCTCTCAGCTCCACCTCTTTGACCATATTTGCCACTAGAAGTCAGTTTGATGTTGACTCTTGCTCTTATGCACCCTCTCTCTCTCTCGTTTCCTCTCAGGTCTTCCAATAATGTTCTCTTGCATTTCGTAACTCATGCATGGTGCAACCACTGAGTTTACACCCAGCTGCTGAGATGCGGCACAGTGCTGTTAGCCATGGAAAGTTTGCGTAACGTAATCCAGTCATTCAAAGTGTGTCACAGAGACATTATTCTTCAATGAGGAAATGCAAGTTTTCAGCACCAGCGTCCAGCGAGACTCCACTTCGAGGATGGACAGACGATGCATTCTGTGCTTTGGAGAAGGAACTTCTGTTCAACCTGCTGCTGTCCTCAGAAGCTAAAGAAGACGTCCAGAAGCGTCTTTACCTGCTCTGTACCTCATGTCACGTCCAGCGATGTTGGAAGAACGTTTTATCTCATTTTTGCATTAAAAATTGACTAATCTGAAAAGCCATCTGATGGAAGCGTGGAAACTTTTTCGTGATACTTCAGAAGGTTTTTCGATGTTTAAGTGTTTCCAGTAGCAGCATTTTACCGTCATTAAGGTTGAGACTGAAACGCTCGGCATATAGTTTGGATTTACTCCTAAATAAGAAGGTTTTAGGAGGAAATTCATGAGCTGATTGAGCAGGACTATGACTACAGACCACCGAGACATGAGCTTTTTAAACGATTGTTCCTTCACAGAAGTGGTAAAAGATGATAAGTACTTAATCTAGATCACGCTTGTGGCAACTAAAGAAGCGACGACTCTGAAAGGGAAAGACTGAAGGTCAAACAAAAGAACAATATGTGGCAATTACTGAAGAAATCTACAAAACGGAGGCGCTGACACAAAGGAAGAGACCCAAACTGGAGATAAAAAACTGCACATTTAAAAAGCCTGAAGCACACAAAGACTTAAAATATATGAATCATGAGCACATTGTTCAGCTGATTGTTACCTAAATGTGACAAAATACAGTTTGTGTAAAAGTTACGTCATACTGCTTTCATTCCACATATGTTAACTATGTGTGTGTGTGGTGGAAGTAGACGTGAATGCTGGATGGAGATGCAGGAGTCTGACGTGACCAAAGAGTCGATAAACACGAGAAACAAACAGTCTGGCAGCTGAAACTCAGGTGCATTTGTCCTGAAGACAGTGAATGAGGAGCAGGTAAGGCGAATAAAACCAGGTGTGCTAATAAACAGGAAGTAGAACAGGATGAAGGGGATGAGCTTCAAAATAAAACAGGAAATGAGACAAGCAGAAGGAGAAACTGAGGGTCAGACCAGTATGGAGAATGGACACAGAGATAATCCCAACCAGACAGAAACTAGAAGGCAAATCCAACTAAAACAACCAAAACCACCAGATCATCCTGAGAAATGAAGACTACATGTTTACATGTTAGAGTGTGACAGCGGGGCCAGTGTGGGGACCCGTTAGACCACATGAAAGGTCACGTGGTCGACGATGGAAGTGTCATGATCCCTGTTTTTTGTTCAGTGTTTATTTTGTTTTATTGTTAATGTCTTTTGCTTATTATGGTTTTTCTTTGATCACTTACCCCTGTCTCTGTTCCAGGTCTGCCCTTCCTTCCCTGATTGTTCACACCTGATTGTGTTTTCACCTCATTAGTACCTGCATATATCCTCCCCCGTGTTTCAACTCAATTCATTTCAATTCAACTTTATTTGTAAAGCGCCACTTCACAACAATGTTGTCACAGGGCACTTTACATACACGAATCAACATACACGTCATTTCGAGCCAATTCATACATATCCTATCATAGAAACCAACTGATTGCATCGAGTCATGACTTGGATCCAATCCTCCATCCTGAGCTGCACGAGGCGACAGTGGGAAGTAAAAACTCCTCTTTCACAGGAAGAAAACCTCAGGCAGAACCCGGCTCAGGGAGGGCAGCCATCTGCCTCGTGTTTCTGTCTTGCTGCCAGTTCGTCGTTTGTGTTTGAATGCATTTAAACCATAGTTTTGTATTGCTACTATCTCTGGTTAAATAAATCTTGTTTTTGTCCTCACTGGATCGGTTTCGTGCATTTGAGTCCCTGTCGCGTCCTTGACAGGAAGGATCTGAATATGAGACATGGTGGGTTTGTTTTAGGGTCCTCACGGCCATCTTAGATCCCACTGCAGTCGTTTTTTTCTTCTGCTGAAATGGACTGAATGCTTCTTTTATTTCCACGTTTGTAGTTTTGTTCACATCTGACAAATTCAACAATGTTATCTGGTCTTAGATCTGTGATACGCCCTCTAGTGGAGAATGCAGGTACAAAGCGTAGTACTCAAGTATTACAATCACAACGGAGCCAGTTTGCAACGACAATGTGAGCTTATAAACCTATATTATTCTCAGCCTCAGTATGAAACCGTTTGGGATGTTTGCAGAGGTTTACAGGAAATGTTGGCTTGCAGGAACACCTGGACAGGTTGGTCTGGATGGGTCACCAGTCCATCGCAGGTCGCAGAAAGTTGCTGATCATCCCAGGAAGCCTACATCAGATCCGCAGCGTTAAACTCACCCTGCAGAAGCATAGTTCAGCCCAAAAGTCACAGATTGTTGTAAAACCTCTCATTCAGGACCACCAGGGAGGCTTTGTTCAGTCCTTAATTCATTCCGAAGCATGACAACATGCAGCCGGGGCCGTAAAGGATGCTTAGCTGCATCAACCCGAGGAAAAACAAGCAGTTCTGTGACAGATGGCGGCCCCCACAGCTGCCTCAGCTCAGCATTGTTGAGTCAACTTCTCAGAGACACAGAATCCACTGTGACAAGTTCTCAGTGTGGACTCCCTGCAGAGCCCCCTGAAAGGTTGTGCACACATGCACAGAGGGAAACGGTGTCTTTAAACAGAACGATGCTCAAAGCAGCGACGGATGCGGCTGGACTTTTCCAGCCTGAACTGATGGACTGCATGGGTGCAATTATTCCTAAAAGTAGCTTCTTGATGGTTTCAGAGTCTGAATCATTAATACAGAGATGAAGTTTTACAGTGTTGCAGCAGCTCTAGACTCAACGATCTAAATCTGTGGATATATCCTTAAGAACTATCCGACGGTGCAGGAAACACGACTTTCAGCTGATTCAAGCCTAAAGCTTTTCCACACACAGAGTTTAACATGAAAAACTTGCTTGTTTCTACGTTTTCATGAATCAGATTTCATCCTTGCAGAGATCCAGCAGGATGGGATCGTTTCCAAACACTGAAAGCGTCGTCGAGGGAAACCAGAATATTCTGGTCTGATACAGTCTGAAGAGAATATTAGTATCGCTGGGCATAAAAAGGTCAGATAGGATGGAAAACAAAGCACAGAGACTTTGTCTGGGACGTGATCTTTTCAGCTCTTCTTTCTGTAGAACCAAAGATCAAGATGTTTCCTGAGGTGAACTGGTAGACGTTGGTCAGGAGTTTTACTGGGAGCCCAGTTCAGCTGAAGGTCTGCAGGAAGGAGTGTGTTTGCTGGACTTTCTTTACCTGCTGCTTTCTGCTCAGTCCTACGTCAGATCCTCATCAAACCAGTCAAACTACAGCTGACATGCGGAGTTCCTCAAAGCTCCAGTCTGGGACCCCTGCTCCTCAGCATCTGCACGATCCCACCAGTTCATTTGTTGCAGTAGCCTTTGCTGTCGGATCAACAGTGTTTTTACACATCTAGAAATGACTGAGACAGCTGGAACTAATCCAGAATACGGCTGCTCACGTCGTTGCAGAGACCAGAGAACATTTCAGTCTGGTTTTCAGATCTTTATCCGGCTTGAAGAACTGAAAACTGGCGACAAACACTTGAATTTCAAATGTTGCTGATGGTGTAAAACTGGTGTAAAACTGGAGTAAAACTGGTGTAATAGCGGTGTAAAACTGGAGTAAAAGTGGCGTAAAAGTGGTGTAAAAGTGGTGTAAAACTGGAGTAAAACTGGAGTAAAACCGGAGTAAAACCAGAGTAAAACTGGAGTAAAAGCGGCGTAAAAGTGGCGTAAAACTGGTGTAAAACTGGTGTAAAACTGGTGTAAAACTGGAGTAAAACTGGAGTAAAAGCGGAGTAAAACTGGAGTAAAACTGGAGTAAAACTGGAGTAAAACTGGTGTAAAACTGGAGTAAAACCGGAGTAAAACTGGAGTAAAACTGGAGTAAAACTGGAGTAAAACTGGTGTAAAAGCGGAGTAAAACTGGAGTAAAACTGGAGTAAAACTGGGGTAAAACTGGTGTAAAACTGGAATAAAACTGGAGTAAAACTGGAGTAAAACTGGTTTAAAACTGGAGTAAAACTGGAGAAAACTGGAATAAAACTGGTGTAAAACTGGTGTAAAACTGGAATAAAACTGGTTTAAAACTGGTGTAAAACTGGAGTAAAACTGGAATAAAACTGGTGTAAAACTGGTGTAAAACTGGAATAAAACTGGAGTAAAACTGGAGTAAGTAAAACTGGTGTAAAACTGGTGTAAAACTGGAGTAAAACTGGAATAAAACTGGTTTAAAACTGGTGTAAAACTGGAGTAAAACTGGAATAAAACTGGAGTAAAACTGGAATAAAACTTGAGTAAAACTGGAGTAAAACTGGTGTAAAACTGGTGTAAAACTGGAGTAAAACTGGAATAAAACTGGAGTAAAACTGGAATAAAACTTGAGTAAAACTGGAGTAAAACTGGTGTAAAACTGGTGTAAAACTGGAGTAAAACTGGTGTAAAACTGGTGTAAAACTGGAGTAAAACTGGTGTAAAACTGGAGTGAAAGCGGAGTAAAACTGGAGTAAAACTGGAGTAAAACTGGTGTAAAACTGGAGTAAAACTGGTTTAAAACTGGTGTAAAACTGGTGTAAAACTGGAGTAAAACTGGAATAAAACTGGAGTAAAACTGGAGTAAAACTGAAATAAAACTGGAGTAAAACTGGATAAAACTGGAATAAAACTGGAGTAAAACTGGTGTAAAACTGGTGTAAAACTGGAGTAAAACTGGTGTATAACTGGAGTAAAACTGGAATAAAACTGGTGTAAAACTGGAGTAAAACTGGAATAAAACTGGTGTAAAACTGGAGTAAAACTGGAATAAAACTGGAGTAAAACTGGAGTAAAACTGGTGTAAAACTGGAGTTAAACTGGAGTAAAACTGGAATAAAACTGGTGTAAAACTGGAGTAAAACTGGTGTAAAACTGGAGTAAAACTGGAGTAAAACTGGAATAAAACTGGAGTAAAACTGGAGTAAAACTGGACTAAAACTGGTGTAAAACTGGAGTAAAACTGGTGTAAAACTGGAGTAAAACTGGAGTAAAACTGGTGTAAAACTGGAGTAAAACTGGTGTAAAACTGGAGTAAAACTGGTGTAAAACTGGTGTAAAACTGGAGTAAAACTGGTGTAAAACTGGAGTAAAACTGGAGTAAAACAGGTGTAAAACTGGAGTAAAACTGGAGTAAAACTGGTGTAAAACTGGAGTAAAACTGGTGTAAAACTGGTGATCTGCAGACAACATATCAGCCACTGTGACCTCCAACATCCTCTGAGTCCAGTTTGCTGTCCATCCTGAGTGTTGAAGATGTTTTTCTGCTCATGAAATCTGGATCAAGTTGATTCCAGCTTTCACCAAACCTTCATGTCAGGAGTCCAACACAGAGATGCACGAGCGCTCACCGTCAGGGAGACTTTAAAAGGAATAAATACTTTCTCAAGCAGAACATGTTTATCACACACCAGTCACTACGTCCTCCATATTTTGATAAAATAAACTTTACTTATAATAAACTGCAGAACAACCCTTTAATGTAAAGTGTGGGATTGATCACGGCGTGCGGCTGATGCGTCAGAAACTACTCACATTTCAGAACAACAGTCGTATTGATTGCAGGACATTTGATCCGAATCAGTGTGATCAGGATTTTACCAGTAAAACTTTGACAGGCTCCTTCTGCGCGGTGTTCTTGTTCTGACAGCTGGATGTGAGGGTCTGGATCTCCTCATCACTGCTGCTCTTCATCCCCACAACGACTGCAAACATGTAAACGTAGTAGGTGTTGACTGGGATGTATTCATACCTGAAAAATCCTGAGTGGAGCGAGTACACAACCTCTGGAGGATGATGCTGGTGATGAGAATCTACTGGAAACAACCATTTTTTTTAGTGTTTATCATTATAACAGCTTTAAAACAAGGAAATATCTTCATGCCTGGAGGAAGCAGTCCTAATTTATCATCAAGCCGATGTTCTAATCCTTTGTTTTAGCTATAGCTAATCTCTGCAGTGGCTTAAAGCATCACCTCCTCATCCTGCGAGCTCTCAGTGACCTCTGAAGTCTTCTTCTTCTTCCCTGTCAATATCTGGAGCCGTTATCCTGACTGCAAAGTGCCGCCGTCAGTGCAGGAACAAACTAACTCCATTTCACCATGTCAGAGTGCATCCCGAGAAGCTGACATGTCCACCGAGACAAGCAGAGACGGGAAAACAGATGGAGACTGAGAAGAGACAGGCCAAGACAAATAGAGGCAGGACAGGGCCGAGACAGGAATAGAAATATCTGCAGTCAGACACAGCAGAAGGGTCAGTGAATGCACACTGAATGCAGCACATCCAGACTGAGAAATGGAGCTGGATGTAAAGCAAGAGATGGACAAGAAGTCATGCACAGCAAAGAGAGAGCTGGAGATAAAGAGATTTGGAGTCGAATGCAGAGAAAAACGCAGTCGCAGATAAATGGATGTTGACAGGGAGAGAAAAACTGTAATTGGATGCAGACAGACACAGAGCAGAATGAGAAAGGGAGTCAGAGGAGGATTCTGTAATCACATCCTCATATGATGTTTCACTAAAGGAAAATGTTTGGAATTTTTATGTCTGAAGTGCCACAAAATGAGTTTTGATATGAGCTGATGTTTTATAGATAGCCGACGTTTCATCTTTTCCATCCCAACGTAAACATGGTGGAGAGAATCAGAACATTGCATGGCTGCTGGTCTGTCTTCTCTGAATGTGGAACGGGAGATTCTCATCATGATGAGGTGGAACGGGAGATTCTCATGGTGATGAGGTGGAACGGGAGATTCTCATGGTGATGAGGTGGAACGGGAGATTCTCATCATGATGAGGTGGAACGGGAGATTCTCATCATGATGAGGTGGAACGGGAGATTCTCATCATGATGAGGTGGAACGGGAGATTCTCATCATGATGAGGTGGAACGGGAGATTCTCATGGTGATGAGGTGGAACGGGAGATTCTCATGGTGATGAGGTGGAACGGGAGATTCTCATGGTGATGAGGTGGAACGGGAGATTCTCATGGTGATGAGGTGGAACGGGAGATTCTCATCATGATGAGGTGGAACGGGAGATTCTCATCATGATGAGGTGGAACGGGAGATTCTCATGGTGATGAGGTGGAACGGGAGATTCTCATGGTGATGAGGTGGAACGGGAGATTCTCATGGTGATGAGGTGGAACGGGAGATTCTCATCATGATGAGGTGGAACGGGAGATTCTCATCATGATGAGGTGGAACGGGAGATTCTCATGGTGATGAGGTGGAACGGGAGATTCTCATGGTGATGAGGTGGAACGGGAGATTCTCATCATGATGAGGTGGAACGGGAGATTCTCATGGTGATGAGGTGGAACGGGAGATTCTCATCATGATGAGGTGGAACGGGAGATTCTCATGGTGATGAGGTGGAACGGGAGATTCTCATGGTGATGAGGTGGAACGGGAGATTCTCATGGTGATGAGGTGGAACGGGAGATTCTCATGGTGATGAGGTGGAACGGGAGATTCTCATGGTGATGAGGTGGAACGGGAGATTCTCATCATGATGAGGTGGAACGGGAGATTCTCATGGTGATGAGGTGGAACGGGAGATTCTCATCATGATGAGGTGGAACGGGAGATTCTCATGGTGATGAGGTGGAACGGGAGATTCTCATGGTGATGAGGTGGAACGGGAGATTCTCATCCTGAAGAGGTGGAACGGGAGATTCTCATGGTGATGAGGTGAAACGAGAGATTCTCATGGTGATGAGGTGGAACGGGAGATTCTCATCATGATGAGGTGGAACGGGAGATTCTCATGGTGATGAGGTGAAACGAGAGATTCTCATGGTGATGAGGTGGAACGGGAGATTCTCATCCTGAAGAGGTGGAACGGGAGATTCTCATGGTGATGAGGTGAAACGAGAGATTCTCATGGTGATGAGGTGGAACGGGAGATTCTCATGGTGATGAGGTGGAACGGGAGATTCTCATGGTGATGAGGTGGAACGGGAGATTCTCATGGTGATGAGGTGGAACGGGAGATTCTCATCATGATGAGGTGGAACGGGAGATTCTCATGGTGATGAGGTGGAACGGGAGATTCTCATGGTGATGAGGTGGAACGGGAGATTCTCATCCTGAAGAGGTGGAACGGGAGATTCTCATGGTGATGAGGTGAAACGAGAGATTCTCATGGTGATGAGGTGAAACGGGAGATTCTCATCGTGATGAGGTGGAACGGGAGATTCTCATGGTGATGAGGTGGAACGGGAGATTCTCATGGTGATGAGGTGGAACGGGAGATTCTTAGGGTGATGAGGTGGAACGGGAGATTCTCATGGTGAAGAGGTGGAACGGGAGATTCTCATGGTGATGAGGTGAAACGGGAGATTCTCATGGTGATGAGGTGGAACGGGAGATTCTCATGGTGATGAGGTGGAACGGGAGATTCTCATGGTGATGAGGTGGAACGGGAGATTCTCATGGTGATGAGGTGGAACGGGAGATTCTCATGGTGATGAGGTGGAACGGGAGATTCTCATGGTGATGAGGTGGAACGGGAGATTCTCATGGTGAAGAGGTGGAACGGGAGATTCTCATGGTGATGAGGTGAAACGAGAGATTCTCATGGTGATGAGGTGGAACGGGAGATTCTCATGGTGATGAGGTGGAACGGGAGATTCTCATGGTGATGAGGTGAAACGAGAGATTCTCATGGTGATGAGGTGAAACGAGAGATTCTCATGGTGATGAGGTGGAACGGGAGATTCTCATGGTGATGAGGTGGAACGGGAGATTCTCATGGTGATGAGGTGAAACGAGAGATTCTCATGGTGATGAGGTGGAACGGGAGATTCTCATGGTGATGAGGTGGAACGGGAGATTCTCATGGTGATGAGGTGGAACGGGAGATTCTCATGGTGATGAGGTGGAACGGGAGATTCTCATCATGATGAGGTGGAACGGGAGATTCTCATGGTGATGAGGTGGAACGGGAGATTCTCATGGTGATGAGGTGGAACGGGAGATTCTCATGGTGATGAGGTGGAACGGGAGATTCTCATGGTGATGAGGTGGAACGGGAGATTCTCATGGTGATGAGGTGGAACGGGAGATTCTCATCATGATGAGGTGGAACGGGAGATTCTCATGGTGATGAGGTGGAACGGGAGATTCTCATCATGATGAGGTGGAACGGGAGATTCTCATGGTGATGAGGTGGAACGGGAGATTCTCATGGTGATGAGGTGGAACGGGAGATTCTCATCCTGAAGAGGTGGAACGGGAGATTCTCATGGTGATGAGGTGAAACGAGAGATTCTCATGGTGATGAGGTGGAACGGGAGATTCTCATCATGATGAGGTGGAACGGGAGATTCTCATGGTGATGAGGTGAAACGAGAGATTCTCATGGTGATGAGGTGGAACGGGAGATTCTCATCCTGAAGAGGTGGAACGGGAGATTCTCATGGTGATGAGGTGAAACGAGAGATTCTCATGGTGATGAGGTGGAACGGGAGATTCTCATCGTGATGAGGTGGAACGGGAGATTCTCATGGTGATGAGGTGGAACGGGAGATTCTCATGGTGATGAGGTGGAACGGGAGATTCTCATCATGATGAGGTGGAACGGGAGATTCTCATGGTGATGAGGTGGAACGGGAGATTCTCATGGTGATGAGGTGGAACGGGAGATTCTCATCCTGAAGAGGTGGAACGGGAGATTCTCATGGTGATGAGGTGAAACGAGAGATTCTCATGGTGATGAGGTGAAACGGGAGATTCTCATCGTGATGAGGTGGAACGGGAGATTCTCATGGTGATGAGGTGGAACGGGAGATTCTCATGGTGATGAGGTGGAACGGGAGATTCTTAGGGTGATGAGGTGGAACGGGAGATTCTCATGGTGAAGAGGTGGAACGGGAGATTCTCATGGTGATGAGGTGAAACGGGAGATTCTCATGGTGATGAGGTGGAACGGGAGATTCTCATGGTGATGAGGTGGAACGGGAGATTCTCATGGTGATGAGGTGGAACGGGAGATTCTCATGGTGATGAGGTGGAACGGGAGATTCTCATGGTGATGAGGTGGAACGGGAGATTCTCATGGTGAAGAGGTGGAACGGGAGATTCTCATGGTGATGAGGTGAAACGAGAGATTCTCATGGTGATGAGGTGGAACGGGAGATTCTCATGGTGATGAGGTGGAACGGGAGATTCTCATGGTGATGAGGTGAAACGAGAGATTCTCATGGTGATGAGGTGAAACGAGAGATTCTCATGGTGATGAGGTGGAACGGGAGATTCTCATGGTGATGAGGTGGAACGGGAGATTCTCATGGTGATGAGGTGAAACGAGAGATTCTCATGGTGATGAGGTGGAACGGGAGATTCTCATGGTGATGAGGTGGAACGGGAGATTCTCATGGTGATGAGGTGGAACGGGAGATTCTCATGGTGATGAGGTGGAACGGGACATTCTCATGGTGATGAGGTGGAACGGGAGATTCTCATGGTGATGAGGTGGAACGGGAGATTCTCATGATTTGGCTGTGATGTTTCATGTCAATATGGAACAAAATGCGAGTGTGAAGCGGCTGGGATGAGAATCAGCACCTCAAAATCTGAGACCATGGTCCTCAGCCGGAATAGGGTGGATTGGCCTCTCCGGGTCGGGGGTCAGGTCCTGCCTCAAGTGGAGGAGTTTAAATATCTCGGGGTCTTGTTCACGAGTGAGGGAAGGATGGAGCGCGAGATCGACAGATGGATCGGTGCGGCATCTGCAGTAACGCGGACTCTGCGCCGGTCTGTCGTGGTGAAGAAGGAGCTGAGCCAGAAGGCGAAGCTCTCGATTTACCAGTCGGTCTACATTCCTACCCTCACCTATGGTCATGAGCTGTGGGTCGTGACCAAAAGAAGGAGATCTCGTATACAGGCGGCTGAAATGAGTTTCCTCCGCAGGGTGGCCGGGCTCTCCCTTAGAGATAGGGTGAGGAGCTCGGTCATCCGGGAGGAGATCAGAGTAGAGCCGCTGCTCCTCCGCATCGAGAGGAACCAGTTGAGGTGGCTCGAGCATCTGGTTAGGATGCCTCCTTGACCTCCCTGGTGAGGTGTTCCAGGCACGTCCCTCTGGGAGGAGACCCCGGGGAAGACCCAGGACACACTGGAGGGATTATATCTCTCGGCTGGCCTGGGAACGCCTCGGGATCCCCCCCGCAGAGTTGGCAAATGTGGCTGGGGAGAGGGAAGTCTGGGCTTCCCTGCTTAGGCTGCTGCCCCCGCAACCCGACCCCGGATAAGCGGCAGAAGATGAAGATGAAGATGGAACAAAAAGTCTGAGAAATGCTTCCAACAACTTTATTTAATCTGTGACACCGTGAATGGAGGCAGTTCTGGAGGAGTATCAGCTCCATCCTGGTACCAGAAGGTGGAAGATGAGTGTTCATATAAGAATCACACAGAAAAAAAAGAAATGTTTTCTTTCATTTCACTGAGCAGCTTTTGTTGAAAACATTTCAATCCTTCAGTCAGACGTTGGTGCGGTGGGTGGTACGTTACCTAATTATCATAAACACACACATGCAGTCGTTTAATTTAACTCAGTCCCACAGAAACTATCCTGGTGCCCCAAATAATCAACAGAGCAATAAGTTTATATTAGTCCACAGCTAAAAATAGTCCCAGCTCACGTCTGTGTGACTTCAAACACACAGTTAAATTTAAGATGAAAACAAGCTTTCGGTGTCCAGAATCCGAGGAACCAGATCAGATTTGCAGAACAGTGTTTCAGTCGAATAATTCAGGAACTTATTTTCTGTTTTATGCACGTAAAGATCTTACAGATGACATTTCTGCTGTATCACATCTCAGTCGGTGCCTTTTATTATGAATACAAACCAGTATTAGCCTCAAACCTTGTGCAGAAAACCTTTTATTGTTCATTTTTTAGGTGATGGAGGAAGAGTAAGGAGACAATCCAGCGCTGTCACAGACTTTTTAAACAAAGTAGCCTGTTATCACAGAGAAAAGCAGCATTATGTCTGATAAGCATCCTCTCTCTGAGACACGGAGCCTGCAGAAGCACATCAGTCCAGATGTTAAACACAAACACAGGGACACTTCCTCAGTCTGCTCCAGTGTGGAGGTAACCCATCGGTGGATGCTCCCAGTTTCCCAGAGCAACTTATTGTCGGCTATAATTTATGTTGGAAGAGAGGCAGTGGCGATAGATAGATAAATAAATGCGGAGAGGAAATAAATACACACATACTCGGATTTAATTTTCTATAAGACTCATGAAATCATCTTGCTGGAGGCAGCCAGGCCTGTTTTTTGGACGGCAGACAAAGCGACAGCTCACCACAGTTCCTGCAGTCACATTTTATGGTTAATTATAAAACGTTTGATGAAAGAGGCTGTTTTTTAAAAGGCCAAATGGATCAGATGGCTGCGAAGCGACAGTGTTCACAGACATATGGCTGCGCGGAATTGCCACAAGGTTTCAGCGAACACTTTCAGATTGGGGGGCATGAAAAAACACACACACACACACACACACACACAGCACACTTGTACGCAACACATTGCAACTCTTTTTTTTTCATTTGCAGTTGAACACATGATGCTTTCAGGCTCTGCTGCCCCCCCCACACCCCAGACCAAGCGGCAACCTCTGACATTTAAAAGTGAAGCCTATGCGGAAGTTCATAAAACTGCAGTTCCCCCTTTATCCACTACTACTTCGGCATATTTAGGGGCGTGTCCTTTTGATTGACAGGTACCCGATCTCCCGCTTCAAGTCAGAAGAACGTAGAACGACCGCGGTTTTTAGCCGGTTAACAACGTGACTTAGCTTTAGCCCGCTTACCTCCGTTAGCTGGTTAGCTCCTGTTATCTCCAGGTTAGCTCAGTTAGCTCTTAGCTACAGAAAGCTCGGAGTTTGTTAGATGTCAATCATCCACCATGACGCTCACAGCCCCCCTCTCAGCTCCACCTCTTTGCCCATATTTGTATTTTCCAGGTGAGACGACGCGCATGCCCCTGCCAAGATGGTGATGGTAGGAACCGCCCACCGAGCTTCAATTCAGCTCTTCAGAAACCTACGGGTGATGTCACGGAGGCTCCGCCCATCTTTTATACAGTCTATGGTCCAGACTATGGAGCTGCTGTTGGGCAGCTGTTTGCAGAAGATATCAGCTGCACTGACAGCCATCCCGGCGGCGGATTGAGGCCGACACCGCCATGTTACCGACCTCTGACCCCATCCGTTCCCCCGCCAGCCCCCGATCCGGCGATATGTATTATCAGTCTTAGTCTCGCTCTTCAACTCTGCACTTTCAGTCTCGTAATGGGCTTCAGAGGCGACGCTCACACACATCCAGCGTGTATGAACAGAGGTTATCTTGTCTCGGCGTGTCATCGGCAATCAGCGTCACGTCCAGCATCTCAACATGAAGCCTCATGCTCTGCCGTCTCCTCGTGGCCCATTACGCCTCCTCCCATCATCCTGTCAGGCGGAGGAAGTGCGCCTAAGCAGACACTTAATTTGTCTTGTTTTGTCATTAGCTCCGTGGCCACAGAGCAACCCACAAACACACGGCCTCCATATCGATTCGCTGTCAGATGCACAGTGATGCACGAATCGGCCGCCTTGCTTTGCTTTTAGAAAATGAATATGGCATGATGATGTCCAGTATGTCACACTGATAGGACAGGATGGGCGTCATGGTGACGAGCAGGGCTGATGGGCAGCGATGAGCTAACGCAGAGCTGACTAAACGCAGGGAATCTCCTCCGTCTGCTGCTCCGGATATTCCAGCTACTCCGACATGGATTCCCACGTCAACGTTTTTTACTCACGTTGGCGCCGAAATCGACTGGAAGTTTCCGGTCTGTGGCGTGAGAGAAAGCTCCAAACCGATCGATGGGCCCAGATTGTTTTGTCAAGTATTGTTTAAAAAGGTCAAGAAGGAAAAGGAGTAAATGTCAGCGTTGATATTTGCAGGTTATGAGGACATCAGCGAGACAGAAAGCAGAGCTCTGAACGACTGTTTCTGCAGAACACTTTCCAGGACTGAAGGTCCGACTTTGGCTTCATGTTCCTGTTTTTTTGTTGCATCTTTATCCTTCCCCCTTTAGGTGAAGTATAGAGATACTTCTTTTTTTCCCCAACACCCACCCATCCTTCCTCATGTCGTCTTGCCTCATTTATAAGGCGGCGCCGGTAAAAACTGGCGGCAGGGCCGAAGTATCAGTTCCGTTCTGTAGATTTGTCACATGTAAATGTCTCTATGTCTGACCCCTGCAGAACCCTACAGACCCATGCAGGCCCCCGCAGAACCCTACAGACCCATGCAGGCCCCCGCAGAACCCTACAGACCCATGCAGGCCCCCGCAGACCCCTACAGACCCATGCAGGCCCCCGCAGACCCCTACAGACCCATGCAGGCCCCCGCAGACCCCTACAGACCCCTACAGACCCATGCAGGCCCCCGCAGACCCCTACAGACCCATGCAGGCCCCTGCAGACCCCTACAGACCCCTACAGACCCATGCAGGCCCCCGCAGAACCCTACAGACCCATGCAGGCCCCCGCAGAACCCTACAGACCCATGCAGGCCCCCGCAGACCCCTACAGACCCATGCAGGCCCCCGCAGACCCCTACAGACCCATGCAGGCCCCCGCAGACCCCTACAGACCCATGCAGGCCCCCGCAGACCCCTACAGACCCATGCAGGCCCCCGCAGACCCCTACAGACCCATGCAGGCCCCCGCAGACCCCTACAGACCCATGCAGGCCCCTGCAGACCCCTACAGAACCCTACAGACCCATGCAGGCCCCCGCAGACCCCTACAGACCCATGCAGGCCCCCGCAGACCCCTACAGACCCATGCAGGCCCCTGCAGCCACCTGCATGGAGAAACTCCTCCCACAGAATCCACTCATGCAGTTAAAGCTATCCTCTTGTGGCCATGACCCCCCCTGCAGGATCTTGTGTTTGCTCTGGTCCACACCGGAGTGATGGCTGTTCCGTGTCGGAGGGAAGAAGCCCAACCACGCCACACAGAGCAGCTTTAAAAGGATCCTTGTCCAGGCTTCAGCTGTGTGGGAATGATCTGATGTGGTTTTAACTTCTCAACACTGTGAAAGTAAACTTGGCCGACATCAGCTGACCCAAACAAATCAGCTGACATCTACAAGAACAGAAAACACAGAGCTAAAGTTCGGCTGAAGGAAAGATGAACTGGGGAACGGGAGACTCATCACACCATAATGAGCTGCAACTTTGTGATGCTTCATGTGAATCTGGAGCGACATCATGACTGAAAGCAGTTCTGGAGGAAAATCAGGGTCTAATCTGTTCGTCGTCCAGATGAAGGTGATGCTGATCAGGTGGAACGTGAGAGTTAACAGCGAGAATAAGAGAAAACAGATCCAGCAGGTTTGCTTCTACACATAAAAATCATTGCATCAGGAAGGATGAGGAAACACTTCTTTGTGTTGTTGGAACCATGAAGGTAAAAAACAAAGTTAATCCTCAGTAGAAGCAACTCTGCAGAGCTCTCGCTGCACCACACAGACATGCTGCCTTGTTTTTTACTCTGGACTCACCTCACATTTCTCCACAACTTCCCAGATACTTCCTATGACAGGGTTTGATGTTTCCCTTCCTTCCCAAGGTGTCCTCCGTCCCTTCAGATGTCTTTGTTGTGCTCAGTTTCCAGGCAACTGAAGGGCACGGCGATGAGGACAGCAGGGCTGGAGGAGCTGCAGGAGCAGCTTGACAGGTTTAATGAAGACAAGCAGGGAAACAAAGAGGAGGAAGAAACAAGCGGCTGATGTCTGGAGGTCACATGACAGCAGCAGAAAGACTGAAGACAAGCAGCAAAGTTTGAGCTTGACATGTGTGGTAATAAAGTTATTAAAAGCCTCAGAGGCGTTTTACCTCAGAAGGAGACTCAGTTAAATGATTCCACGTCATCCTGGAGACGGTCTGATCGCCGCACACGGGGAATGTTTCGCTTGGCTCAACCTGGCGTTGGGATTTATTTGGGTTTTCAGTGCGGCCGGGGGCAGCTGGAGGGTTGGCTGACAGCGCCAGGTGCGTTTTCAGGGTTCTGCATGGTAATTGGATGATTCAACAAGATATTTGTGTATAATTTCACTTTTATTGTTTGCTTAACAGCAGATTCAACAGGCTCCTTTCCTTCCACCAACGTTCAGCCACGTTAAAGGCTTTTATGGCTGACGTGTCCGCAGAGGGAAACGTTTATTGTGACTGAGGGTTGGTTCATTTTTCTAGAACTTTAGAACATAAACATTTTATGTTGCCCTATAAAATGTCAAACTGAAACAGGGTTGTAAATGTTAAACCCAGATGTGAGGATCACCTTCCTGAAACACGGCAGCACCAGGCGGAATGTGCAGGGAGGTGTCTGCAAGGAGACCCGCTCTCTCAAAAACTAGATGTGTGTTGGACGTTACAGCAGGAATCCCACAACAGGTTGGATTTAGCAGCTGTTCTGATGCTCAGCTGGAGCTGCAACAGTCCACCGCTGCTGATTTAAAGGTAATAAACTAATACATTGATACATGGATCAATCAAATCAAACATTTTGCTGAATTAAGACGCTGTCTTAATTGACGCTGTCTGGTGTGGACTGGTAGCCAGATGGAAGCGGGTTCTGGTGTGGACTGGTAACCAGATGAACGCGGGTTCTGGTGTGGACTGGTAACCAGATGGAAGCGGGTTCTGGTGTGGACTGGTAACCAGATGGAAGCGGGTTCTGGTGTGGACTGGTAACCAGATGGAAGCGGGTTCTGGTGTGGACTGGTAACCAGATGGAAGCGGGTTCTGGTGTGGACTGGTAACCAGATGAACGCGGGTTCTGGTGTGGACTGGTAGCCAGATGGAAGCGGGTTCTGGTGTGGACTGGTAACCAGATGGAAGCGGGTTCTGGTGTGGACTGGTAACCAGATGAACGCGGGTTCTGGTGTGGACTGGTAACCAGATGGAAGGGGGTTCTGGTGTGGACTGGTAGCCAGATGGAAGCGGGTTCTGGTGTGGACTGGTAACCAGATGGAAGCGGGTTCTGGTGTGGACTGGTAGCCAGATGGACGCGGGTTCTGGTGTGGACTGGTAACCAGATGAACGCGGGTTCTGGTGTGGACTGGTAACCAGATGGAAGCGGGTTCTGGTGTGGACTGGTAACCAGATGGAAGCGGGTTCTGGTGTGGACTGGTAACCAGATGGAAGCGGGTTCTGGTGTGGACTGGTAACCAGATGGAAGCGGGTTCTGGTGTGGACTGGTAACCAGATGAACGCGGGTTCTGGTGTGGACTGGTAACCAGATGGAAGCGGGTTCTGGTGTGGACTGGTAACCAGATGGAAGCGGGTTCTGGTGTGGACTGGTAACCAGATGAACGCGGGTTCTGGTGTGGACTGGTAACCAGATGGAAGGGGGTTCTGGTGTGGACTGGTAGCCAGATGGAAGCGGGTTCTGGTGTGGACTGGTAACCAGATGGAAGCGGGTTCTGGTGTGGACTGGTAGCCAGATGGACGCGGGTTCTGGTGTGGACTGGTAACCAGATGAACGCGGGTTCTGGTGTGGACTGGTAACCAGATGGAAGCGGGTTCTGGTGTGGACTGGTAACCAGATGGAAGCGGGTTCTGGTGTGGACTGGAAACCAGATGGAAGCGGGTTCTGGTGTGGACTGGTAGCCAGATGGAAACGGGTTCTGATGTGGACTGGTAGCCAGATGGAAACGGGTTCTGGTGTGGACTGGTAGCCAGATGGAAGCGGGTTCTGGTGTGGACTGGTAGCCAGATGGAAACGGGTACTGGTGTGGACTGGTAACCAGATGGAAACGGGTTCTGGTGTGGACTGGTAACCAGATGGAAGCGGGTTCTGGTGTGGACTGGTAGCCAGATGGAAGCGGGTTCTGGTGTGGACTGGTAGCCAGATGGAAGCGGGTTCTGGTGTGGACTGGTAGCCAGATGGAAGCGGGTTCTGGTGTGGACTGGTAACCAGATGAACGCGGGTTCTGGTGTGGACTGGTAACCAGATGGAAGCGGGTTCTGGTGTGGACTGGTAGCCAGATGGAAGCGGGTTCTGGTGTGGACTGGTAGCCAGATGGAAGCTGGTTCTGGTGTGGACTGGTAGCCAGATGGAAGCGGGTTCTGGTGTGGACTGGTAACCAGATGGAAGCGGGTTCTGGTGTGGACTGGTAACCAGATGAACGCGGGTTCTGGTGTGGACTGGTAACCAGATGGAAGCGGGTTCTGGTGTGGACTGGTAGCCAGATGGAAACGGGTTCTGGTGTGGACTGGTAACCAGATGGAAGCGGGTTCTGGTGTGGACTGGTAACCAGATGGACGCGGGTTCTGGTGTGGACTGGTAACCAGATGGAAGCGGGTTCTGGTGTGGACTGGTAACCAGATGGAAGCCGGTTCTGGTGTGGACTAGTAACCAGATGGAAACGGGTTCTGGTGTGGACTGGTAACCAGATGGAAGCGGGTTCTGGTGTGGACTGGTAGCCAGATGGAAGCGGGTTCTGGTGTGGACTGGTAGCCAGATGGAAGCGGGTTCTGGTGTGGACTGGTAACCAGATGGAAGCGGGTTCTGGTGTGGACTGGTAGCCAGATGGAAGCGGGTTCTGGTGTGGACTGGTAGACAGATGGAAGCGGGTTCTGGTGTGGACTGGTAGCCAGATGGAAGCGGGTTCTGGTGTGGACTGGTAACCAGATGGAAGCGGGTTCTGGTGTGGACTGGTAGCCAGATGGAAGCGGGTTCTGGTGTGGACTGGTAGCCAGATGGAAGCGGGTTCTGGTGTGGACTGGTAGCCAGATGGAAGCGGGTTCTGGTGTGGACTGGTAACCAGATGGAAGCGGGTTCTGGTGTGGACTGGTAGCCAGATGGAAGCGGGTTCTGGTGTGGACTGGTAGCCAGATGGAAGCTGGTTCTGGTGTGAACTGGTAGCCAGATGGAAGCGGGTTCTGGTGTGGACTGGTAGCCAGATGGAAGCGGGTTCTGGTGTGGACTGGTAGCCAGATGGAAGCGGGTTCTGGTGTGGACTGGTAGCCAGATGGAAGCGGGTTCTGGAGTGGACTGGTAGCCAGATGGAAGCGGGTTCTGGTGTGGACTGGTAACCAGATGGAAGCGGGTTCTGGAGTGGACTGGTAGCCAGATGGAAGCGGGTTCTGGTGTGGACTGGTAACCAGATGGAAGCGGGTTCTGGTGTGGACTGGTAGCCAGATGGAAGCGGGTTCTGGTGTGGACTGGTAACCAGATGGAAGCGGGTTCTGGTGTGGACTGGTAGCCAGATGGACGCGGGTTCTGGTGTGGACTGGTAGCCAGATGGAAGCGGGTTCTGGTGTGGACTGGAAACCAGATGGAAGCGGGTACTGGTGTGGACTGGTAACCAGATGGAAACGGGTTCTGGTGTGGACTGGTAACCAGATGGAAGCGGGTTCTGGTGTGGACTGATAGCCAGATGGAAGCGGGTTCTGGTGTGGACTGGTAGCCAGATGGAAGCGGGTTCTGGTGTGGACTGGTAGCCAGATGGAAGCGGGTTCTGGTGTGGACTGGTAACCAGATGAACGCGGGTTCTGGTGTGGACTGGTAACCAGATGGAAGCGGGTTCTGGTGTGGACTGGTAGCCAGATGGAAGCGGGTTCTGGTGTGGACTGGTAGCCAGATGGAAGCTGGTTCTGGTGTGGACTGGTAGCCAGATGGAAGCGGGTTCTGGTGTGGACTGGTAACCAGATGGAAGCGGGTTCTGGTGTGGACTGGTAACCAGATGAACGCGGGTTCTGGTGTGGACTGGTAACCAGATGGAAGCGGGTTCTGGTGTGGACTGGTAGCCAGATGGAAACGGGTTCTGGTGTGGACTGGTAACCAGATGGAAGCGGGTTCTGGTGTGGACTGGTAACCAGATGGACGCGGGTTCTGGTGTGGACTGGTAACCAGATGGAAGCGGGTTCTGGTGTGGACTGGTAACCAGATGGAAGCCGGTTCTGGTGTGGACTAGTAACCAGATGGAAACGGGTTCTGGTGTGGACTGGTAACCAGATGGAAGCGGGTTCTGGTGTGGACTGGTAGCCAGATGGAAGCGGGTTCTGGTGTGGACTGGTAGCCAGATGGAAGCGGGTTCTGGTGTGGACTGGTAACCAGATGGAAGCGGGTTCTGGTGTGGACTGGTAGCCAGATGGAAGCGGGTTCTGGTGTGGACTGGTAGCCAGATGGAAGCGGGTTCTGGTGTGGACTGGTAGCCAGATGGAAGCGGGTTCTGGTGTGGACTGGTAACCAGATGGTAGCGGGTTCTGGTGTGGACTGGTAGCCAGATGGAAGCGGGTTCTGGTGTGGACTGGTAGCCAGATGGAAGCGGGTTCTGGTGTGGACTGGTAGCCAGATGGAAGCGGGTTCTGGTGTGGACTGGTAACCAGATGGAAGCGGGTTCTGGTGTGGACTGGTAGCCAGATGGAAGCGGGTTCTGGTGTGGACTGGTAGCCAGATGGAAGCTGGTTCTGGTGTGAACTGGTAGCCAGATGGAAGCGGGTTCTGGTGTGGACTGGTAGCCAGATGGAAGCGGGTTCTGGTGTGGACTGGTAGCCAGATGGAAGCGGGTTCTGGTGTGGACTGGTAGCCAGATGGAAGCGGGTTCTGGAGTGGACTGGTAGCCAGATGGAAGCGGGTTCTGGTGTGGACTGGTAACCAGATGGAAGCGGGTTCTGGTGTGGACTGGTAGCCAGATGGAAGCGGGTTCTGGTTTGGACTGGTAGCCAGATGGAAGCGGGTTCTGGTGTGGACTGGTAACCAGATGGAAGCGGGTTCTGGTGTGGACTGGTAGCCAGATGGACGCGGGTTCTGGTGTGGACTGGTAGCCAGATGGAAGCGGGTTCTGGTGTGGACTGGAAACCAGATGGAAGCGGGTTCTGGTGTGGACTGGAAACCAGATGGAAGCGGGTTCTGTTGTGGACTGGTAACCAGATGGAAACGGGTTCTGGTGTGGACTGGTAGCCAGATGGAAACGGGTTCTGATGTGGACTGGTAGCCAGATGGAAACGGGTTCTGTTGTGGACTGGTAACCAGATGGACGCGGGTTCTGGTGTGGACTGGTAGCCAGATGGACGCGGGTTCTGGTGTGGACTGGTAACCAGATGGACGCGGGTTCTGGTGTGGACTGGTAGCCAGATGGAAACGGGTTCTGATGTGGACTGGTAACCAGATGGAAGCGGGTTCTGGTGTGGACTGGTAGCCAGATGGAAGCGGGTTCTGGTGTGGACTGGTAGCCAGATGGAAGCGGGTTCTGGTGTGGACTGGTAGCCAGATGGAAGCGGGTTCTGGTGTGGACTGGTAGCCAGATGGAAGCGGGTTCTGGTGTGGACTGGTAACCAGATGGAAGCGGGTTCTGGTGTGGACTGGTAGCCAGATGGAAGCGGGTTCTGGTGTGGACTGGTAGCCAGATGGAAGCGGGTTCTGGTGTGGACTGGTAGCCAGATGGAAGCGGGTTCTGGTTTGGACTGGTAGCCAGATGGAAGCGGGTTCTGGTGTGGACTGGTAACCAGATGGAAGCGGGTTCTGGTGTGGACTGGTAGCCAGATGGACGCGGGTTCTGGTGTGGACTGGTAGCCAGATGGAAGCGGGTTCTGGTGTGGACTGGAAACCAGATGGAAGCGGGTTCTGGTGTGGACTGGAAACCAGATGGAAGCGGGTTCTGTTGTGGACTGGTAACCAGATGGAAACGGGTTCTGGTGTGGACTGGTAGCCAGATGGAAACGGGTTCTGATGTGGACTGGTAGCCAGATGGAAACGGGTTCTGTTGTGGACTGGTAACCAGATGGACGCGGGTTCTGGTGTGGACTGGTAGCCAGATGGACGCGGGTTCTG
This sequence comes from Telmatherina bonti, assembly GCF_933228915.1. Lineage (NCBI taxonomy): Eukaryota > Metazoa > Chordata > Actinopteri > Atheriniformes > Telmatherinidae > Telmatherina > Telmatherina bonti. Next base: position 6,648,739 of record NC_136618.1, on the reverse strand, counting down.
GTGTGGACTGGTAACCAGATGGACGCGGGTTCTGGTGTGGACTGGTAGCCAGATGGAAACGGGTTCTGATGTGGACTGGTAACCAGATGGAAGCGGGTTCTGGTGTGGACTGGTAGCCAGATGGAAGCGGGTTCTGGTGTGGACTGGTAGCCAGATGGAAGCGGGTTCTGGTGTGGACTGGTAGCCAGATGGAAGCGGGTTCTGGTGTGGACTGGTAGCCAGATGGAAGCGGGTTCTGGTGTGGACTGGTAACCAGATGGAAGCGGGTTCTGGTGTGGACTGGTAGCCAGATGGAAGCGGGTTCTGGTGTGGACTGGTAGCCAGATGGAAGCTGGTTCTGGTGTGGACTGGTAGCCAGATGGAAGCGGGTTCTGGTGTGGACTGGTAACCAGATGGAAGCGGGTTCTGGTGTGGACTGGTAGCCAGATGGAAGCGGGTTCTGGTGTGGACTGGTAACCAGATGGAAGCGGGTTCTGGTGTGGACTGGTAGCCAGATGGACGCGGGTTCTGGTGTGGACTGGTAGCCAGATGGAAGCGGGTTCTGGTGTGGACTGAAAACCAGATGGAAGCGGGTTCTGGTGTGGACTGGTAACCAGATGGAAGCGGGTTCTGGTGTGGACTGGTAGCCAGATGGAAACGGGTTCTGATGTGGACTGGTAGCCAGATGGAAACGGGTTCTGTTGTGGACTGGTAACCAGATGGAAGCGAGTTCTGGTGTGGACTGGTAATCAGATGGAAACGGGTACTGGTGTGGACTGGTAACCAGATGGAAACGGGTTCTGGTGTGGACTGGTAACCAGATGGAAACGGGTTCTGTTGTGGACTGGTAGCCAGATGGAAACGGGTTCTGTTGTGGACTGGTAACCAGATGGAAGCGAGTTCTGGTGTGGACTGGTAATCAGATGGAAACGGGTACTGGTGTGGACTGGTAACCAGATGGAAACGGGTTCTGGTGTGGACTGGTAACCAGATGGAAGCGGGTTCTGGTGTGGACTGGTAACCAGATGGAAACGGGTTCTGGTGTGGACTGGTAACCAGATGGAAGCGGGTTCTGGTGTGGACTGGTAGCCAGATGGAAGCGGGTTCTGGTGTGGACTGGTAGCCAGATGGAAGCGGGTTCTGGTGTGGACTGGTAGCCAGATGGAAACGGGTTCTGGTGTGGACTGGTAGCCAGATGGAAACGGGTTCTGGTGTGGACTGGTAACCAGATGGAAGCGGGTTCTGGTGTGGACTGGTAACCAGATGGAAGCGGGTTCTGGTGTGGACTGGTAGCCAGATGGAAGCGGGTTCTGGTGTGGACTGGTAGCCAGATGGAAGCGGGTTCTGGTGTGGACTGGTAGCCAGATGGAAACGGGTACTGGTGTGGACTGGTAACCAGATGGACGCGGGTTCTGGTGTGGACTGGTAACCAGATGGACGCGGGTTCTGGTGTGGACTGGTAACCAGATGGACGCGGGTTCTGATGTGGACTGGTAACCAGATGGACGCGGGTTCTGGTGTGGACTGGTAGCCAGATGGAAACGGGTTCTGGTGTGGACTGGTAGCCAGATGGACGCGGGTTCTGGTGTGGACTGGTAACCAGATGGACGCGGGTTCTGGTGTGGACTGGTAACCAGATGGACGCGGGTTCTGGTGTGGACTGGTAACCAGATGGAAGCGGGTTCTGGTGTGGACTGGTAACCAGATGGAAGCGGGTTCTGGTGTGGACTGGTAGCCAGTTGGGCGCGGGTTCTGGTGTGGACTGGTAACCAGATGGAAGCGGGTTCTGGTGTGGACTGGTAACCAGATGGAAGCGGGTTCTGGTGTGGACTGGTAGCCAGATGGAAGCGGGTTCTGGTTTGGACTGGTAGCCAGATGGAAGCGGGTTCTGGTGTGGACTGGTAACCAGATGGAAGCGGGTTCTGGTGTGGACTGGTAGCCAGATGGACGCGGGTTCTGGTGTGGACTGGTAGCCAGATGGAAGCGGGTTCTGGTGTGGACTGGAAACCAGATGGAAGCGGGTTCTGGTGTGGACTGGAAACCAGATGGAAGCGGGTTCTGTTGTGGACTGGTAACCAGATGGAAACGGGTTCTGGTGTGGACTGGTAACCAGATGGAAGCGGGTTCTGGTGTGGACTGGTAACCCGTTGGGCGCGGGTTCTGGTGTGGACTGGTAGCCAGATGGACGCGGGTTCTGGTGTGGACTGGTAACCAGATGGAAGCGGGTTCTGGTGTGGACTGGTAACCAGATGGACGCGGGTTCTGGTGTGGACTGGTAACCAGATGGAAGCGGGTTCTGGTGTGGACTGGTAGCCAGTTGGGCGCGGGTTCTGGTGTGGACTGGTAGCCAGATGGACGCGGGTTCTGGTGTGGACTGGTAACCAGATGGAAGCGGGTTCTGGTGTGGACTGGTAACCAGATGGACGCGGGTTCTGGTGTGGACTGGTAACCAGATGGACGCGGGTTCTGGTGTGGACTGGTAACCAGATGGAAGCGGGTTCTGGTGTGGACTGGTAACCAGACGGAAACGGGTTCTGGTGTGGACTGGTAGCCAGATGGACGCGGGTTCTGGTGTGGACTGGTAACCAGATGGACGCGGGTTCTGGTGTGGACTGGTAACCAGATGGACGCGGGTTCTGGTGTGGACTGGTAACCAGATGGAAGCGGGTTCTGGTGTGGACTGGTAGCCAGATGGAAGCGGGTTCTGGTGTGGACTGGTAGCCAGATGGAAGCGGGTTCTGGTGTGGACTGGTAGCCAGATGGAAGCGGGTTCTGGTGTGGACTGGTAGCCAGATGGACGCGGGTTCTGGTGTGGACTGGTAACCAGATGGAAGCGGGTTCTGGTGTGGACTGGTAGCCAGATGGACGCGGGTTCTGGTGTGGACTGGTAACCAGATGGAAGCGGGTTCTGGTGTGGACTGGTAGCCAGATGGAAGCGGGTTCTGGTGTGGACTGGTAGCCAGATGGACGCGGGTTCTGGTGTGGACTGGTAGCCAGATGGAAGCGGGTTCTGGTGTGGACTGGTAGCCAGATGGACGCGGGTTCTGGTGTGGACTGGTAACCCGTTGGGCGCGGGTTTGGACTGGTCTCATCCCATTCTAGCTACATGGTCCTTTTCACACAGTAAAACATTCATGTCTGGATTTATTAATAATTATAGAAACAAAATAAATCCAGAAATAATGAAAATAAATAAACAAAAACAAGAAGAAGACAAACAACAATAAAAGGAGATTTATGAATAAATAAATGAGTTTTAATAAAAGACAAAAGACCTGAAGCGGTTTGTTGTATCTCTGCAGAAACAGGAGGTAAACATGGTTTGTTTCTTCTTCACATCAGACTTTCGCTGCAGCTTGTTTGTGTTTATCTGTAAAAACACAACAAACAGAAAATGGTGGGGACGCCTCACCTGGAGGGCATGCCCCCCCTGCCCCTCCCCATTTCCACGTCCATGTTCCAGGAGCTGCAGAACTTCATAGTTTTATGTGCTGATCCTGTCCACGCCGGGGACACGTCCCCAGACTCTGCTTATCAGGCAGGTTAGATGTGCAACGTGTCTTTCTGTGTGTGCCGACTTCACTCCGCCTGCGGAGCCTTTTCTCTGAGTTAATTACCTAAAAACAGCATCAAACACAGAACAATGCGGTCTCCATGGATACGCCCAGCTGGCTGGACGGCCGGTTCAGGCCGGCAGCGGACTGCTGAGATAAGGTGTGTGCAGAGTGTTTGCCTGATGCCAGCTGGTGCGTGTTGTCATGCTGGGTGTCCCACATCAGTTTTAGCAGATAAACCAGCCTGTTGGTGTCCAAACCTTTCAGCTGCACACAGGAAGCGTTTCCCCGGTGGAGCTCCGGGACCTCCAGGGTTTCAGCTGAATGTTCCCTCCACAACCTCACTTTACGGTTTATCTCTGACGCTTTCATTCATCACCTAAATGTTCTGATAAATGACTCGTTTTCACCTGATGAACAGCTTCCACCTGTAAGACTAGTTTCTCTTAGAGTTCTTTAAGTCTTCTCTTTAAAACGTCTTGAAACAACAGAAGAAGAAGAAGAATAACCACACACTGGGTCTGAAGCATGAAGGTGTGATGAGAGCTGCGGCCCATTCAGCTGCATCTCACCACACTATTATTGTTTTATGTTTTTCTTTCACCCTGCAGGCAGGTAATACAGAGGTTTTACCTTCCAGCGGATTGTCATGTGATCTGGTGTCCATTCATGGTGCATTTCCACCAAGCCCGAACCGCCTACTTGCTACTCCGCCGTGGCAAGCCTCCTCCACCTTGAGCGCACCTCCTGCATTAAATGTCTCCTGTCTTCGGCTTTACAGCAGCAAGTTTGTAGATGACTCACATTTTTCTGCATAAACGGTCCTATGGGTGTGAAGCACGAAGCTAACGGCAAGCCGCCAGGCATGTTTAAAGCCCCATTCAGCCGTTTCAACACACTGAATCTCCACGTCTGCCAAGGAGAGTTTCTCTGAAACGGGATGCAGTGATGTCAGAGAGCAAAAAGCCTACATGTCACACCTCACCATGGATGGAGGAAACACAAACATCATGATGCTACGCATCTCCTTCTGCACCAGGATGTCACATCTTCTGGCGAAGCCATCGGCTTTGTGCCAAAAGGTTTCATCCAAGCCTGCAGGAGGAAACCTCCAGCTGCCACGGTCCTCCAGTGGAGCTGCCCACGGTCCTCCGGTGCCCACGGTCCTCCGGTGGAGCTGCCCACGGTCCTCCGGTGGAGCTCCCACGGTCCTCCGCTGCCCACGGTCCTCCGCTGCCCACGGTCCTCCGGTGGAGCTGCCCACGGTCCTCCGGTGGAGCTCCCACGGTCCTCCGGTGGAGCTGCCCACGGTCCTCCGGTGGAGCTGCCCACGGTCCTCCGCTGCCCACGGTCCTCCGGTGGAGCTGCCCACGGTCCTCCGGTGGAGCTGCCCACGGTCCTCCGGTGGAGCTGCCCACGGTCCTCCGGTGGAGCTGCCCACGCTCCTCCGGTGGAGCTGCCCACGGTCCTCCGGTGGAGCTCCCACGCTCCTCCGCTGCCCACGGTCCTCCGGTGGAGCTCCCACGGTCCTCCGGTGGAGCTGCCCACGGTCCTCCGGTGGAGCTGCCCACGGTCCTCCGGTGGAGCTGCCCACGCTCCTCCGCTGCCCACGGTCCTCCGCTGCCCACGGTCCTCCGCTGCCCACGCTCCTCCGGTGGAGCTGCCCTCCTCCTCCAGGAAAAGCACGACAACACACAACGGAAGCCGCTCATCTTTTCTGCTGCTTCATGCTGTTTGCTGTCTAAAGCTGTGTTTCCATGACACCTAGAATAAAAACAACGCTAACGGTAACACCTGTATTAAAAAAAAAAGTCTCTAACATCGCTGAAAAGTTTTTACGCTCTCATGAGGACGTTTTTCAGGCATTTTGATTTAGAAACGCATCGCAAAAGTGTAACAAAACACTTTTTCCACATTTATGCGTCCCTGGACGCGACGTGGGGGTCGTGACCAGCTCATTTCCAGTAAAGATGGCGCGGAACAAACAACGGCTAATTTCAGAGTTTTAGAAAAGACAATGAGAAAAGCTCTGAAAGGTTTAAGCAGATTCACCGCAGCAAGTAGGAAACCCTGAAATAATGTTACATGGCTACCTTGAATAAGCCGCAAGTCTCGTAAAATCTAGTGAGAGGAACGAGATTCTACGAGTCTTGATGCTAACGTGCTAAACACTGTTCAATGCAGACACCTGCAAATCGCTACAGTTTGTTGAAACTTACAAATATCGCTTTTATTTAGTGAATTAATGTAGCGGAAACGCAGCTGAAGAGCCCTTCCACTCCGTGTCAGCAGCGTTTTGGGCGAACGAGTTGAAAAGAAGGAAATTTATTTGGAAAGTCCTGCGACAGTCACTGCCTACCTTTCCCAGTGTGTCTCTTACGTCACACGGCGTTTCCCAGGATGCACTGCATCGCAGAGAAGCTGCAGATGCGGCGTGTGGATTATTATCTGTCTGAACACTGACGGCAACATATCCGTGGAAATCATGTCCGCCTGCGCTTCAGAACAATCCGAACGTCGGCTTTGTTAACTTTTCATCAGAACAGACGTCAAACAATCCGTCCGTTCAGAACAGATTTTTACTTTCTCTTGCTTTAAATTCAGGGAAGAGTTTACCTGAAAATGGTTGATAAGAAAAACCTCTGATCCAATGAAAGAGGTTAGTTTTGTCCTCCGTCCATTAACACGTCCAACATGCATCTGCTTTATGAGTAGAGTTTACAGTGGAGTAGAATGGATTTCAGTGGAAGACACTTCATGTCTTTTCTCTCTCCAGGCAGTTTTCAGTCGCTGAAATGAATGTTGAGCAAAGTCAAACTGAAATGGTGAACTCAGAAGGTGAACACTGCAAAAACTCAGCCTTAAAAAACAAGAAAAAAATATACAAAAAATATTGCTAAAAATAAGAGAAATTATCTGCCAACAGAACGAGAAATTTGGCTTGTCAAGACTTCCCAAAACAAGTACAAATACTCTAAAAACAAGATAAATTCTCTGGCATAAAAACTAAGAATGATCTTACCTTTAAAAAATAAGCATATGAGAACTTGATTTAAGATTTTTAATCTGACTGAGATTTCAGTTTTTGCAGTGAACCTGTGAGAAGCGGAGCACTGTCCAGGCTAAAGACCTGACCCGTCTTTCTGGAGCCTTCTGCTTGTTGATGCTGCAGAAAGGAGCTGCTTGAACAGCAGTTGAGGCAGGATGCATGCTGGGATATCAGGACCTGATCTGCACCCACACATACGGCAACCTGGGACACAAAGTCATGAAAATTCCCCTTTCAGAACTTTTCAGGAGATCGGTGTGTGTTGAAACACGAGTGTTTAAGACGAACCTCAGCGAGTGCAGGAACCTCTCACATGTTATTGGATATTTTCTATTTTCTCCTGGGAGAATCATGTTTCAGCTCATTTTATTGTAATCCAAATCTCAATATCTCATTTTCAATTGAAGTCACGTCTGGGGCCTTGTGAGTGATACAATAAGTTGATGGTATTTGATTGAAATGCCACGGAGCAACAACGATTTGCTGCAGCAAACATCTTGCAAATAAACCTCTTCTCCCTGAGCTGTAATAAAAAGCCTCAAGTGGATGAGCTTATATTAGAACAGGGAAAAGATCAGGTGGATGGAGTGCTCCATTGCACTCCGCATACAAGGCGGGTTTCTAGGTTTCAGGCATAGACTGTATATTAAAGATGGGCGGAGCCTCTGTGATCTGTAGGCTTCTGAAGAGCTGAACTGAAACTCGTTGGGCGGTTCCTACCATCGCCATCTTGGCGATGATGTGTCGTCTCTGCCAGAAAAGACAAAAATGGGTGAAAAGGTAAAAACCGCTGTTGTTCCACATTTATCCTTCTTATAGCGGGAGATCGGGTAACTGTCAATCAAAAGGACATGCCCCTAAATATGACGAACTTCCTGATTAATTTACTTCTAAACAGGAGTAAGAAAAAAATTCAGTTCCCCCACAGTTGTCACGAAGCTACAATGCAGTCTACGGAGTTCCTCAAGGCTCCATGTTGGGTCCCCTGCTGTTCAACATCTACACGCTCACCATAAATCATTAAAACAGATCTGGATTCATCAAATTATAGATTATACATCGTCAGACTTGCCTCAGTTAAAAATAAAGAGGTAACAAAGAAAGGTTGAAAGTTCACGTCAGACAGCTGTGTCCCAAACCAACAACAAAGCCAGAAATCTTGGTGTCGGCGGTTAACCACCACAGTGTCCACCACCGCAGTGTCCACCACCGCAGTGTCCACCACCGCAGTTTTAACCACCGCAGTTTTAACCACTGCAGTGTCAACCCCTGCAGTGTCCACCACCGCAGTGTCCACCACCGCAGTGTCCACCACCGCAGTGTCATCCACCGCAGTGTCATCCACCGCAGTGTCATCCACCGCAGTGTCAACCACCGCAGTGTCCACCACCGCAGTGTCCACCACCGCAGTGTCAACCACCGCAGTGTCAACCACCGCAGTGTCCACCACCGCAGTGTCCACCACCGCAGTGTCCACCACCGCAGTGTCCACCACCGCAGTGTCAACCACCGCAGTGTCAACCACCGCAGTTTTAACCACCGCAGTTTTAACCACCGCAGTTTTAACCACCACAGTGTCCACCACCGCAGTGTCCACCACCGCAGTGTCCACCACCGCAGTGTCCACCACCGCAGTGTCCACCACCGCAGTTTTAACCACCGCAGTTTTAACCACCACAGTGTCAACCCCTGCAGTGTCCACCACCGCAGTGTCCACCACCGCAGTTTTAACCACCGCAGTGTCAACCACCTCAGTGTCAACCACCTCAGTGTCAACCACCGCAGTGTCCACCACCGCAGTGTCAACCACCGCAGTTTTAACCACCGCAGTGTCCACCACCACAGTTTTAACCACCGCAGTGTCCACCACCGCAGTTTTAACCACCGCAGTTTTAACCACCGCAGTTTTAACCACCACAGTGTCAACCCCTGCAGTGTCCACCACCGCAGTTTTAACCACCGCAGTGTCAACCACCGCAGTTTTAACCACCGCAGTGTCCACCACCGCAGTTTTAACCACCGCAGTTTTAACCACCGCAGTTTTAACCACCACAGTGTCAACCCCTGCAGTGTCAACCCCTGCAGTGTCCACCACCGCAGTGTCCACCACCGCAGTTTTAACCACCGCAGTGTCCACCACCGCAGTTTTAACCACTGCAGTTTTAACCACCACAGTGTCAACCCCTGCAGTGTCCACCACCGCAGTTTTAACCACCGCAGTGTCCACCACCGCAGTGTCCACCACCGCAGTGTCCACCACCGCAGTTTTAACCACCGCAGTTTTAACCACCGCAGTGTCCACCACCGCAGTTTTAACCACCGCAGTTTTAACCACTGCAGTTTTAACCACCACAGTGTCAACCCCTGCAGTGTCCACCACCGCAGTGTCCACCACCGCAGTGTCCACCACCGCAGTGTCAACCACCGCAGTGTCCACCACCGCAGTGTCAACCACCGCAGTGTCCACCACCGCAGTGTCAACCACCGCAGTGTCAACCACCGCAGTGTCCACCACCGCAGTTTTAACCACCGCAGTTTTAACCACCGCAGTTTTAACCACCACAGTGTCAACCCCTGCAGTGTCAACCCCTGCAGTGTCCACCACCGCAGTGTCCACCACCGCAGTGTCCACCACCGCAGTGTCCACCACCGCAGTGTCCACCACCGCAGTGTCCACCACCGCAGTTTTAACCACCGCAGTGTCAACCACCGCAGTGTCAACCACCGCAGTGTCAACCACCGCAGTTTTAACCACCGCAGTTTTAACCACCACAGTGTCCACGACCGCAGTGTCCACCACCGCAGTTTTAACCACCGCAGTTTTAACCACCAGTGTCAACCCCTGCAGTGTCAACCACCGCAGTGTCCACCACCGCAGTGTCCACCACCGCAGTTTTAACCACCGCAGTTTTAACCACCGCAGTGTCCACCACCGCAGTGTCCACCACCGCAGTTTTAACCACCGCAGTGTCAACCACCGCAGTGTCAACCACCGCAGTGTCAACCACCGCAGTTTTAACCACCGCAGTTTTAACCACCGCAGTTTTAACCACCACAGTGTCCACCACCGCAGTGTCAACCACCGCAGTGTCAACCACCGCAGTGTCCACCACCGCAGTGTCAACCACCACAGTGTCCACCACCGCAGTGTCAACCACCGCAGTGTCAACCACCGCAGTGTCCACCACCGCAGTTTTAACCACCGCAGTTTTAACCACCGCAGTGTCCACCACCGCAGTGTCCACCACCGCAGTTTTAACCACCGCAGTGTCAACCACCGCAGTGTCAACCACCGCAGTTTTAACCACCGCAGTTTTAACCACCGCAGTTTTAACCACCACAGTGTCAACCACCGCAGTTTTAACCACCGCAGTGTCCACCACCGCAGTTTTAACCACCGCAGTTTTAACCACCGCAGTGTCCACCACCGCAGTGTCCACCACCGCAGTTTTAACCACCGCAGTGTCCACCACCGCAGTTTTAACCACCGCAGTGTCCACCACCGCAGTGTCCACCACCGCAATTTTAACCACCGCAGTGTCCACCACCGCAGTGTCCACCACCGCAGTTTTAACCACCGCAGTGTCCACCGCCGCAGTGTCCACCGCCGCAGTGTCAACCACCGCAGTGTCCACCACCGCAGTGTCCACCACCGCAGTGTCCACCACCGCAGTGTCCACCACCGCAGTTTTATCCACCGCAGTGTCCACCACCGCAGTGTCCACCACCGCAGTGTCAACCACCGCAGTGTCAACCACCGCAGTGTCCACCGCCGCAGTGTCCACCGCCGCAGTGTCAACCACCGCAGTGTCCACCACCGCAGTGTCCACCACCGCAGTGTCCACCACCGCAGTTTTATCCACCGCAGTGTCCACCACCGCAGTGTCCACCACCGCAGTGTCAACCACCGCAGTGTCAACCACCGCAGTGTCAACCACCGCAGTGTCCACCACCGCAGTGTCAACCACCGCAGTTTTAACCACCACAGTGTCCACCACCGCAGTGTCCACCACCGCAGTTTTAACCACCGCAGTGTCCACCACCGCAGTGTCCACCACCGCAGTGTCCACCACCGCAGTGTCCACCACCGCAGTGTCCACCACCGCAGTTTTAACCACCGCAGTTTTAACCACCGCAGTTTTAACCGCCGCAGTGTCCACCACCGCAGTGTCCACCACCGCAGTGTCCACCACCGCAGTTTTAACCACCACAGTGTCCACCACCGCAGTTTTAACCACCGCAGTTTTAACCGCTGCTGTGTCCACCACCGCAGTGTCCACCACCGCAGTGTCCACCACCGCAGTGTCCACCACCGCAGTTTTAACCACCACAGTGTCCACCACCGCAGTTTTAACCACCGCAGTTTTAACCACCACAGTGTCCACCACCGCAGTTTTATCCACCGCAGTGTCCACCACCGCAGTGTCCACCACCGCAGTTTTAACCACCGCAGTGTCAACCACCGCAGTGTCAACCACCGCAGTGTCCACCACCGCAGTGTCCACCACCGCAGTGTCAACCACCGCAGTGTCAACCACCGCAGTGTCAACCACCGCAGTTTTAACCACCGCAGTTTTAACCACCGCAGTTTCAACCACCGCAGTGTCCACCACCGCAGTGTCCACCACCGCAGTGTCCACCACCGCAGTGTCCACCACCGCAGTGTCCACCACCGCAGTTTTAACCACCGCAGTTTTAACCACCACAGTGTCCACCACCGCAGTGTCCACCACCGCAGTTTTAACCACCACAGTGTCAACCCCTGCAGTGTCAACCCCTGCAGTGTCCACCACCGCAGTGTCCACCACCGCAGTGTCCACCACCGCAGTGTCCACCACCGCAGTGTCCACCACCGCAGTTTTAACCACCGCAGTGTCAACCACCGCAGTGTCAACCACCGCAGTGTCAACCACCGCAGTGTCAACCACCGCAGTTTTAACCACCGCAGTTTTAACCACCACAGTGTCCACGACCGCAGTGTCCACCACCGCAGTTTTAACCACCGCAGTTTTAACCACCAGTGTCAACCCCTGCAGTGTCAACCACCGCAGTGTCCACCACCGCAGTGTCCACCACCGCAGTTTTAACCACCGCAGTTTTAACCACCGCAGTGTCCACCACCGCAGTGTCCACCACCGCAGTTTTAACCACCGCAGTTTTAACCACCGCAGTGTCAACCACCGCAGTGTCAACCACCGCAGTGTCAACCACCGCAGTGTCAACCACCGCAGTTTTAACCACCGCAGTTTTAACCACCGCAGTGTCCACCGCCGCAGTGTCCACCGCCGCAGTGTCCACCGCCGCAGTGTCCACCGCCGCAGTGTCCACCACCGCAGTGTCCACCACCGCAGTGTCAACCACCGCAGTGTCAACCACCGCAGTGTCCACCACCGCAGTGTCCACCACCGCAGTGTCCACCACCGCAGTTTTAACCACCGCAGTTTTAACCACCGCAGTTTTAACCACCGCAGTGTCTACCACCGCAGTGTCCACCACCGCAGTTTTAACCACCGCAGTGTCCACCACCGCAGTGTCCACCACCGCAGTTTTAACCACCGCAGTGTCCACCGCCGCAGTGTCCACCACCGCAGTTTTAACCACCGCAGTGTCCACCGCCGCAGTGTCCACCACCGCAGTTTTAACCACCGCAGTGTCAACCACCGCAGTGTCAACCACCGCAGTGTCCAACACCACAGTGTCAACCACCGCAGTGTCCACCGCCGCAGTGTCCACCACCGCAGTGTCCACCACCGCAGTGTCCACCACCGCAGTTTTAACCACCGCAGTTTTAACCACCGCAGTTTTAACCGCCGCAGTGTCCACCGCCGCAGTGTCCACCACCGCAGTTTTAACCACCACCGCAGTTTTAACCACCGCAGTGTCCACCGCCGCAGTGTCCACCCCCGCAGTGTCCACCGCCGCAGTGTCCACCACCGCAGTGTCCACCACTGCAGTGTCCACCACCGCAGTTTTAACCGCCACAGTGTCCACCACCGCAGTTTTAACCGCCGCAGTGTCCACCACCGCAGTTTTAACCGCCACAGTGTCCACCACCGCAGTGTCCACCGCCGCAGTGTCTACCACCGCAGTGTCCACCACCGCAGTGTCAACCACCGCAGTGTCAACCACCGCAGTGTCAACCACCGCAGTGTCCACCACCGCAGTGTCAACCGCCGCAGTATCCACCACCGCAGTGTCCACCACCGCAGTGTCCACCACTGCAGTGTCTACCACCGCAGTTTTAACCGCCGCAGTGTCCACCACCGCAGTTTTAACCACCGCAGTGTCCACCACCGCAGTGTCCACCACCGCAGTGTCCACCACCGCAGTGTCAACCGCCGCAGTGTCAACCACCGCAGTGTCCACCACCGCAGTGTCAACCGCCGCAGTGTCCACCACCGCAGTGTCCACCACCGCAGTGTCCACCACTGCAGTGTCTACCACCGCAGTTTTAACCGCCGCAGTGTCCACCACCGCAGTGTCCACCACCGCAGTGTCAACCGCCGCAGTGTCCACCACCGCAGTGTCCACCACTGCAGTGTCTACCACCGCAGTTTTAACCACCGCAGTTTTAACCACCGCAGTTTTAACCGCCACAGTGTCCACCACCGCAGTGTCCACCACCGCAGTGTCCACCACTGCAGTGTCTACCACCGCAGTTTTAACCGCCGCAGTGTCCACCACCGCAGTTTTAACCACCGCAGTTTTAACCGCCACAGTGTCCACCACCGCAGTTTTAACCACCGCAGTGTCCACCACCGCAGTTTTAACCACCGCAGTGTCCACCACCGCAGTGTCCACCGCCGCAGTGTCCACCACCGCAGTGTCCACCACCGCAGTGTCCACCACCGCAGTTTTAACCACCGCAGTGTCCACCACCGCAGTGTCAACCACCGCAGTGTCCACCACCGCAGTGTCCACCACCGCAGTTTTAACCACCGCAGTTTTAACCACCGCAGTGTCAACCACCGCAGTGTCAACCACCGCAGTGTCCACCACTGCAGTGTCCACCACCGCAGTGTCCACCACCGCAGTTTTAACCACCGCAGTGTCAACCACCGCAGTGTCAACCACCGCAGTGTCCACCACTGCAGTGTCCACCACCGCAGTGTCCACCACCGCAGTTTTAACCACCGCAGTGTCCACCACCGCAGTGTCCACCACCGCAGTGTCCACCACCGCAGTTTTAACCACCGCAGTGTCCACCACCGCAGTGTCCACCGCCGCAGTGTCCACCACCGCAGTGTCAACCACCGCAGTGTCAACCACCGCAGTGTCCACCACTGCAGTGTCCACCACCGCAGTTTTAACCACCGCAGTGTCCACCACCGCAGTGTCCACCGCCGCAGTGTCCACCACCGCAGTGTCCACCACCGCAGTGTCCACCACCGCAGTGTCCACCACCGCAGTTTTAACCACCGCAGTTTTAACCACTCAGTTTGGTGAACAGAATTTCTCCAACACCCTGCGGTGAAACGGACTTTTGGCAGCGGGTTGATGAGAAGAAGGAGCTCCTGTTTCCTTGTGCTTCATTTCAAACAAACAAACTTTTTTTATTTAACCTGGAAACAGAAAAGCTAACTTCACACGCCTCACACTTACGCTGGCGAGGAACTCCACGCCTGCAAAGGTCAGCAGCTACAAAAGTCATTTCATTACGCTGATCGTTAACCTTTAACCAGAGACAGGCTTGAGGTTTCTGCATACTCAAAGGCTAACAAGGTCACACAAGCTCGGCATCCTGTTCACATGCCTGCAGGGTCCAGACTCCACTTTCTGCCGCAGATAATCTTCCCAAACAAGCCAGGTCCCTGAACTCAGCATGAGTCACATGTTATCTGTGTTTCCAAAGGCCAGCATCTTTACGGGCCCGGACTCGACGTGTCCAGCTGCTTATCTGCTACCTGGCCTCGCCGACCAAACACCCCCCCCCCCCCCGTGTGAAGAACGGAGCTGCACATGGTAAACAGGCTGCAGCTCAGTGTGAGATAATTAACTAAAAGTTTGTGTGAGTGTGGGTGGGGGGTGGAAGCCCCTCTCAGGACATAGTTAGACTTCCTCGTTGCGTTTCATGGTGGCTCTGCTACATCACCTGATTATCCCGCCTGGGTTGGTGGTCGAGCGGCGCCTTTAGCTCGCCGAGCCGAGTCCAGCAGCGGAATATGAAGAGGAGATGTTCAGAGGAGAAACAGACGGCCTCGAAGTCCAGACTACAGTCTGCAAGTGTGGTGCTGCAGACCTCCTGAGAAACACCAGAACGTTCATCTTCAGATGCTGCAGAGTCTGAATGCATGTTGGCTGGATCTGTCTGTGATGCTACATCTTCTCTGCATTTACAGGATAATTACATGCAACTTGCTGCTAAACTGCTGGATCATTTTACTGCCGTGGCTTTAATTCCCAGTCTCACACACACACACACACACACACACACAGGGGACATCCCTTATCAGTCAAGTCAGGAAGAGTGAATATGCATCCACAGGGAAGTGCTAATCATCCGCATGCATCATGTGCTTCCATCTGGAGGGAAAGGGAGACAAAATGATCACCTGGAGACAGAAACGCTTTCTGTCATGCGTGTTCCTGCGACGTGCAACCGAAAGAGCAAGCGGAGGGTTTTACTGTGCACGAGAGGTAAACAAAGCACACAAACGTAAACTGGACGTAAACAGAGGAAGGAAAAAGCAGAGATTAGAGGCTGCAGTCAAGGATCAGTCTCGTTGTTTTTGCTTTGTGCAGCAGATGATGAGTAGTTTGGTGTTTTCTTTTGGTTTCACATTTATGTCATTTATACGCAGAAACCTCAGAGGTCGGCTTTTGTTCAACCACTTTTCAGCTAAGTGCAAAAAGCATCAACATGCAGGATGTGCACAGCGTTCAGAAAATCCTCATGAACGGGAAAATGCTTGGCTGACCCGACGACGCTGCGTTGGCTTCATCCCTGCAGATGGAAAAGCTGAGACGTTCCTACGGAGTCACAACAACCCGGTTTAGTCAGGTTCCAGGAGATTCTTTTTTACCACATTATTAAACTTTTACATATATTCATAAAGTTTTACATATCAGCACATTAATAAAGTTTTACGTATTTCCGTCAGGACGGGGGTGAAGGGTTAGGGTAACCCTAACCCAAATGCAAGAGTCGGGAACTGGGATGCAGGTTAAAGACTGATTTAATTTTAACAATGGAACTCAGAGGACTAACTCAGGGAACTAACACAACACAATGATCCAGCAAAAACCGAACAGAAACAAAGGGCATAAATACACTGAACACAACAAGACACAGGTGACACTAATCGACTAAATAAACCCAGGTGAAGTAAATCAGGAGAACAGTAAGGCTAAACAAGAACCAGGAGAACTAAACAGGAAAAACTTCAAAATAAAACAGGAAACCTGAAACTAAGGCACACAAAGAGTCCAAACCCTGACAGTTTTACATTTTAGCACATTAATAAAGTTTTACATTTTAGCACGATTAAAGTTTTACAAATCAGCACATTAATAAAGTTTTACATTTTAGCACGATTAAAGTTTTACATTTTAGCACATTAATAAAGTTTTACATTTTAGCACGATTAAAGTTTTACATTTTAGCACATTAATAAAGTTTTACATTTTAGCACATGATTAAAGTTTTACATTTTAACACATGATTAACGTTTTACATTTTAGCACATTAATAAAGTTTTACATTTTAGCACATGATTAAAGTTTTACATTTTAGCACATGATTAACGTTTTACATTTTAGCACATTAATAAAGTTTTACATTTTAGCACATGATTAAAGTTTTACATTTTAGCACATTAATAAAGTTTTACATTTTAGCACATGATTAAAGTTTTACATTTTAGCACATTAATAAAGTTTTACATTTTAGCACATGATTAAAGTTTTACATTTTAGCACATGATTAAAGTTTTACATTTTAGCACATGATTAAAGTTTTACATTTTAGCACATGATTAAAGTTTTACATTTTAGCACATGATTAAAGTTTTACATTTTAGCACATGATTAACGTTTTACATTTTAGCACATTAATAAAGTTTTACATTTTAGCACATGATTAAAGTTTTACATTTTAGCACATGATTAAAGTTTTACATTTTAGCACATGATTAAAGTTTTACATTTTAGCACATGATTAAAGTTTTACATTTTAACACATGATTAACGTTTTACATTTTAGCACATGATTAACGTTTTACATTTTAGCACATGATTAAAGTTTTACATTTTAGCACATGATTAAAGTTTTACATTTTAGCACATGATTAAAGTTTTACATTTTAACACATGATTAACGTTTTACATTTTAGCACATGATTAACGTTTTACATTTTAACACATGATTAACGTTTTACATTTTAGCACATGATTAACGTTTTACATTTTAGCACATGATTGACGTTTTACATTTTAACACATGATTAAAGTTTTACATTTTAGCACATTAATAAAGTTTTACATTTTAGCACATGATTAACGTTTTACATTTTAACACATGATTAACGTTTTACATTTTAGCACATGATTAACGTTTTACATTTTAGCACATGATTAAAGTTTTACATTTTAGCACATGATTAAAGTTTTACATTTTAGCACATGATTAAAGTTTTACATTTTAACACATGATTAACGTTTTACATTTTAGCACATGATTAACGTTTTACATTTTAGCACATTAATAAAGTTTTACATTTTAGCACATGATTAACGTTTTACATTTTAGCACATGATTAAAGTTTTACATTTTAGCACATGATTAAAGTTTTACATTTTAGCACATGATTAAAGTTTTACATTTTAACACATGATTAACGTTTTACATTTTAGCACATGATTAACGTTTTACATTTTAGCACATGATTAACGTTTTACATTTTAGCACATGATTAAAGTTTTACATTTTAGCACATGATTAAAGTTTTACATTTTAGCACATGATTAAAGTTTTACATTTTAACACATGATTAAAGTTTTACATTTTAGCACATGATTAACGTTTTACATTTTAGCACATTAATAAAGTTTTACATTTTAGCACATGATTAACGTTTTACATTTTAGCACATTAATAAAGTTTTACATTTTAGCACATGATTAACGTTTTACATTTTAGCACATGATTAAAGTTTTACATTTTAGCACATGATTAAAGTTTTACATTTTAGCACATGATTAACGTTTTACATTTTAGCACATGATTAAAGTTTTACATTTTAGCACATTAATAAAGTTTTACATTTTAGCACATGATTAAAGTTTTACATTTTAGCACATGATTAACGTTTTACATTTTAGCACATTAATAAAGTTTTACATTTTAGCACATGATTAACGTTTTACATTTTAGCACATGATTAAAGTTTTACATTTTAGCACATGATTAAAGTTTTACATTTTAGCACATGATTAACGTTTTACATTTTAGCACATGATTAACGTTTTACATTTTAGCACATTAATAAAGTTTTACATTTTAGCACATGATTAACGTTTTACATTTTAGCACATTAATAAAGTTTTACATTTTAGCACATGATTAAAGTTTTACATTTTAGCACATGATTAACGTTTTACATTTTAGCACATGATTAAAGTTTTACATTTTAGCACATGATTAAAGTTTTACATTTTAGCACATGATTAACGTTTTACATTTTAGCACATGATTAAAGTTTTACATTTTAGCACATGATTAACGTTTTACATTTTAGCACATTAATAAAGTTTTACATTTTAGCACGATTAACGTTTTACATTTTAACACATGATTAACGTTTTACATTTTAGCACATGATTAACGTTTTACATTTTAGCACATTAATAAAGTTTTACATTTTAGCACATGATTAACGTTTTACATTTTAGCACATGATTAACGTTTTACATTTTAGCACATTAATAAAGTTTTACATTTTAGCACATGATTAAAGTTTTACATTTTAGCACATGATTAAAGTTTTACATTTTAGCACATGATTAAAGTTTTACATTTTAGCACATGATTAACGTTTTACATTTTAACACATGATTAACGTTTTACATTTTAGCACATGATTAACGTTTTACATTTTAGCACATGATTAAAGTTTTACATTTTAGCACATGATTAAAGTTTTACATTTTAACACATGATTAACGTTTTACATGAATCATTTGGCTGAATTTTAACGACTGCTTGTGAACATGAAGGCTCTGTCCACACTGCAGTCCACCCGTTCTCCGGCTCGGTTAAACGTTGACAACGTCACAGAATGGAAACAAACATGGAGGTAACGGTAGACGGATCCGTTCTGTTACAACAGAAACCGGTTTCAACCGGCGGCCGGCTTCTGAGGAACAAGGATGAAGAGGAGGAAGAGTCGCTTTGCCCTGATCTTCCTCCCCAGACCCACATCGGTACAGAGGGGTGTGTGGATGCAGCATCGGATCCTACAGGCTGCACGGTGGCGTAGTGGTTACCACTGTGGCCACAGGAAGAAGGTTGCTGGTTCGATCCTGGCTGGGGGAGGAGTTTGCTTGTTCTCTGTTTGGGATTCTCTGGATTCCTCCCACCAGTTAAGTGAACTGGTACCTGGGGGTAAACGGTGATGAACTGGGACCAGTCCCCTCCTGCCCAGTGAGTGCTGGGATAGACTCCAGTTTCCTGCGACGCTGAACTGGTCAAGAAAATGGATGTTTGGACATCTGTCAGCACTTTGCCTCAAGACTTCAGAGCTGTCGTGTTGTTCAGCAGGCGGGTAGGTCTGGAGCTGGACTGGTTAGCAACTGGTTTGGCATCGCCAGGTCCTCCGTTTGCTCCAGCATGACGACACCGATACAGAACCGAGTCAGAACCGGGTCAGAACTGGGTCAGAACTGAGTCAGAACTGCAGGGGAAAGTGTCCTGAGTCATGAAAATGTCCGACTGAGACGTGTTGTTCACAGGAATCAGAATCACACATCTTCATCTTCTGATGGAAACTTCCGGCAGGATGACGCGCCGCGGCACGAGGAGCCTCACCGTCCGGTGTCGACGGACCAGACATTAAACGCAACGTTCTTCTGATGCGTTCACTGGCATGTGAGAAAAATCATCTTTTTTCCTCTGGCCTGTTTTAGGACATGTTTACCAGCAGTGCCACAAGCCTCCGCACCCCTAACGGTACAACTAGCTGCATTTTCTGTCTGATTTTCACGCCGGAGTTGAGTGAACGTTGGAAATGATAGAGTCTGCACTCAAATCCCATTTCAGAACGACACGCTTTGTCTCTCCCTTTATTTCCCCCAATAACTCTCCCAGCCTGATCGCACCAGTTTAAAGAGGCTGGAACCTCTCCACAAAGCAACCGCTGGGCTTTAATCAACCCTGCGAGCAGAACGTCGCTGCCTCCATCCGCATCAAGCCTGGCCCGTCGTCGTGACCATCCTGTGCCCCGTCTTCAGGACCCCCCCCCCCCAACATGTCGGGATGTTGATGTCAGATGTCTGTCCCACACACACACACACACACACACACACAGTTGTCTCTGATGAGCAGAGGACGCGGTTTGGACGCTTGCAGAGACGTTTTGGTGGAAATGTCTCTGAGGTGCAGGCTGATGGATGTTAAAGATGCGACGCTGAGAGGAAGCGATCTGGGGGCCCCACGATCAGCTGCAGCCCTCACTCCTTCTTCTTCTTCTCCCCCACTTCTGATAAAATTCCCTGTTTTTATGAATGTTTTTAAGGAGAATGATCCGTCTCCTCTGGATGAAGGGATAATGTGCATGGAGCTTCCTTCTGTTGATGGTTTAATGCTGCCTGTCTGCTTGAATCCTTCCCGAGACAGGGGACTCGCCATGATGAAGATGCTCATCTCTTTCTCCTCTGGAGGGCTAAATTACAGCGTGGTGCCATTAAGAAGAAGTTGCACTCGTGCCTTGGCAGCTTATTAACATATTTCATCTGCAAGCACAACTCTCTCCTCACAGTTCAGCCGGCTTTCCTGCTTTTCCTGTGGTTGTGTGTGTGAGACACGAGTTCAGATTCAGGAGAAATGATCGCCGTTCCGAGCAGCAACACAGGAGGAGTTTCACCTTGTGATGAAGATGTGGAAGAAATAAAGAAATCTACACACACACACACACACACACACACACACACACACACACACACACACACACACACACACACACCGTCTCAGAGTTACTACTGATGCTTCTGAATGCAAACAGACCCTTTCAGATTAAAAGTCCATCTTTCTGCTTAGGTGTGATGTTCTGGTGATCTGGATGGTCCAGTCCTCCAGTCCTGGACCAGGACCTTCCTTTGACCCGCATATTGAACAGGTTTCCAGGAACGTCTATGTAACGTTCCCAGAAGGAGGAAGATCCTGTCTCAGAGTGATGAAGATGATTATTGTTGTGAAAAGTCTCCGTCTGATCCAGGAGGCTGCAGAGAGGGTTGTGATGAGAGCTGGGAGCATTCCTCTTCTTCCTCATGCTGGAGGAAGAG
The DNA here is from genome assembly GCF_933228915.1 of Telmatherina bonti. NCBI lineage: Eukaryota > Metazoa > Chordata > Actinopteri > Atheriniformes > Telmatherinidae > Telmatherina > Telmatherina bonti. The sequence continues at coordinate 6,627,661 of NC_136618.1, read as the reverse complement.
GAATGCAGCATTTATAACCAGATTCTGGCCCTCATTCCAACCATACACACCTTTACTATGTTTAGCTGACGAGAAGGGTCACATGACCACATGACCACATGACCATTCCCAGTTTTTTTGTCACCATATTTAGGTTTTAGAGGATATTAGTTCTGGGGGTTATACTGTTGTCCTGATGGAGGTTTTCCCTCCTGGTTCTGGTCCAGATGGAGGTTTTCCCTCCTGGTTCTGGTCCAGATGGAGGTTTTCCCTCCTGGTTCTGGTCCTGATGGAGGTTTTCCCTCCTGGTTCTGGTTCTGATGGAGGATTTTCTTCCTGGTTCTGGTTCTGATCCTGATGGAGGTTTTCCTTCCTGGTTCTGGTCCTGATGGAGGTTTTTCTTCCTGGTTCTGGTCCAGATGGAGGTTTTCCCTCCTGGTTCTGGTCCAGATGGACGTTTTCCTCCTGGTTCTGGTCCTGATGGAGGTTTTCCCTCCTGGTTCTGGTCCAGATGGAGGTTTTCCCTCCTGGTTCTGGTCCAGATGGAGGTTTTCCTCCTGGTTCTGGTCCAGATGGAGGTTTTCCCTCCTGGTTCTGGTCCAGATGGAGGTTTTCCTCCTGGTTCTGGTCCAGATGGAGGTTTTCCCTCCTGGTTCTGGTCCAGATGGAGGTTTTCCTCCTGGTTCTGGTCCAGATGGAGGTTTTCCTCCTGGTTCTGGTCCAGATGGAGGTTTTCCTCCAGTTACTCACACAATCTCAATCTTCACCTGAGAGTTTAGAGCTTTTATAGTTTGTTTCCCAGGTCAGAGTTTAATCCATGACAGCTCTTTGCAGTGAACTCGCCTCTCTGCTGGTTCGCCATCATGTCTGCAGCAGGATGACCTGAGACGGCTGAACATTACAGCCGATGGAAACAACAGCCTTAATCAACAAATATCACTCTGTAATAACTTGTTTTTTAGTTGTAAATCTTTAAAATAAATTGTACTACGTCTTTTCGTGCTCTTCTTTCCTTTTTTCCTTCTTTTATTTCCTTCTCTTGTATAAAACTTCTCATGTCCCCATGTCATGTTCTGTTCTGTTATGTTTAACTGTTGTGTAAACCTTAATAAAGTTGTTAAAAGAATGACAGGAGGAAGCCGACATGCAGGTAAAATAATTAGCAGACTAAATATGTAAAATCTTCCAATAAGAAACTGTTGCATGAAACCAACGTGCACCTCATTCAGATTCTCTTCCCCGTCTGGTTGAAGCGTTCTTTATGCAGGGATGCTGGATGTAGCAGCCTCCTTAGCATCAGGCTGATGTTTCTGTTTAAATTATGGAAGCTTACATGTCGTGTCCACAGGCAGCAGCTGCTAACTGTGCAGGAGCGTGCACAGGCCTTGTCAGCTGCAAATGAGCTTGCTTTGGTTGGAACGGACTAAAACAGCTTGGAGCTGTGTCACACCTGCACGTGTTTTACTGAAGAAAACGTTCAGTTCAGTTTCATTTAAACAGCAACGATTCACAACAAACACACTTTTACAGACGGTCCAGTTCAGCATCGTACAAGTTTATGATTACCCAGCTCAGCTGAGGAAACCAGTGGATTAGTTCAAATCTTTTTATTTTTATGCAATTTGGTCCAGGATCCTGCAGAGAAAGGAGAGAAACATAGATGAATGAAACAGAGAGAGCAGGGAGGAGCCCAGTGCATCATGGGACATTTCCCAGTGCATCATGGAACATTTCCCAGTGCATCATGGAACATTTCTCAGTGCATCATGGGACATTTCCCAGTGCATCATGGGACATTTCCCAGTGCATCATGGAACATTTCTCAGTGCATCATGGGACATTTCCCAGTGCATCATGGAACATTTCTCAGTGCATCATGGGACATTTCCCAGTGCATCATGGGACATTTCCCAGTGCATCATGGGACATTTCCCAGTGCATCATGGGACATTTCCCAGTGCATCATGGAACATTTCTCAGTGCATCATGGAACATTTCTCAGTGCATCATGGGACATTTCTCAGTGCATCATGGGACATTTCCCAGTGCATCATGGGACATTTCCCAGTGCATCATGGAACATTTCTCAGTGCATCATGGGACATTTCCCAGTGCATCATGGGACATTTCCCAGTGCATCATGGGACATTTCCCAGTGCATCATGGAACATTTCTCAGTGCATCATGGGACATTTCCCAGTGCATCATGGGACATTTCCCAGTGCATCATGGGACATTTCCCAGTGCATCATGGAACATTTCTCAGTGCATCATGGGACATTTCCCAGTGCATCATGGGACATTTCCCAGTGCATCATGGGACATTTCTCAGTGCATCATGGGACATTTCCCAGTGCATCATGGGACATTTCCCAGTGCATCATGGGACATTTCTCAGTGCATCATGGGACATTTCTCAGTGCATCATGGGACATTTCCCAGTGCATCATGGGACATTTCCCAGTGCATCATGGGACATTTCCCAGTGCATCATGGAACATTTCTCAGTGCATCATGGGACATTTCCCAGTGCATCATGGGACATTTCTCAGTGCATCATGGGACATTTCTCAGTGCATCATGGGACATTTCCCAGTGCATCATGGGACATTTCCCAGTGCATCATGGGACATTTCCCAGTGCATCATGGAACATTTCTCAGTGCATCATGGAACATTTCCCAGTGCATCATGGGACATTTCTCAGTGCATCATGGGACATTTCCCAGTGCATCATGGAACATTTCTCAGTGCATCATGGGACATTTCCCAGTGCATCATGGGACATTTCCCAGTGCATCATGGGACATTTCCCAGTGCGTCATGGAATCGGAATCGAATCGGAACAAAAGCATATCGTCTCAGGTCGAGTCCAAACACAGAACTCTGAGGAACACCAGGGTCTACTGGTGTGTGAGAAAACTTTATTTACACCAACAAACCGAATCTATCAGATAAATATGTCTTTAATCAGCCTTATTATTGTTATTAAATCAGCTTTGATAACACGATAGAAGTGGTGCGTGAACGTTATCAGGATCAAACGGATTTAAATGGATCCTTTCAGGTCTGCGGGTTGACGGGAAACGGTGCAAGGAGGAGAAATCCTGGATTTCTGGCTTATTTCCTACTTCACTGTTTCTGTCTTTGCTTGCTGCATAATTCCTCTCTGTCTGCTGACAAGTCCACCAGAAACACAGCCGTTACAAACGTTGCGACACCTCAGATGGAACCAAAGCGCAGCGCTTGCTTTACAAGAGAGGCTTGCGAGACAATACCTGCACTTTGCTCCGTCACTGGGCACAAGTCAGCTTCACGCAAACTTGTCATCAGTGGCTCGCCACGATCAAACTAATTATTCCTCATCATATCCAGCAGGTAGTAATTAGGCCTTTGTTAATTATCATCATGCTGTTGATACAATACCCAGCTCGCAGGCTGCAATTGTTCTCCAAAATGGTGAAGAGGGAAGGAGATTATACATTTTAATGGGAGAATTAAAATAATCTGGAGCGAAAGCAGCGAGCGGGAAGGCCACCCTCTTAGTGTTTACTACTGATGTTTATTCATGAATTATGTGGGTATAATATCATGATTCATCATCCTCAATCAAGTGTTCTTGACTGCTGCTGATGATCAATATGCAAAACCGCAACGACTGCTCTCCCAGCTGATGTGCAGTGGAGGCAAAACAAAAAGAAAGGCGGCATCAAGCTGCATGAAGAGCTAATGGCTGGCGGTTGTCGTGGAAAAGGAAGACGAGCGTTTTAAGAGACAGGTCGGCTGATTTTTCAGAAGAATGACACTCACAGGATTCTTAGCTGATTGCCGTTACACCCACAATCATCGCAGGCCACACACACCAACAATACTTTTAGAATCTCAGTCTGGATCTGCATGATTGCACGAATAAAGGAAAGAAATTCATGAATGGTGAACAAAGCGCTGCTGTTGGAAGATTTGCTGGAAATTTCTGCAGGTTTTTCATCTTCTTAGACTCCATTTGGGGTTAAATGTTCACACTGCCCGTCTCTTTCCATCTGATCTGGTCCTGAAGAGCTGCCCGACGGCCTCAGCAGCCAGATGTTGATACACTGGGAACCTGTTTATCACTGTGACTCAGGCTGCAGGTGGGGGGGGGGGGGGCGACTCATGAACATCCTGCCTGAGGAGAACGCTGAAAGTCTCTCATGTCACTGCTGGACGTTCAGATGTGGACAAATATGAAATGCTGCATTTTATCACAAAGAATGAGACAAACCCAGGTAAAAATGACACCATGACTTCCCTTCCTGACATGTTTGGTGAGCTACACTCCCCAGTTTGGACCAGGACCCTCCCCATTCCACCAGCAGCAGCGGTGATCCTGACGGCAGGATGGATCCATGTTGTCATGATGTTTCCAGCAGATTCTGATCCTACCATGTGGATGTGGAGCTGAACTGGAGACTCATCAGACCAGCAACGTTTCTCCATCTTCTATTGTCCAGTTCTGGTGAGTCTGTGTGAATTGGAGCCTCAGTTTCCTGTTCTTACTGACAGGAGGGAACCCGCTGTGGTCTTCTGCTGCTGGAGACCATCTGCTTCCAGGCTGGACGTGTTCAGATGATGTTCTGCAGATCTTGGTGGGAACCAGTGTTTACTGGACTTCCTTTTGCTGTTCGCATCTCCAACCTGTGTGTGTCGTTTCTGAAATACTCAGACCAGCAACCGTTCCACGTTCAGTCACTAAAATGCCCGTTCTTCCTCCTTCTGATGCCCAGTTGGAACTTCAGCCAATCGTCTTCATCATATCAACGTTAGTCGAGTTGCTGCCATGTGATTGGCTCATAGACAATAAATCTAAACTCTGTTTCTACTTTTATCAGGCTTACATGGCGGACCATATTTTATTTTCCTTAACCAGACAGTCACGTCCTGGAGGCTTGTTGTCAACTTGTGGTTGCCAGGCAACCAGCGAACAGTGGAGAGGCATTAAATAAAGATTATTTAAATCTAGTTGGGAAGGTGAGTAAGCGAATATCAAAGAATGTCAACAGTTCCTTCAAGTCAAGGACAGCGGCTCACCATCTCTATTAGCGAGGTTGCTTTGCTCCGTTGTCATGGAGATAACTCAGCTGTCGTCATCAGAGTATTGGCCGTCATGAATGGAGCATGGGCTCTGGTGAGGTTTGTTATTTAGTCCCCTCCATTGTGGTAGGGATGATATTTTCCTCCTCTGCTCTCACATGGTCCCTGCTCCGCGTTGCATTCACACTGTTTGGTTTTCTGTACTCGTACCAGACCGTCCAGAGGCATAAATGAACAGCATTGTCCTCCTAAAAGATGTATGATACGTCCGTCTCCGAGCAGGGGGAGTATGAATCAGAGTACTAAAGGGCTTATATGGTTACTTGTCAGTTCTTTACACTATTTCACAGTGCATGTGGAGAAAATGTGACATAAAGGGTGCATCGCTCCCTACATCTGCTTCAGGGTGATCTACAGCATCACAGGTTATAGTAAACACAGAGTAAACAAGGAAAACATTAAATATGGTTCCATCCTGTCATGAAAGCTAAACATATTCAGCTGGTTGTAAATAATATGGAGGATGGAAATCCAGGAGAGGAGGGTAGACTGCAAAGACAAAACCCAGTTTAGGGAGGCAGGATTTGTGGTTTGATTCCTGGTTTCCCCAGACCATGTTAGGGAGCATTCCCATCAGGATAGTCCGCTAGACTCGGTCCAACTGGGGACTCGGTCCAACTGGGGACTCGGTCCAACTGGGGACTCGGTCCAACTGGGGACTTGGTCCCATTGGGGACTCGGTCCAACTGGGGACTCGGTCCAACTGGGGACTCGGTCCAACTGGGGACTTGGTCCCATTGGGGACTCGGTCCAATTGGGGACTTGGTCCAACTGGGGACTCGGTCCAACTGGGGACTCGGTCCAACTGGGGACTTGGTCCCATTGGGGACTCGGTCCAACTGGGGACTCGGTCCAACTGGGGACTCGGTCCAATTGGGGACTCAGTCCAACTGGGGACTCGGTCCAACTGGGGACTCGGTCCAACTGGGGACTCGGTCCAATTGGGGACTTGGTCCAACTGGGGACTCGGTCCAACTGGGGACTCGGTCCAACTGGGGACTCGGTCCAATTGGGGACTTGGTCCAACTGGGGACTCGGTCCAACTGGGGACTTGGTCCCATTGGGGACTCGGTCCAACTGGGGACTCGGTCCAACTGGGGACTTGGTCCAACTGGGGACTCGGTCCAATTGGGGACTTGGTCCAACTGGGGACTCGGTCCAACTGGGGACTCGGTCCAACTGGGGACTCGGTCCCATTGGGGACTCGGTCCAACTGGGGACTCGGTCCAACTGGGGACTTGGTCCAACTGGGGACTCGGTCCAATTGGGGACTTGGTCCAACTGGGGACTCGGTCCAACTGGGGACTTGGTCCCATTGGGGACTCGGTTCGACTGGGGACTCGGTCAGACTGGGGACTCGGTCCCATTGGGGACTCGGTCAGACTGGGGACTCGGTCCCATTGGGGACTCAGTCAGACTGGGAACTCGGTCAGACTGGGGACTCGGTCCCATTGGGGACTCGGTCAGACTGGGGACTCGGTCCCATTGGGGACTCGGTTCGACTGGATTTGGTCCAGTGGTAGGGGGGTGTATCCATGCTGACAGAGACCGTGTTCACGCTGCACTTTGGTCAAACCAGCCAAACCATTAGAATAATATCTCCCCATTCCCACCAGAGGTGGCGCTGCACTAGTATTTATTGGTCCACTTGAAACAGACTGAGAATCAGAATTGGTTTGGCACATTCACATTTCCCCAAACGAAGTAGACTTTCCGGACAAACTGACTCAGATTCCAGTCAAACAGTCTGATGTGGGGCTGCATGGTGACATAGTGGTTAGCACTGTGGCCTCACAGCAAGAAGGTCACTGGTTTGATCCTTGGTGTGGACAGGGGTCTTTCTGTGTGGAGTCTGCATGTTCTCCCCATGTATGCGTGGGTTCTCTCCAGGTACTCCGGCTTCCTCCCACCATCCAAAGACACGCATGTTATGTTAACTGGTTACTCTAAATTGCCCCTCGGAGTGAGTGTGAGTGGTTGTTTGTCTCTGTGTGGCCCTGCGGTGGACTGGTGTGTCCAAAAGACCAAAAGACTGCTTGGATAGGCTCCGGCTTCCCCGCAAACCTTCATTGGATGAAGTGGTTAGGAAAATGAATGAAAGTCTGATGTGAATGTACCCTTGTTGTGTCACTGTGCATTATTCTGAGCCAAGGCCGCGTCTACCTCCTGTTGGGCCCCTGGGCTGAGGCCCCTGAGCTGAGAAGTTCTGTAGGCCCTGTCCCCTCCTCCAAATGTTCCAAGTCTCCTCATAGAAAATATCTAGGTTTACATTGAGTTTTTCTTTATTTAGTTGTGTTGACATATCAACAACTTGACCATGAGGAACAATAACTGTGTGGTGGCAACAGGTTCATTTGGATCAATCAGTAATCTCAAATTTGCATAAGATGTCGACTGACAGAAGAGCTTCCAAGTTACATGAAAGTTGGACATTTTAGGTCATTTTGACTCATAAACTCCATGGGCCCCTGAGCTTCTGCCTAGGTAAGCCCGTGCATTAAGGTGGGCTTGCTCCAACATGTCCATCAGGTGTGTGTATAATATGTGATATTACTCATTATGTCATAAAAGTGTCTGCATCTCAGTGTTGGATTGAAGGGAAGCAGCTCCATCAGCCAGAAAACTGCATGGAACTGGCCAAACTGGGAGGGAGGGTGGTAAGTAACCCTGGTGTGGTTCTTCTCCAGTGTGAAAGCAAAGCGGAGCTTTCAGTGAACTGAAGAGAGGAAGCGATGTAGATCACCATGGTGGAAATCTGGTCGCCTCTCCTGCTGGACAGGTTCTGTTCAAACCGGATCGGGTTCATCAAAGTAAAAACCAGACTCTTCCTTCCTCCCCCTCAGCGATAGCTTCCAGGAATATCGCCTGCATAACTGCACAACGTTGTTCAGGAAGTTGGATACATAAAAGCAAGTCACACAAAGGTGCTAACTTCCGTGGAACGAGTCAACGGAGTGAATGAACCCTGAGATGCTAAAAGCAGCAAAACCTCTCCGCTGTAAGGTCTATTTTCTCACACAAAAGGAAAATAGTTTGACATAAAACAGTCGTAATGCAGCAGGCTGATCATATTTCATCCCTGACCGAGGCTACGTCCACACTGCAGGTCTAAAACCAACGAGACGGGACAGAGCCAGACAGATGTGTGCACATCAGGACCAGTTCTCAGACCGGCCTCGGGTAGACCTGCTAAACAACATTTGTGCCGTTTAAACTGTCATTAGTAAATCAGATGAGTCATAAGTGGGAAAAACTCCAGAAAACCGAGGACCAGGACTGAGAAACACTTCATGAATCAGTTCTTCTGGTTCAAAGAATCGGCTCTTAGAACAGACTCGTTCATGGACGACCTCTGTTCATGTTTGTCTTTAGAGAACTCCTGAGACGTCTCTGATTAGACAACGGCAAACGTTGGGACAGACTGATGATGTGTCCGTCTAACATCGCCTCATGACTGTATTAATAATCCGTCGTTCACCGTCCTGCATCCGTTAAGCTGACACATGTAGATAAAGGATTACATACATGTCTTCCCTTAAACACGCAGCGTTCCCATGCAGGCATCAACACACCTCATGATAAAACATGTTTCATGTCAAACGGAGCACTGCTGTGGATGTTCTGGTTTAGTCCCAGTAAGATTCTCCTCACCACCTTTACAGGAGAAACCAGTTTTCACCTAAACCAGCTGGTCCATTTCCCTTTTAATGACGGTTTTACAGCTTTTATCGGGTTCTGTGTGAGATGCGATAGCAAAACGTCGCCTTTCCAGCTGTGCACAACCTTCCCATCAGGGTGGAGAAGTGTTTGTTTCATTAAAAGAAAAGGATTCAAACTTTTTCTCTTCCATGTATTTTATATTCAGTGTTTATCAGAGTAATATATGGCAGAAGAAGACGACTGCCTGCACCATAAAGCATGTGATTCTTCTCTTTTACTTCTGACATTTTCACAGAGAATTGAAAGAAAAGCAAGTTTTATAAGTGAGCATTCAGAAGGAAACGGCAGCGAATGCATCAACTTCTCCCCGAACGAGATGTGCAGACCCTGGATCTGCTCCACATGACCCCAGCCATCCAAACTGCAGCCAGATTACAGTTTTCCCCTTAGATTAAAGAGTTTGCAGGCATGGCTGCTGCGCCTGTGATGAATCAGGTGGTGTGTTTGTGCTCCGTCTGAACGAGTGCGTTAGCCGCGAACGCTCCTCCTGTATTGTTCTCTCCATGCTGATGCTATCAAACACAACAAATGCTTTAGCCTGTTATATTTTCTTTGGGGCTTTCATCTACGCCTGGCTTCATCTAAGAGGTGGAGGATGGGGAGAGGGGGGACATTTATCGCTGTGCTGGTGTGTGTGTGTGTGTGTGTGTGTGTGTGTGTACACATGTGGTCTACTGTTTTTATCTCTGAAAAGCTGGTTAGATGCACATTGTGTTAGAGCAGCAGAAAGATGGAGATAGTAATGGGAGGTGGAATGCCTGTATCTCCTGCTGAGCGTAGTGTAAGCTCGTGCATCTGCACGTGTGCATG
>NC_136618.1:6608023-6613023 GCF_933228915.1 Telmatherina bonti | reverse complement strand
ATCAGCAGCGGAGAAACTGGATGTTTGGTTTGAAGCGAACCGGACCCAGGTGTCTCCTGACGCCACATGAGACACCGGACCAGTGCAAACATGCGAGAACCAGACTGACATGTTCCTTTTAGCTGTTCTGGTAGAGAGGGAGAGCTTAAAGATTCAGCCCCCCCCCCCCCCCCTGATGTTAGCCACACCCCCACGCTGACCTTCCTGCTGAATTTCCGTTCCTTGTCGCCCCGTAGAAAAGCTTTTCTTTACACCAGAAAGCCTTTCATGTCATCTGTAATGCAGTTTTTATCTGGATGAACTGTTCGTTTAGTGGGAGCGATAGTTTCCTCACAGAATAAATTTCCAGTTAGAAGATCAGAAACTTATTAAAATCATCTCAGCAGTCATTAAAAAGCAAATCCCGAACTGTCGTCTCAACAGATCAAGTTTCTCTAAATCACACAGAGACATCAGTCTGTTTTCTTCAGCGGCTTTAACTCACTGTTTCTGGACTGATCCGCTGGTTTTAACGTTACTGAACACGTCTTTAAACATTCATGTTTGCTTCTAAAAAGGAAATATTTCAGATTTATCTTTAAGTATCTGAAGAACATTCTGGAACATCTGCATACTGATATGAACGTGGTGGAAACTGAAGGTTTCTCTGGGACCAGCCTCATGGTCAGGCTGTAACATATAGCTGAGTGTCATCTGCTGTGATCAAATTTGATTTGTTTCCTTGTTCTAAGCTGCTGGGGTTCTGTAGATGCTGAACAGCAGGGGGCCCAACGTGGAGCCTTGGGGAACTCCATGTGCTTTCTTATAGCTACCATTTGATAAGTAGTCGCTGTCGTCCAGAGATTTCCGCCCAGTTTTCCAGTTGGTTGAAAGGTCCATATCCTCTGGACGCAGAAGACGGCTGGACAGTCTGATCCTGCATCGGTTATGCAGATAATTAGTCCATTTTAAGGGCTTTGCTGTCAAATAAAAAGCACTCCAAGATAAAGACGCAGAAGAAGTCTGGAACGGCTGCAGACAAGGTGGGAACATTTCAAGACAGGCTGTGAGTGTGTCCTCAACCAATTCCACCAACCTGTGTCTCAATCATAGACCAAATATGAAAGATGGACGGAGCCTCTGATGGTTAAAATGAAGCCTATGTGGAAGTGCATAAAACTGCAGTTCCCCCTTCATCCACTAGGGGCTGCAAAACAGAGCAAATCCCCATAGACTCCCATGTTAAAAAGACCAACTTCACAGCAGAAATAAACATGTTTACAGCAGAAATAAACATGTTTACAGTAGAAATAAACATGTTTACAGCAGAAATAAACATGTTTACAGCAGAAATAAACATGTTTACAGTAGAAATAAACATGTTTACAGCAGAAATACCGAGCTAATCTCCGGGTTAGCTCGGTTAGCTCTTAGCTACAGAAAGCTCGGCGTTTGCTTGATGTCAATCATCCACCATGACGCTCACAGCCCCCCTCTCAGCTCCACCTCTTTGCCTTTTATTGTATTTTCCGGGAGAGACGACGCGCATGCCCCTGCCAAGATGGTGATGGTAGGAACTGCCCACCGAGCTTCAATTCAGCTCTTCAGAAACCTACGGGTGACGTCACGGAGGCTCCGCCCATCTTTTTATATACAGTCTATGGTCTAAACACGGAAATAGACCGCCCACTACCTGATAAACTGACTTAACCATGGAAATATAAAAGACACATGGAAGCATGGAAACCGACGTCCTTATTTACGGGAGCAGAACTGGACCTTAATAAGAAGTTCTGGCCGACTGGGTCGGACGCACCAGTCGGATCCGACAGAACTAAACCAAATCTTCTGCCTTCGCCTGATGCCTTAAGGACCAGTTGTTCACTGGAGTGTTTTCCAGCAGCGCTGAAGTGAGACAGGAGTCCGTCTAGTGAACGTTGCTGTAACCATAGAAATGTCTGCAGTGCTGTTACATGTCAGCGTCTGCAGAAAGGCATTTAGTTTGACAGCCCTGAAATGGGAAGAAAACGCTCTTTTGTGGCCTGTTGACCGCCACTGATCAACCATCTACTCCCGGCCGTCCTCAGGGACTCGTCATGGAGCAGAGCCCAACAGAACATCAATACGTAGGTGATGCTCTTCCCTCTTCTCTCGGAGGACTTCAGCTGCGATGGAAGCAGAAGCATCTGCGGCTGGAATGTGGACAAGCCTGCCAGTTCCTTTCTTCTCTTTGTTGTTCTGCCTTTTCCATCCAGCAGACTCCCGCCGGCAGCTGACAGGCTGAGGCTAACCAGCGCACACGCTTCTCCACTGATCAATATTTGAGCAGCTCAGCACCGTTGGAGCTCCCCATCCGTGTCATGGGGGTCCCCGTTGCTCTCTCTGGGACAAGAGCCAGGACACGCTGGGCTGTTTGAGGCCTGCTTACCGAGGCCATCCACTACTAGCAGCTTCAACATCCCTTGATCCATTATAGATGAACTTTGGGAATTTGCTGGCAAGTGTGAGCGGGTAATTGAAGGAAGCGAGACGGCAGCATTCGTTCACAAAGAGCAAACATGTATACATCCTGGACGTGTGCCAAAGTGCCAACATGTAAACCAGCAGAAAGAGACGACACATCGTTACAGACGTCTGACAGCAGAGGACGGCAGCCGTCATGAGGCGGTGGGTGGACGACACTTCTGTCCTCACTCAGCGCTGAAGGCTTCAAATCTGCAGCTGCTGAAGTGGAGTCATCAGCTTTGAAAATGATAGCGTGTCTTCATGTTTGTGTTTTTCAGAGCTAACCACCTACGCAGAATCCACAAATTACAAATGTGATCCAGCAGAGCTGCCGCTGCAGAGGGAGTGGAAGGAGCTTTGATCACTGCAGGATCAGTCGCCACAAATAGCCGTTCTTTAAAAGCAAACCGCCACCAGCACAACAGGCTGCACAAACACACAAACCAGGCCAGGCGTCCCAGTTAGGATGCGTGGAAACTACGCCGTTAAACCATGAATGTACCGTGATGCATCACACTCCCTATCTGTCTTTTCTGCAGCTTATCAAATCAAACACATTGATTAATGTATTGAGAAAAGGATTTTCCTGGATTCATGCAGGAAATGCACACACACACACACACACACATACACACACACTGGACATTGTGTGTCCTTTTAACATTCACACAGACACTTTTCTGCTCTGCGTTTTCAGGCTTCGTTGCCTGCAGGCAGCGCTGTGCTGCGACGGGACACAAAGAGAAACATCTTTTTCGTCTTACAATTTAAACATAACTTTTTGTAGAAGCATAAAATTTATTTAAACGCTTCAGCAGGTCACATGATGTCATTTTAAATGTGGGATTGTCGAATGGAATCTGTTGTCTGGAGGGAACATTGCACTAATATGGAAAAACCACATTCCAGCGTGTGCAGGATGTGGTCCAGCGTGGTCCTGCTGGACCAGTTCTCCTGTTCCACCATCAGGATGTGGTCCTGCTGGACCAGTTCTCCTGTTCCACCATCAGGATGTGGTCCAGCATGGTCCTGCTGGACCAGTTCTCCTGTTCCACCATCAGGATGTGGTCCTGCTGGACCAGTTCTCCTGTTCCACCATCAGGATGTGGTCCTGCTGGACCAGTTCTCCTGTTCCACCATCAGGATGTGGTCCTGCTGGACCAGTTCTCCTGTTCCACCATCAGGATGTGGTCCTGCTGGACCAGTTCTCCTGTTCCAACATCAGGATGTGGTCCTGCTGGACCAGTTCTCCTGTTCCACCATCAGGATGTGGTCCTGCTGGACCAGTTCTCCTGTTCCACCATCAGGATGTGGTCCTGCTGGACCAGTTCTCCTGTTCCAACATCAGGATGTGGTCCAGCGTGGTCCTGCTGGACCAGTTCTCCTGTTCCAACATCAGGATGTGGTCCAGCATGGTGGAAGGTCTTCCCTGAAAGAGACGTTGTCTGGATGGGAGCAGATGTTTCAGCATTGATGGAGCTTCCCAGATGTGGAAGCTGCCCACGCCATCGGCACTAATGCAACCCCATCCCATCAGAGATGCAGGCTGATAACAAGCTGGATGCTCCCTCTCCTCTTTAGTCTGCAGGACACGCCGTCCATGCTGTCCACAAACTATTCCACATCTTCATCCAGGTTTCCACTCAGAACATTTTAAATGAGCTTTGGTCCAGAGAAGACGGCGTGTTTCTGGATCCTCTTCACATATGATGGAGCTTTAACCTGCATGTGTGGATTTCAGCCTGAACTGGGTCCACACTGCTTTCTGGAAGCTTCCTGAGTCCATGCACTGGTTTCCAGTAGAGAATCATGACTGCTTTTACATCACCAGCATCCAGCCTGGTCCCAACGTACAGAGATTCCTTCTAATTCTCTGAATCTGTAGTCATACTGTTTCCAGTTAACTTAATCAGTTGCTGCTTTTCCAGTCTTTTGTTGCTCCTGTTCCAATCTTTTAAAGATGCGTTGCAGATGTTTCACCAGCATCAAGCCTTGTCCAGTGTCTACAGGGATTCCTTCTAATTCTCTGAATTTGTAGATGATATTGTACACAGTAGATGGTGAGATCTTCATATATTTAAATATAACAATGTTCCTTTTATATCCAGTAATGTTACTGAGCTGTTGTTGAATCTCTGATGTGTAGAGAATCATGTCTGCTTGTAATGCAAAAGATCACCAGCATACAGAGATTCCTTCTAATTCTCAGAATCTATTTTTATTATACACACACACACTTTGAAAGGGATCTTTTTTAAAACTATTCTTTATCCCGTTTGCCCCAGATTTTGCTCCAGTATAACATAAAACACGTTTAAGATTTGAAAATCCGTCCCTACAGGTTTGGAATTGTGTATCTAAACACACGTCAACATATTTTGCCTCCATGTTAATTCCATAACAACTCAACGATGCCTTCAGGCACCACGTGCACTTTTCCATCATGTTTTTGCTTCAGGCCGACAGTTGCATGTCAACAAGTTTCCATTATTCAAACACCAAATAAATTGCTTCAA
>NC_136618.1:6413023-6600523 GCF_933228915.1 Telmatherina bonti | reverse complement strand
CCAGTCCGGTCCTCCCGGCCAGTCCGGTCCTCCCGGCCCAGTCCGGTCCTCCCGGCCCAGTCCCGTCCTCCCGGGCCAGTCCGGTCCTCCCGGCCCAGTCCCGGCCTCCCGGCCCAGTCCCGTCCTCCCGGCCCAGTCCCGTCCTCCCGGGCCAGTCCCGTCCTCCCGGCCAGTCCGGTCCTCCCGGCCAGTCCGGTCCTCCCGGGCCAGTCCGGTCCTCCCGGCCAGTCCCGTCCTCCCGGCCCAGTCCCGTCCTCCCGGCCCAGTCCGGTCCTCCCGGGCCAGTCCCGTCCTCCCGGGCCAGTCCCGTCCTCCCGGGCCAGTCCGGTCCTCCCGGCCAGTCCGGTCCTCCCGGCCCAGTCCCGTCCTCCCGGCCAGTCCGGTCCTCCCGGGCCAGTCCGGTCCTCCCGGGCCAGTCCGGTCCTCCCGGGCCAGTCCCAGTCCGGTCCTCCCGGCCAGTCCCGTCCTCCCGGCCCAGTCCCGTCCTCCCGGCCCAGTCCGGTCCTCCCGGGCCAGTCCGGTCCTCCCGGCCCAGTCCCGTCCTCCCGGGCCAGTCCGGTCCTCCCGGCCAGTCCGGTCCTCCCGGCCAGTCCCGTCCTCCCGGCCCAGTCCGGTCCTCCCGGCCAGTCCGGTCCTCCCGGCCCAGTCCCGTCCTCCCGGGCCAGTCCGGTCCTCCCGGGCCAGTCCGGTCCTCCCGGCCCAGTCCCGTCCTCCCGGGCCAGTCCGGTCCTCCCGGGCCAGTCCGGTCCTCCCGGCCAGTCCGGTCCTCCCGGCCCAGTCCCGTCCTCCCGGCCAGTCCGGTCCTCCCGGGCCAGTCCGGTCCTCCCGGCCAGTCCGGTCCTCCCGGGCCAGTCCCAGTCCGGTCCTCCCGGCCAGTCCCGTCCTCCCGGCCCAGTCCGGTCCTCCCGGGCCAGTCCGGTCCTCCCGGCCAGTCCCGTCCTCCCGGCCCAGTCCGGTCCTCCCGGCCAGTCCGGTCCTCCCGGCCAGTCCCGTCCTCCCGGCCCAGTCCGGTCCTCCCGGCCAGTCCGGTCCTCCCGGCCCAGTCCCGTCCTCCCGGGCCAGTCCCGTCCTCCCGGCCCAGTCCGGTCCTCCCGGCCCAGTCCCGTCCTCCCGGGCCAGTCCGGTCCTCCCGGCCAGTCCGGTCCTCCCGGCCCAGTCCCGTCCTCCCGGCCAGTCCGGTCCTCCCGGGCCAGTCCGGTCCTCCCGGCCAGTCCGGTCCTCCCGGCCCAGTCCCGTCCTCCCGGCCAGTCCGGTCCTCCCGGGCCAGTCCGGTCCAATCCACTTAAAACAGCACATTTTATAAACACAAACAGTTTCCAAAGTGCTGCACAGAATAAAACAAAAACAAAGTTACAACACTAAAATATCAAAGTATTGAACTTAAAATAAATCCCAATAAACTGGTAAACATCAATAAATCATTTAATAAAAATGAAAAGCGTTGAGAGTTTCCCTGCTACAACACACCTGACACACATCAGACTTAATGACCGGTGGAGAGCCTGAAATCAAACTGCTAATTAGCCTCTGATGTGATTCAGCTGCGTTGCAGCAGGGAAACACTTGCAGGACTGCGGTCCCCAAGGACCTGGTTTACATGGAAGACTTTTAATCTGATTAATCTGGTTTTAATCAGAATATCCAGGTTCAACTGATCTGATCAGCCTCGATCAGAAAGAAATTTAATCAATAATGCAGTTTTACACTTCCAGCTGGTCCAGAATCCTGCTGCACAACGTTTAACTGGGACCAGGAAAACCAGTTAGTGGGACCAGAAAGCAGTCTAACTGGGACCAGAAACAGTCCAACAGGGACCAGAAACTGGTCTAACTGGGACCAGAAAGCAGTCTAACTGGGACCAGAAACAGTCCAACAGGGACCAGAAACTGGTCTAACTGGGACCAGAAAGCAGTCTAACTGGGACCAGAAAACAGGAACCCATCACCCTGGTTTTAGCTTCTCTGCTGTTTTAGAATCGATTTTAAGATTTTATTGTTTGTTTTTAAAGCTTTAAATGGACCCTAGATCCATTACCGAATGGTTCCAGATCAAACCCCAGTGCACCCGTTGAGGTCTCAGGACCAGTCCCAGTTTGAGGTGCCTAAGACGAGACTTAAGACTAGAGGGGTCGGGCGTTCTCCATGGTCGGTTCTGGACTCTGGACTCTGCCCCTCCATCAGCTGCCCCCACAGTGGACTTCTTTAAGTCTAAAGGTCACTTTTACTCTTTGGCTTTTAATGCTGCATGAGTTGTTTTCCCTGTTCTTATTATTTTAATGACATTATTAATTTTATTTTTATTTTGTGATATTTAGCTCTGTGCAGCACTTTGTAGACGTTCTGTTGTTTAAAAGGTGCTTTCTGAATAAAGTGAATTGGATGTTGAAATACTCAGCGGGTAAAAAGGAGCTTGTATTCGCTCGTTCTGACCGTTTTGTGGTGGAAAAGTTTCCAGAAAAGAGTTCAGGATTATGGAGCGTTTCCACGGTTAAAATGTTCGAAAACAAAAACAGCATCATATTAAATCTGTTCATCATGAAAACACGACTGATAACGTCCTGTTTCGCTAGAATCCCCCGTCTGACTGATTCTCATCAGGAAGATGAAATATTTCTCCATGGAAACGCAGCGACTGATGGATCCATCCCAACAGTCAGACTGAAAAACCAGCAGGTTTGTTGGATCCATCCTGACCAGACATGACGACTTCTTCAACGTCAATGCTTTGGTAGTGGGCACAACGTGACTTCCTGCATCAGGACTAACTGGAAGGACCGTAGACCAGGAGGTCTGATGGACTGACTGTGTGATACATCAGATCCTCTAAACGTACGTCTGGAAACCAGGACCAGGATCTTCATAAATGATGAAGCGGTTTTTGGTGGATTCGGCTCAACGCTGCTCCTACATGTCCAAAACCAGCTTTTCTCACCGACGTGTTGTCATATTCAGATTCTCACTTTGGAACGAATTAAAAAAAACCCAAAACATCACCATGTTAATTCCACAGACAGGTGTCGGCATTAACGTCGTCATTTTGGCAGCGAACGTGTTGGACCCAGTTTGCCTCAGACGGGTGAAGCTCCGCCCATCTTTCCATCTCAGAGACTCCAGCTGCGTTTCTGTCACAACTGGAAGAAACTATCGCAGTAAAATAAAGCTCATGGAAGCACCTGCATCCATGAAAACCTGAAACGCTACGTGGCTAACTCGCGTAAGATGCAATTCTTGTAAAGTCTCGTCCGGCTGGATTTTCGGAGAACTGAGGCGTATCCGCTAAACATTGTTCAGTGGAAACACCTGCACTTTGCAAACTTAGAATTATCGCTCTTATTTAGCAAAAACGTGTGATGGAAACGCAGCTAATGCACCTCTAAAACGCAACCCAGTCATGTGACTGACCTGTTGCTGAGCAACCAGATGAGCCGTCAACTCCCCGTCTTGTTGCGACCCATTCTGTTTTTTTTTTTACAGCTTTTTTACATCTTGTTTTATCTAATTAGATTTAAAGTGTCCTTCTATCATTATAAATCAGAATAAACTCCACAAACGCCACCAGAGTGACTGTGTGAAGCGCTGCAGCTGCTTCTGATCCGCTGACAGGCGGATTCGTTTCCTCCACAAATGCATCACCTTGAAACAAAGAGCCGAGCCTGTCAGAGGAAACAGCAGCCAGGCCTCAGACGCAGGTGTTGTTGCTGCTCCTCTCCTTCACTGACCTTCGGGATTGCCTCGCACCAAACATCGTCTTTGTCTCTGAAATGGCAGCAATTAGTGTCTGGAGCCAAGCGGAGGGGTTATTCTGAACATGTGAGGGGGCAAACAGAGCTGGGAGAGAGCGAACCGGCAGGGAGGAGAGCTGGGACAGCCATAGGGGCCCGGAGTGGGAGGCAGAGGAAGAAGGAGCCAGAAGGTCAGGGATAATTAGAAGCCTTTGTGGCCCTCTCCAGAGGTTCAGGAGGAAGCCCGCAGATGGGTCCTCAGCTCTCAGACGCCACGTTAAGGGGAATGAAATCACGCACCCACACACTCACACACCTGAGGGATGCTGCAGAGAAAGGAGACAAACAAGTGACAGCAGACACAGGTGTGTCTGGAAGGAAGAACGGACCGACTCACATTAAAAGATTAAACCTAAATCTTCTCTTCTGCTTATTGTGATGAAGTCTGTCACGGATAAATGACACAATGGCCACTTTCTTAAAGGAAAAACAGCCATTTTACTCAGTAATAACTCATAAACTCCGCAGCCGTGGGGATGAAAAGAATGCTCATATTCTCTGGTCCTTCTCAGCTCAGAGAGAAAAGTCTTTCAGAGCAGCCACAACCGGCTGGGTGTCAGGTAGAGCATCACCAGAGTCTCCAGGGTGACGACTGCCTGATGCGTCCATGCAGGCAAAGCCACTGCTGTGATGCAGAGCGGTAATGAGATAACAACGGCCCACATTAGTCGGCTGAACAGGACTCAGACGCGGCTCTGAAAGCCACTTCAGGTGACCTTAAGAGGTTGTCTCGGTGCAAACATGCTGATTGTGTCGGCGAGAGCCTCTCAGTCGACGGCGAGGGCAGACCGGAAAACGCTCGCCTCATTAGGAAACCTTCCTTTAACACGTCTGACTGGAAACCTGCTTCGTCCTCTCCTGCTGCTGAACCCCTTCCAGGTTTACAGCCGCTGCGGATGCAAACGGTGAAGGTGTGATGTGACAGGAGGGTCAGCTTCAGGGCGGGCAGAAGAATGACGTCTGACTGGAGCCGTTTCAACCTGAGGAGACGGCTGGACGGAAAGCGTCCTCCTGCAGAGACACAGCCGCCTCGCTGCGGTGGAACCAGTGTGTGTAACATTTTAATGAAGGACGGGGAAGCCAGGACTAAGTAGGTGCCCTGGGTAAGCTGCACAGGTCACTTGTAGTAAATCTTTGCATGATAGATGGTGTTTAATTGCTAAGCTTTGTTTAATCTGAAGCTTAGTGTTTGGCATGCTAATTCTGCATCATGTAAATATCAGCTAAATGTCACATTCATTAAGGGGTGTCTGGATCTGGGACAGCCTTTATTCTGCAGTGGATGCAGATGACTGCACACAGAGCTGCCTGAAGGCCTGGGGGAGCGTAGCCGGAGCGTCAGCTGCCTGATGTGGAGCGAGTTGTCTTCCAATCCTCCTCTTCATTTGTTTACAGAAAGGTGTTTATTTGTTGACGACGCGGCGGCTCCTCAGCGGGAGCCACGAGGGAAACTCGTACATCATCCCACTTCTCGCACCGTGCTGCTGACACGCACGGCGTTTGGCCTCGTTATTCTGGCTGCTTCTGGAATGATGGATGACGTGCACGTATCAATATGTTTTAATGCCTTCAGAGGGAATCAGCGTCCTGTCGGCCAGAAAACTGTCGGCTAAATGACAGTGACAACCTCCTGAGCGGCAGAACGCAGGTTCATACGAAGTCCTGAATGACTTGGCGGCATGTAGAAGGTCAGCCAGATGGGCCGATAACTTCCTGTTTCCTGTTCCACTCATCGTCCGTCCTGCAGGTCTCTAATCTCTCTCCAGCGAGGAAGAAGCTCCCTGTGGAGTCCTGCTGGTTCCAACTGGCAGAGCTGCAGCTTTGGCCTTTTCCTCTTTGGGGACCCAACCAGAGAAAAATGGTGTGTTTAGATGTGTGTGTGTGTGTGTGTGTGTGTGTGTGTGTGACAGTGATCAAGAGGTGCAGACATGGGAGCTGCCCTGATAATTAGCTAAATAGCATTCTAATGGTGGACCAGACCATCTGTCCGAAGGGGTGAGGCACAGAGAAGGTCTCACACGTTTTTAATGAGGTTTAATATTCACACAGAGCTCCTTGTCTGCTTCATAAAACCACTCACACACTTCCTGTTGTCGACTCCGCCCTCATGGCCCCCAAAGACTGCAACGTCTGATGAACAGCGATGATTCAGATCAACGAGATCCGATTTAAAACTTCAGATTTCAGGAACGAGACAATCATAGATGGATGTTACAAAATGCATTTCAGACAAAGGGACCAACCTGGAGACGGATGCTCTGATGAAGCCTGGACCTGCAAAATTAAATAAAATAAAAAGTAAAATAAAAAAATTAATTTAAAAATAATCATAAAATAAATAAAAAATAAATTGAAATTGAAATAAATGAAATTAAGAGCAATAATATATGTCTGGATCTACCTTTTTACAGCTCTGCCTGCCTGCAGCTCTACCTGTCTGCAGCTCTACCTGCCTGCAGCTCTACCTGCCTGCAGCTCTACCTGCCTGCAGCTCTACCTGCCTGCAGCTCTACCTGTCTGCAGCTCTATCTGTCCGCAGCTCTACCTGCCTGCAGCTCTACCTGTCCGCAGCTCTACCTGCCTGCAGCTCTACCTGCCTGCAGCTCTACCTGTCTGCAGCTCTACCTGCCTGCAGCTCTATCTGTCCGCAGCTCTACCTGCCTGCAGCTCTACCTGCCTGCAGCTCTACCTGCCTGCAGCTCTACCTGTCTGCAGCTCTACCTGCCTGCAGCTCTACCTGTCCGCAGCTCTACCTGTCTGCAGCTCTACCTGTCTGCAGCTCTACCTGCCTGCAGCTCTACCTGTCTGCAGCTCTACCTGCCTGCAGCTCTACCTGTCTGCAGCTCTACCTGTCTGCAGCTCTATCTGTCCGCAGCTCTACCTGCCTGCAGCTCTACCTGTCCGCAGCTCTACCTGCCTGCAGCTCTACCTGCCTGCAGCTCTACCTGCCTGCAGCTCTACCTGCCTGCAGCTCTACCTGCCTGCAGCTCTATCTGCCTGCAGCTCTATCTGCCTGCAGCTCTACCTGTCTGCAGCTCTACCTGCCTGCAGCTCTACCTGCCTGCAGCTCTACCTGTCTGCAGCTCTACCTGCCTGCAGCTCTACCTGTCCGCAGCTCTACCTGTCTGCAGCTCTACCTGCCTGCAGCTCTACCTGCCTGCAGCTCTACCTGCCTGCAGCTCTATCTGTCCGCAGCTCTACCTGCCTGCAGCTCTACCTGCCTGCAGCTCTACCTGCCTGCAGCTCTACCTGTCTGCAGCTCTACCTGCCTGCAGCTCTACCTGTCCGCAGCTCTACCTGTCTGCAGCTCTACCTGTCTGCAGCTCTACCTGCCTGCAGCTCTATCTGTCCGCAGCTCTACCTGTCTGCAGCTCTACCTGTCTGCAGCTCTACCTGCCTGCAGCTCTACCTGCCTGCAGCTCTACCTGCCTGCAGCTCTACCTGTCCGCAGCTCTACCTGTCTGCAGCTCTACCTGTCTGCAGCTCTACCTGCCTGCAGCTCTACCTGCCTGCAGCTCTACCTGTCTGCAGCTCTACCTGTCTGCAGCTCTACCTGTCCGCAGCTCTACCTGTCCGCAGCTCTACCTGCCTGCAGCTCTACCTGCCTGCAGCTCTATCTGTCCGCAGCTCTACCTGCCTGCAGCTCTACCTGCCTGCAGCTCTACCTGCCTGCAGCTCTACCTGCCTGCAGCTCTACCTGTCTGCAGCTCTACCTGCCTGCAGCTCTATCTGTCCGCAGCTCTACCTGTCTGCAGCTCTACCTGTCTGCAGCTCTACCTGCCTGCAGCTCTACCTGTCCGCAGCTCTACCTGTCTGCAGCTCTACCTGCCTGCAGCTCTACCTGTCTGCAGCTCTACCTGCCTGCAGCTCTACCTGTCTGCAGCTCTACCTGTCTGCAGCTCTACCTGTCCGCAGCTCTACCTGTCTGCAGCTCTACCTGTCTGCAGCTCTACCTGCCTGCAGCTCTACCTGCCTGCAGCTCTACCTGTCTGCAGCTCTACCTGCCTGCAGCTCTACCTGTCTGCAGCTCTACCTGTCTGCAGCTCTACCTGCCTGCAGCTCTACCTGCCTGCAGCTCTACCTGCCTGCAGCTCTACCTGCCTGCAGCTCTACCTGCCTGCAGCTCTACCTGTCTGCAGCTCTACCTGCCTGCAGCTCTACCTGTCTGCAGCTCTACCTGCCTGCAGCTCTACCTGTCTGCAGCTCTACCTGTCCACAGCTCTACCTGTCTGCAGCTCTACCTGCCTGCAGCTCTACCTGTCCGCAGCTCTACCTGTCTGCAGCTCTACCTGCCTGCAGCTCTACCTGTCTGCAGCTCTACCTGCCTGCAGCTCTACCTGTCTGCAGCTCTACCTGTCCGCAGCTCTACCTGCCCGCAGCTCTACCTGTCTGCAGCTCTACCTGTCTGCAGCTCTACCTGCCTGCAGCTCTACCTGTCTGCAGCTCTACCTGCCTGCAGCTCTACCTGTCTGCAGCTCTACCTGCCTGCAGCTCTACCTGTCTGCAGCTCTACCTGTCTGCAGCTCTACCTGCCTGCAGCTCTACCTGCCTGCAGCTCTACCTGCCTGCAGCTCTACCTGCCTGCAGCTCTACCTGTCTGCAGCTCTACCTGTCCGCAGCTCTACCTGCCCGCAGCTCTACCTGCCCGCAGCTCTACCTGTCTGCAGCTCTACCTGTCTGCAGCTCTACCTGTCTGCAGCTCTACCTGCCTGCAGCTCTACCTGCCTGCAGCTCTACCTGTCTGCAGCTCTACCTGCCTGCAGCTCTACCTGCCTGCAGCTCTACCTGTCTGCAGCTCTACCTGTCTGCAGCTCTACCTGCCTGCAGCTCTACCTGCCTGCAGCTCTACCTGTCTGCAGCTCTACCTGTCTGCAGCTCTACCTGCCTGCAGCTCTACCTGCCTGCAGCTCTACCTGCTTGCAGCTCTACCTGTCCGCAGCTCTACCTGTCTGCAGCTCTACCTGCCTGCAGCTCTACCTGCCTGCAGCTCTACCTGTCTGCAGCTCTACCTGCCTGCAGCTCTACCTGCCTGCAGCTCTACCTGCCTGCAGCTCTACCTGCCTGCAGCTCTACCTGTCTGCAGCTCTACCTGCCTGCAGCTCTACCTGTCTGCAGCTCTACCTGCCTGCAGCTCTACCTGCCTGCAGCTCTACCTGCCTGCAGCTCTACCTGTCTGCAGCTCTACCTGCCTGCAGCTCTACCTGTCTGCAGCTCTACCTGCCTGCAGCTCTACCTGTCTGCAGCTCTACCTGCCTGCAGCTCTACCTGTCTGCAGCTCTACCTGTCTGCAGCTCTACCTGCCTGCAGCTCTACCTGTCTGCAGCTCTACCTGTCTGCAGCTCTACCTGCCTGCAGCTCTACCTGTCTGCAGCTCTACCTGTCTGCAGCTCTACCTGTAGAAGTGTCTGTTTGCAGCAGAACTTTCTGCACCGTGTCCTTCAGCATGTGAGGTCACATGGATGCTGTACGTCGGGTTGGTCATGAAACAGGAAGAAGAGCTGAAGCAACACGAGGGAACGGTCTGGTGAACACCAGCTTCTGGCTTTTTAATAAAAGACCAGCATGCTCTCATTTTTAACCACTGGTGGAGGGATGTCGGCCATTGATTTCATTCTGCAGCTGGAAATATTGACAAGCTCCATGTTGAGGGAAATCGATGACAAGATGCACAAAAAGAAAAAAAGGGCAAAAGATAGAGAACAGAGATTGGCGGGGGGGGTGGGGGGGGGGGTTACACTGGACAACAAGCTCGAGCTGGGAAAACTGGAACTGAGGAAGTGGAGTCTTTAGCTGAATAAATGACAGAAGAGGAGAAAGAGAACTGAGAAAAAGCTGCAAGAAAAATGATATGAAGGATGGAATGAAGACGAGATAAAGAAAAACAGAGACAACAGAGCTGACAGCACAGGATGGAGAACGGAACATGAGCAAACAAAGGAGAGGCAAAGGATGGGAGGAAGCAAAGAAACACAAAAAACCAATGAAAAGGATGAACTGACAGTCACCATCAGGGCTCCACTGATGGAGGACCACTGGATGTGGTTTTCCCCTCAGACACATCTCCACCAAGCCAAGTCCAGGGTCTGAAGAGGGCTGCAGAGCAGCGGCAGGCCATCCCGCTGCTAATTACCCCTCGGAGACATGAACAGAATCACTCAGCTGTGCCTCACACACACACACACACACACACACACACACACACACACACACACACAGCCAACGCTGACGTTAACCCCGTTTCCACTCGTCTCTGGTGACACAGACTTTTAATGAATCCAGAAAGCTTTTCCAAGCATCTCGTGTCGCTCACTCTTCCTCCTCAATTTCATTTGAAAGCAAAATTCCCATTTAGCCACATGTCAGTCAATGACAAAAACTTGTTAGGATTGATCAGTGATTGAAACGTTTTTATGCACCGACACATATCAGGATCTCGTTGTTTCATGTGACATCAATGTAAGACGTGATCAATGCGTGATCAGTGGAAGATAATTCAGGCTGAAAGTTGACAGTCTGGGTGAGAAGGTACTTCTGGTACTTATGTAAGTCCCATCAGTTGAGTGTAACATGGTGATCCATGGTTCACTGTCGACCAGAGTGTGTGTTGTTTTAGTGACTTACATGTGATATGCGATCAGTTAAACATTAACCATCAACCAAACACACATCTCTTGTGGGTGGGTGGGAGGATGCTGGAGAGAAGCCTCACATACAAGGGAGAACATGCAAACTCCACACAGAAAGACCACCGTTTAAACCTGACGAGGCTGGAACCATCGACCTCTAGCCGCCGTGCTAACCACTACGCCACCATGCTAACCACTACGCCACCATGCTAACCACTATGACACCGTGCTAACCACTACGACACTGTGCTAACCACTACGCCACCATGCTAACCACTACGCCACCGTGCTAACCACTACGACACCGTGCTAACCACTACGCCACCATGCTAACCACTACGCCACCGTGCTAACCACTACGACACCGTGCTAACCACTACGACACTGTGCTAACCACTACGCCACCATGCTAACCACTACGCCACCGTGCTAACCACTACGACACCGTGCTAACCACTACGCCACCATGCTAACCACTACGCCACCGTGCTAACCACTACGACACCGTGCTAACCACTACGACACTGTGCTAACCACTACGCCACCATGCTAACCACTACGCCACCGTGCTAACCACTACGCCACCATGCTAACCACTACGCCACCGTGCTAACCACTACGACACTGTGCTAACCACTACGCCACCATGCTAACCACTACGCCACCATGCTAACCACTACACAACCAAGCTAGCCACTACGCCACCATGCTGCCTCACCAAGACTGTGATTGCAAAGCAAGAAGTAAACAAGCTAACTTCCGCTAATGGTTTAGATTCACCTGGATGTCTGCAATCTGGACTTCAGGGATGTATGAGTTATGAAAGAATCTTCTAACACTCAAGAGTCGCTTTACGGACTCGTACCTGATACTGCTAGCTAGCTAACTCGCGAGCAAGCAGTATCAGCTAGCTAGCTAGTTAGTGCAAAGAAGAAAGCAGACAGTGTGAATGAATTTGCAGAAATAAATCAGGTTAATTGCTGTATTTGTCTCTTTGCTATGAGCCATGAACAAACTAAACAGTTGCTCGAGGTTACTGGATATGCTTGTGGAAAATCAGGCGAGCCTTTAGAGACAACCGCCCCCCCCCCAGCCGAAAACTGATGATTTTTTACCATCTACACACTGGCTGGGGATCATTTTTATGATTCACTCTGTAATTTTATGTATTTGTTTCTATTATTAAAACATGGCGGTTCAGTTACCTCGTCTGAAGGAGTGTTGGTCACTTTGTAGAGTGATTTTTTTGGAGGGTGGGGGTTATGGCCCCCGTGGGACTGATGCCGTGTGTCATCATGATGCTTTCTTCTGGGTGGGAGTCCTTCCCCAGAGGCAACACTCTCCCTGATGAGATGGCTTTACAGCAGTAACCGCTACCTGCAGAGCTAATCTCACCGTGTTAATGATCTGCTTTTCCTCTGGGATTCCCTTTTATTTCTCCAGTTTTATAAACAGCTACAATGAATCTTTTTTCTTTAGAAATGCAGAGAAATGAAGTGAAAATTTCTTTTATAAGTTCACCTTCACATCTGCTCTGAGCTATGAGCACACAGACCTTTGTGTTCTGCAGGATCTTTGGACGCTTTCGACCTCCCTCTCCTCTGTCTTCCATTTTCTCCCATCTTCTCATCTAAACAGTGTCATTTCTGTGGCAAACAACACCAAAGCTCTTCAGCCCTGGAGTGTGTGTCATTTCACGCGTCTATCAGCGACTATTCAAAGCCCCAGCGGGCCCTCTATCGGATGTGGCCGCGCCACGGGAGATAATGTGCCTCGCTCTTCCTCCCTGCAGCCCACCAGGACCACAGAGGTGTGAACACTTTGCCATCCTGTTTTCATTTAACAGCAGAAGTGGGAATGATATTTCTTTTTCTTGACAATTGCCAAAGAAGGCAGCATGCAGTAGATGACCAGCTGTGGGAAGATTGATGTTATTTTCCTCTTTCCCTCCTTCCTCTAATGCTGCCATTTTCTAGAACAACAATCTGATTACAGAGTGTTAAAAATCATAAAACCATCAGTAAGTTTTTTATATTAATATTCTGCTTCAGATTAACACGATGCAGATTTTCTGCAACGGAGGACTTTTCCAAACGTTGACATGAGTGACATGATGTCCAGAGTCGCCACTGCTGATCAGACCAGAAAAGACTGATGGCTCAAATACAACCATTACAACCTTTTTCTTCCGTCCATTCGCTGTTTTCCTTTTTGTTTTCTTTTATTTCTTCTGAGATGATGTAATTAGGATGATAATTAAACCCCACTGTTAGGTTTGGATAAAATGTAAAAAGCCCAGATGAGGTTGGAAATGTCCCAAATGGTTGCAGTTTTCAGCACGATGTGATGCAAGAGGGCAAGAAGCAGTCGTCCAATAGGAAACTGGATGTCTGGACACAAAAAGTCAGAAGAATGAATCTTTAGTAGATCATTTCTTTGCCTCATGGTAATAAATCTAAACACATGCAAAACCTGTTCGTGTCATTTGATCCTGGTGTTTCCAGACATAAATACGTCTCCATACACGATATCCAGCGGAAAGCTGAGATGTAACGTTTTCCTTTCCAGGCGCCGATCAGAACCGTAGCTTCAGTAAACATTTTACACCAGTCGCTAATAAATGTCATCACGGAAGCCATACTGTCCTCCAGGTCCAGATGATCCTGCAGAACAACACTCCTGTTGCACCAGTAAGGCTCCAGTCAGATGGTTGCATTTGTGGGATGTTGAGAGGCTTTGAATGGAGCCACATTTTAGGGAAAATGCATGTGTGGGATGAGCAGCAGAGGAGCTGCTACTGTTTGGTGTTTTTTTGTCTGGATGATTAAAGTCTGAAGAAACAGGACATGTTGGTTGTTAAACAGTGTCTTCATTTAACAAGCTGGAGCCTGAGTGTCATTTAGAGGAACTGGAAACCAGCCTGAAACCTCTTCATACTGGTCCCACCATGCTGTAGGATGGCATCACATTCTTCAACCAGTATCTGTCAACAGTGCAGCTATCTGGTTGTGTTTCTGGTACCAACAGCTGATCCTAGTAGTGTTCACTGGGGCTGAGGTCAGGTCTGCAGGCAGGTCATCCACCGTCTGCAGGTGGTCTCTGATAAAGCCGCTCTGTGGGGGCCGGCGTTGTCACGGTCAGGAGCAACGAAATGCTTTCAGCCGCTCTGCCATGTGCCCGACAGTTCTCCTAATAGCATTCATAAAAACTGTATGTTATCAGCAAGAATTTAAAAGATAAAACAACATGTTCATTATGTCCTGAAAAGTGGAAATAAACAGATTTTCTCAAACGATAATAGATTTATTATTAATAGGTTACGAAACCTGTTGCCAAACACTCATTTACAGACTTTTTGTTCCAATTTAATTTGAGAGATTCTCTGTAACTGAAGGCACAGTTTGGTTTTCATGTTTCATTATTCCCGGAATGAGTCCAGCTCTGGTCCCCTCTGTTCCACTTAGCCTCTCTTTAAAAGCCCACCTTTTAGTCCCCGAGCTTGCCGTCTTAATTGGAAAACTAAAAACATGATACACATGCACATCCAGGTCCAGTGGCTGCTAATGAGACCCTTGTAAAGCTGATAGCTTTCACCTCCTGCTACACCAACACCTGCATGTGGTGACTTCTTCTGCAATTACGAGCCGGGCCCAGTCATTTCTCTCACAGCACTTTTATTGCATCTGCTGCCCATGACAAATAGCAATAAAGCCAAGGTAACCATGGATACAAGTGGGCCACATCTCTTTTCTTGTTCCCTGCCGATGCTATTGAACATCCCTCTTTTGAATCTAAGTAGTAGGAGTCTTTTTTTCCCCCTCAAGGTGAAGAATGATGTGTGGGAAGGAAACAATGCTGCTCGGGCCTCCATGAATAAATAAATAAGAAACCTCCAAGGTGAAGTTGGATAAGTTAAGAAGAAAAACAAGTGGTTCTCAAGCCTTGCTTTTTATTTTTTCTTAGATGTGAGGCAGCAGAAATGATCATCCCGGGTTTCTTCTGCAACTCCAAACACTCGTGATCACAAGAGAAACATTAAGAGGCATGTTGCAGTCTGCCACCCTGACTGAGTGAACATCTAATCTCCTGATGGAGCTAATGAACACATCAGCTAATTAGAAGCACAGCGAGTGTGCTTTTACAGCCTTACACAAACAAACAAAAGACACATATGCCATCCCGTCCTCATCGCTCCGGAACGAGACCATCTATCCGCCTTTGTTTTTCCCTCGGCGGCACACCAAGGTGGAGGCAATCATGTCTTTCCTTGTGTTCCTATTGTTTCCCTCTCTGGTAGTAATTGTCATGATGGTGGGTTGGTTTGGTGGATTGGTGCCCCCCAAACATATAGAATTAAATCCTTTCCTTTGATAACGCTCATATGTAGTTTTTCTTTAGAAACCTGAGGGAAGAGATGAGGGGGAGGGGCGAGAAAACATGAGTGGTGATGAGCGAAAGTAAGTTTGGGATATGTCGACGGTGTCCAAGAGGTGGTTAAAAAAAAGCAGGGTTAATATCTGTGGTTGTCAGTTGTCTGTTGGAATGAGATATTCTCATGGTGATGAGGTGGAACGGGAGATTCTCATGGTGATGAGGTGGAACGGGAGATTCTCATGGTGATGAGGTGGAACGGGAGATTCTCATGGTGATGAGGTGGAACGGGAGATTCTCATGGTGATGAGGTGGAACGGGAGATTCTCATGGTGATGAGGTGGAACGGAAGATTCTCATCATGATAAGGTGGAACGGGAGATTCTCATCATGATGAGGTGGAACGGGAGATTCTCATCATGATGAGGTGGAACGGGAGATTCTCATCATGATGAGGTGGAACAGGAGATTCTCATCATGATGAGGTGGAACGGGAGATTCTCATCATGATGAGGTGGAACGGGAGATTCTCATCGTGATGAGGTGGAACGGGAGATTCTCATCGTGATGAGGTGGAACGGGAGATTCTCATCGTGATGAGGTGGAACGGGAGATTCTCATGGTGATGAGGTGGAACGGGAGATTCTCATGGTGATGAGGTGGAACGGGAGATTCTCATCATGATGAGGTGGAACGGGAGATTCTCATGGTGATGAGGTGGAACGGAAGATTCTCATGGTGATGAGGTGGAACGGGAGATTCTCATCATGATGAGGTGGAACGGGAGATTCTCATGGTGACGAGGTGGAACGGGAGATTCTCATCATGATGAGGTGGAACGGGAGATTCTCATGGTGATGAGGTGGAACGGGAGATTCTCATCATGATGAGGTGGAACGGGAGATTCTCATCATGATGAGGTGGAACGGGAGATTCTCATCATGATGAGGTGGAACGGGAGATTCTCATCGTGATGAGGTGGAACGGGAGATTCTCATCGTGATGAGGTGGAACGGGAGATTCTCATCATGATGAGGTGGAACGGGAGATTCTCATGGTGATGAGGTGGAACGGGAGATTCTCATCATGATGAGGTGGAACGGGAGATTCTCATGGTGATGAGGTGGAACGGAAGATTCTCATCGTGATGAGGTGGAACGGGAGATTCTCATGGTGATGAGGTGGAACGGGAGATTCTCATGGTGATGAGGTGGAACGGGAGATTCTCATGGTGATGAGGTGGAACGGGAGATTCTCATCGTGATGAGGTGGAACGGGAGATTCTCATCATGATGAGGTGGAACGGGAGATTCTCATCATGATGAGGTGGAACGGGAGATTCTCATGGTGATGAGGTGGAACGGGAGATTCTCATCGTGATGAGGTGGAACGGGAGATTCTCATCATGATGAGGTGGAACGGGAGATTCTCATGGTGATGAGGTGGAACGGGAGATTCTCATCATGATGAGGTGGAACGGGAGATTCTCATGGTGATGAGGTGGAACGGAAGATTCTCATCGTGATGAGGTGGAACGGGAGATTCTCATGGTGATGAAGTGGAACGGGAGATTCTCATGGTGATGAAGTGGAACGGGAGATTCTCATCATGATGAGGTGGAACGGAAGATTCTCATGGTGATGAGGTGGAACGGAAGATTCTCATCATGATGAGGTGGAACGGGAGATTCTCATCATGATGAGGTGGAACGGGAGATTCTCATCATGATGAGGTGGAACGGAAGATTCTCATGGTGATGAGGTGGAACGGGAGATTCTCATGGTGATGAGGTGGAACGGAAGATTCTCATCATGATGAGGTGGAATGGGAGATTCTCATCATGATGAGGTGGAACGGGAGATTCTCATCATGATGAGGTGGAACGGGAGATTCTCATGGTGATGAGGTGGAACGGAAGATTCTCATGGTGATGAAGTGGAACGGGACATTCTCATCATGATGAGGTGGAACGGGAGATTCTCATGGTGACGAGGTGGAACGGGAGATTCTCATGGTGACGAGGTGGAACGGGAGATTCTCATGGTGATGAGGTGGAACGGAAGATTCTCATCATGATGAGGTGGAACGGGAGATTCTCATCATGATGTGGTGGAACGGAAGATTCTCATCATGATGAGGTGGAACGGGAGAATCTCATGGTGATGAGGTGGAACGGGAGATTCTCATGGTGATGAGGTGGAACGGGAGAATCTCATGGTGATGAGGTGGAACGGGAGATTCTCATCATGATGAGGTGGAACGGGAGAATCTCATGGTGATGAGGTGGAACGGGAGATTCTCATCATGATGAGGTGGAACGGGAGAATCTCATGGTGATGAGGTGGAACGGGAGATTCACATCATGATGAGGTGGAACGGGAGATTCACATCATGATGAGGTGGAACGGGAGATTCACATCATGATGAGGTGGAACGGGAGATTCACATCATGATGAGGTGGAACGGGAGATTCTCATCATGATGAGGTGGAACGGGAGAATCTCATGGTGATGAGGTGGAACGGGAGATTCTCATCATGATGAGGTGGAACGGGAGATTCACATGGTGATGAGGTGGAACGGGAGATTCTCATCATGATGAGGTGGAACGGGAGATTCTCGTGGTGATGAGGTGGAACGGGAGATTCTCATCATGATGCGGTGGAACGGAAGATTCTCATGGTGATCTGGTGGAATCGGGAGATTCTCATGGTGATGAGGTGGAACGGGAGATTGTCATGGTGATGAGGTGGAACGGGAGATTCTCATGGTGATGAGGTGGAACGGGAGATTCTCATGGTGATGAGATGGAATGGGAGATTCTCTTGGTGATGAGGTGGAACGGGAGATTCTCATCATGATGTGTATTAAACACATTTGCAGCAACATGATGTAATCGTGCCAATACAGAGTTAAATATCTCAAAATGTTTCCAGGCAGTTCTGGAGGAGAAACGGAGTCCAAACTGATACTAGATGGTGGTCCTGATGAAGTGGATTGTGACTTTGTCTTCAGCTACCATTAAGACTCTATTAATCCAGTTGTTATTCAAAGAAGCTACAATAAACTGAATAATATTTCTTGCTGTTTTCTTTTGTGCTGCAGTCTGGAGAGTTGGAACAGCAAGAGATTTCATTATGCCATTGTATCGCCGATGTTACTAGCAACAGAGTCACCAGGCAACAGGGCACCACAATCCCTGCACGGGGTCTTGTTCCAAAGAGTCGCAGTGTTTGCTTCGTACTTTCACAGCAACAGTTTCTGTACACAAGCACTTACACACACACACACATTCCCCCAAATCCTCCCTTTCAGTCTATAAATCAGTCCTAATCCTTTTGGGTCTGACCAAAGTCCTCCAGACAAATATAATGGGCAATAATCAGCTCTACAGCAGGCAGCTGTAGAGTATTTGCTTGTTGTCGCATGCTCAGATGACCAAACACAATGATAGCTTTCTTCATAAGAGAGGAGGTTATTAATCTGCTGATCTTCTGTCCCTGTGTGCCTTAAAAATCCTTCCTCCCCACTTCTCTTTGATTGTCTCACTCTCTTTCTTTGTGGAAGTGCGTGTGCTTGCAATCAAACGTGAAATTACAAAACTCTTTAAAATCTGTTGTAAACGCAGCTTTATTTCAAGCTGAAGTCTAAAGTACTTTTAATTAACTTTGCTTTTTTAAAAACTTAATCCAACTGCAGAAAAACAGTCTAAACTGATGATTTCGAGGTAGTGATTGTTGAAAATTCCCATGGGAATGACGGTCAGCACTGCGCTGCATACATGCACAGGCAAGCCGTCATTTTCCTCCCATTTTTCATCCCCGTCTCATATCCACTCCTGCAGTTCTATTTATTTTCTATATCCCCACTCTTCCTTTCTTTCATTGTTTTATCTCCCGTGTGTCCTTGGGGGTCTTTGCAAACATTGGGGCCCTACGGCGGTAACCCAACCGAGTGCAGGCCAAACAATAAAAGGCTCATGAAATTCAGTCTGGCATGTGGTCCTGCCTTTCCAAATGGAGAAAGGAACAGCACCTGGTATCTCTTGTGCCTCCATTATGCATTGCCAAGATTGGAGAAGATTGCTCTGCCAGAACAATAATGTAGACATCCAGCGAAAGCGTCCATCACCCCCACCCCATCTCCTCTGCCTTTCACCCGCAGCTCACTTTCAACTGCTCACCAAAAGCAATGTGTGTGTTCAGGGTTTCCTCCCTCCTCCCAGACCGGCCTTTATAGAATAAGTCATCACAGGTCTTTATCTCTCTTATACGCCGCCTTTCTCTTACGGCAGGCTATAGGCTTTCCTTATCATGGTTGAAGAAACTGCTAGCCCTCACCCTTCCCCCCAGTCCCACAAGTCCTTATGTCTGTGTCCAAGTCTACAGCCAAATTTTAATGTGTGCACTCAGGTGCTCCAGTGTTCCTGCATGAGGTGGAACCAGTCGAGGAATTTATCCATGCTTCTCAGAGTATCATAGAAAAGAGAAAAAGCATCGAAAACTGATGGTGTTGTTGGATGGTTATCTGTGTTTTTGTGGATAATGCACAACTGACCTGGTTATTTCATCTTAAACACGAAACTTCATGTCCGTGTCTTTTATTTTATTTTTTGCACGTTTAGCCTTTATTTTACCAGGTCAAATTAATTGCGAACTACTTCTTATTTAGAACAATGACCTGGCAAGAGGCCCAGCAATTAAACAAAGACAAAAAGACAAAATAATATCAAACGAGGCCAAAGAAAAACAGGGAAAATGGAAAAAATTCAGACAATCAAGTCTCACAACCAAAAATAAGGAGATTATCAAGTTAAAACCACTAAAATAACTGGTACAATATATGGAGTGAAGGGTTAGGTGAGTGGAATACGGTGCACCAGTGGCAAGACGAATGGACGAGCGGTGGAAAGCATCCAGGCAGTTCAGGACACATTTGGGAATCATGTTGTAGACGATATTACCATGATCCAGCATTGGGAGTATGGTCATCTTCACCAGGCTGTGTTTCGCAGAGTGTGTGCCTTCTGACGATAAAGAAACGCTAGTCTGGCCTTAACGCTGACCTGTAGATTCTGAATATGGATCTTAAAAGACTGCTTTGTGTGTTTTATACACTTCCCTGCTTTCTCACCACTTCAACTTAAAATGATCTGTTCAACCTGCATCAAAAAAATCCACTTCATGCCTTTTCCACCGCTTTAACCACCTCCAGTGTCCGGCCAATCACGCAAAACTTCTCAGAGAAGAAAGTTCTGCTTGGATGTTGTGCAGAAATAGAGCCATGAGAACAAAATGGCGGTATTTTGTTTTCGTGTCTACTGAACAGGAGCAAAGTTTCGGCTTCTCGCGGAGGCTATATCAGGCTTTGGAGGGGAACTCCACGCTGCCCCCTGCTGAATGTATCTGCTAACAACCATGCTTGCATGAATGTATTTGTCCAGTGATGTTTACAACTGATGTACAGACATAAACGAAGCATAAACGGACCTTTACAAGATATTTTTTCATCTTAACAAGCCACAGGACAGTTTTAAGGTTCAAGGTAAAGGGTATGAGAAAGTTGCAGCCCTTCTTCCTATGAATAATTCAGTGTCTCCTTCTCAACTCAAACTCTGCAGACATATAAGTACCTTGACTCTCCATGTCTGATGTCCTGGCCTTGAAGACCACCCACACAGCCCCTGAGCCCCTCTACAGCTCTTTCCTTGCTGATCTGCCGTGCCCTGGATGAGGTGTTGCTAGGCAGACTGCTCGGTGGGCTGCAAGGCATGACTTGAGCCTGCTGCTTTCCTCTGCAGACGCTGAGTTGTAATGAAGGGTGAAGCTCATGCAGGGGATTCAGTTCCCATCATTCTGCTTGGTGGTGGAATCAGCTGAAGGCATTCAGTCACAACTGCATAAGAGAAACACTCCAGCAAATGTTGCAGACTCATTCAAAGAAAGTCTAATTGTAACAGCCAGACTTCCATAAATACTTTATCATACAATATAAACAGAATATCAGGGTCTCCTCCACATTAGGTCATGTTATTAACTCTAAAGCAAGACTGAGGCAATAACGTAGTCCAAATTACAGCCTAGTTGGTTTGCTTCTGCCATTAATGGCTGTTAGCGGGGCCTTTTCATTGCACAGTAAAGTTTAATAGTATATTAACTGGCAGCATAATATATTACGTCATGCATATAATGTAAGAGAGCATCTATTTTCACAGGCCAGGTCAAGTATTTGTTTAATGGTTTATTGGCATGCTGAGGAGGGGTTATCAACAGGTCTGTCAATGAAACAACAAGCCCTGCATTGTATTAGTCATTGGTTCAATGCAAACAATCAGTAATCAGAGCACAGAGAGGCAGGAAGTATTATCAGAGGAGCTGACCCTGACTGCATGGTGGGAAATCCACCAGTCTGTCAGGAAAAGACCAGCCGTGAAGCAAACAAGAGTTATTAAACCTGCATCTTTCTTTACTTCATGTTATTTCTGGTTTTTACTTTTAAATGATGCTTCTTATTTTCTGATGTTTTCTTGTCTCTGTGAAGCACTTTGAATCACGCTGGTGTCGAATTGTGCTGTAAAAATAAACTTGCCTATGAAAAATGTACGATTTGTGAAAAAGAATGAGAAGCTGGTTCTGTTGGATCGATGTGCTCCGAAACGCGCCTAGCTTTAATCTCAGGATCACAAAGTTCATCTCAGTGGAAAAGATACCAAACTAAATCCTTCAAAAGGCCAGCGATTGGGAGATTTCATCAACTGAAAAGGACAGTGTGAGCTGCAGTAGAGAAAAGGCAACGGCGCGATGGCTCAAAGGACGGTTCGACGTAAAGGTTCAGAGACTGCTCACGCACTCAATAATCAATGTGCTTTAGCTTGACAGCGTCAGATGAGTTTCTGCAGCTCTGCACACCAGATCCACACCGTCAATAAGAACAACTTCACTCATCCTCACGAGCTCGGACAGGGCTCGATAAAGACGGCGCATCAAAGGTTCGATTCCTTCCTGTGTTAGAAATCATTTCCATGTGGGAGTTCTGCGTTATTGCAAGATTCCAGTTTAATCTAAGGTAAATAGACGACCCATCAGGATGAGGCGTTTGTTATCAAGCTGTCAGGAAGTGTTTTAGCTCTTTATTTGTTCTGTCTACACACAGAATTGGTTTGTGTGCAATGTTCCCCTCTTCATATTTTTTCAGACATCTTCTAATCTTGTTCTGGGAGGAGTTAGCAGGAGGAGCGCGGCGAGCCAACCGACCATTACCACCACGCGTCAGTGTAAATGGAGCTCATCATCACAGCGTTGGCTCTTTGCAAATGAAGCTGAATTCTTTTGATTTTTCCAACAACAAACACCAGAGTCGGAGGAAGGGGGGGGGTTCATCTGCATTCAGCTGCTGCAGCCACACACACTGAGAAGCAGCGCGGTGTGTTGGAACTGAGCAGTCAGACTTTATTCCAGCTTTCATACACAGGAAACACACCATATTAAATCCTGAAGGCTCTTCAGCGTGTTTGAGATGCTTCATTATGTTTCTGTTCACCCACGTACAGCCTCACACACACACACACACACACACACACACACACACACACACACACACAGGGTATTTAAAGCAGACTGACCTTGACTTAAAAAAAAAAAAAGGAATCTGGTGTTTGTGTGCTGACGGAGCTCCCGCCAGTAACTGGCTTGATTGTTAAGTTGTGTTTTTAGAGGCTTTACAGATTTAGCCGTCAGCAGATGAGAGACTTAAAGACAAGGGAGCGGGGATGGCATTAAGGGAGAGGGAAGAGGGGAGGCGTGTGAGTTACCTATCACTTGATGCTGCTTTTCTTGCATAATCCCTTGATTTCAAATGGAGGAAACTGCTGATGAAGCCGCAGAGCAGAACAATGAAAGGCAGGGAGAAAAAAGGGAAAGCAGAGCTGCTGCCCTCTTCTTTGGTTTCATGTGAATTCCTGACAAGGCAATCATCCCCTTCTTCTCCAAGTTTGTGTTTTCCAGGCCTGCGTTTTGACTGGATCAGCATTCTAATGAAAGACTCCCAACGCCCCAAAGCTCTGCTTGAATCCCTTAATAAACAGTCAGCAGTTGTCTGCTTTGTTAATATGCAACCTCTGCTGTGCACCTGTAGAAAAACTCCCAGAATAACAATGTTTTCATCCTGGCAGCGAAAAGAACGTCCGTCCTTCACTTCTATCAAACTCGTTTTAAACCATTTGGGAGGAAAAGAAAAACGTGAAATCTCACATTTCTGAAACATTTTGGCCAGAAGATTTAAGAGCCTGGATGTCTCCACCTCTTACTGAGCTCTTTCATCTTCGCCGTGCTTTCCTTCATCTCCGGAGTCCTGCACGAGCTCCAGAACCCTTTGGGTCGGGTGCAGAACCGGTGCACGTCGGGCTAGCCTTGCTACGCTGAAACTCAACCTGGAAAACATTAACATCTCCAACCTGCATAACTTCAAGCCAAGCCCTTCTGGATGGATGTGGTGAAACAGCTCCAGGCGCTTACATGCTTCTGCTGCACGTGCGCGTACTTGTGTGTGTCAGTTGGTGGGGTGAAAGTATGCGCTAGTTTTGAATTACTTTTGTGGAAATGGCATGCTGACCAGCTGGTACTGAGCATTTGTCAGGGTTTCGGCTCATTACACAACCAACAGCAGGAAACTCTGGCAAGTCTTTGCGGTTTTATATTAGCAAACAACAAAGGTAAGCCAAAATTCTTACATTTCATGCGAGTTATTTACACGCCAAACAACATGCAAGAGATTGAGGAGGAGGTGTGATGGTGCATATTTTATGCCGCATAATTAAGCTTTATTAACATTGTGGTTACCCTCAAACCTGAAAGCTGTGGAACTGCATATGAATGTGCACAAAAAATAAGCTGATTGATCAGCTGGGCTCAGGTGAGAGAAGCCAAAATTATACACACACACACACACACACACACACACACACACAACAGTGAAACAAGTAAACTGTATGGAGGAAATGCAAAGACGTCCATTACAAGTTAGAGGACCAGATGACTGAAAGTGTGATATCTAACCGCGTAGATTCATGTCCTCAGTGTTTCTGTCAGCCTCGTCTTTCCATCCCGGTTCAGACGGATCGAACGTGGCTCGCAAAGCCAACCGAAAGCTCACAACAACAGAGCAAAGCCGTGACACGATGGAATGAGCCGGAGGTTCAGGGGTTTTAGTCTGGTTCTGTGTTTGAGATGATTTCAGCGGAGCCACTGGTTGATGTTGGTTGAACTGGTGTTGAAAAAACTGGTTCACGCTTTTGTTACTTCCAGACTAGATTACTGTAACTCTCTATTACTGGGCTGTCCTAAATATGCCCTGAAAAGCCTTCAGCTGATCCAGAATTCTGCAGCCAGAGTCCTGACCAGAACCAGCAGGAGAGATCATATTTCTCCAGTTTTAGCATCTCTTCATTGGCTGCCTGTTGAATCTAGAATAGAATTTAAAATCCTTCTCCTTACATATAAAGCCCTCCACAACCAGGCACCACTATATATCAAAGACCTCATTGTTCCTTATATACCAAGCAGAGTACTTCGTTCGCAGACTGCAGGCTTACTTCTGGTTCCTAGAGTCTCAAAGAGCCGAGCAGGAGGCAGAGCCTTTGGTTATCAGGCCCCTCTCTTATGGAATAAGCTCCCAGTTAGTGTTAGGGAAGCAGACACCCTCCCCACCTTTAAGACTAGGCTGAAGACTTATCTTTTTGATAAGTCCTATAGCTAGGGATGGTTAGCATCCCTTAGTTATGCTGCTATAGGTTTAGACTGCTGAGGGACATTTCCTGATACACTGAGCTTCTTTCTTTTTCTCTTTATCTCTTTCTTTTACCCCCCCATAACAGTGTTGCATCATTAACATGTATGTCTCCTGTCTCAGCAGGTCTCCCTGGCCGGGAGTAGCAGTTCCTGTTGTCTGTTGTCTTTCTGTCCTCTTCCCCCCACACAGCAGAGGCAGATGGCTGCCTGTCCTGAGCCGGGTTCTGCCGGAGGTTTCCTTCCTGTTAAAAGGGAGTTTTTTCCTTCCCACTGTCGCCAGTGTGCTTGCTCAGGATGGGAGATTGAGTTGGACTCAACTCAATCTGTTGGTTTCCTTATATAGGCTGTTATGAATTGGCCTTCATTATGTTTTCCCCTCTGTCTGTAAAGCGTCTTGAGATGGCATTGCTGTGATTTGACGCTATATAAATAAAGTTGAATTGAATTGAAGTTGAATTGAATGTGGATGATGTATAAGCCACATGAAGGCGGGCGGCAGGCAGGTTTGTTCGCTACATGCAGGTTTGCACAGGGAAGCTGCCATGACGGACACACTGACAAGCACC
The DNA here is from genome assembly GCF_933228915.1 of Telmatherina bonti. Taxonomy (NCBI): domain Eukaryota; kingdom Metazoa; phylum Chordata; class Actinopteri; order Atheriniformes; family Telmatherinidae; genus Telmatherina; species Telmatherina bonti. The sequence goes on along the minus strand of NC_136618.1, from coordinate 6,575,395 downwards.
AACTAAAGTCCGTAACTCCAACAGGCAACGTAAAGCGGTCTGGTGACCAATGAGAGGACGCTGACAATCTGACAGATTTAAAGCTTCAGTAACGAGGCTGATGAACAACAGGTGTGGACTCCACCCAGGTGGAGTGGATCAGAAATACCTGCAGCAGACAAGCGTGGAAAACCCTGATGGGTAGAATGAGTCATTTCACCTCACCTTCCTCTTCTTGCTTTCATCTATTCAGATCAGTGATACGGCTTTGTGTTACCATGCAGACATACATTAATCTGCATCATGAGCTTAGAAACAAAACAGAAGAAATTCTACAGCTTCTCTAAGAAACAAACAAGAATCATCAGAAACAGCAGGAAGACAAACTGGGAAAATAATGATCAACTTAACGGTACCTGCAGATTAAACCTGCAGGGCAACACAGTGTGTGTTAGTAGGAGTGTAAATACGATGAATAAATATGAGAAGGATCATGCAAATGTAGCCACGCCCCCTTTTAGGACCAGAAACAAGAAAACCATCCTAAAGATGTTTAATCCAACTAAACGAGATTTTACTCAGCATTTTCCCTTTAATCTTCATGTGCAGAACCAGCACCAGCAAATAAAACTCCCATCAGGACCAGAACCAGCAAAGAAAACCTCCATCAGGACCAGAACCAGCAAAGAAAACCTCCATCAGGACCAGAACCAGGAAGGAAAACCTCCATCAGGACCAGAACCAGCAAAGAAAACCTCCATCAGGACCAGAACCAGGAGGGAAAACCTCCATCAGGACCAGAACCAGGAAGGAAAACCTCCATCAGGACCAGAACCAGGAAGGAAAACCTCCATCAGGACCAGAACCAGGAAGGAAAACCTCCATCAGGACCAGAACCAGGAAGGAAAACCTCCATCAGGACCAGAACCAGCAAAGAAAACCTCCATCAGGACCAGAACCAGGAGGGAAAACCTCCATCAGGACCAGAACCAGGAAGGAAAACCTCCAGCAGAACCAGAACCAGGAAGGAAAACCTCCATCAGGACCAGAATCAGGAAGGAAAACCTCCATCAGGACCAGAACCAGGAAGGAAAACCTCCATCAGGACCGGAACCAGGAAGGAAAACCTCCATCAGGACCAGAACCAGGAAGGAAAACCTCCATCAGGACCAGAACCAGCAAAGAAAACCTCCATCAGGACCAGAACCAGGAGGGAAAACCTCCATCAGGACCAGAACCAGGAAGGAAAACCTCCAGCAGAACCAGAACCAGGAAGGAAAACCTCCATCAGGACCAGAATCAGGAAGGAAAACCTCCATCAGGACCAGAACCAGGAAGGAAAACCTCCATCAGGACCGGAACCAGGAAGGAAAACCTCCATCAGGACCAGAATCAGGAAAGAAAACCTCCATCAGGACCAGAACCAGGAAGGAAAACCTCCATCAGGACCAGAACCAGGAAGGAAAACCTCCATCAGGACCAGAACCAGGAAGGAAAACCTCCATCAGGACCAGAACCAGGAAGGAAAACCTCCATCAGGACCAGAATCAGGAAAGAAAACCTCCAGCAGAACCAGAACCACGAAGGCTAAAGAACTGATTCCCAAACTTTCCAAGCTGAATTAAAACTGGGATGTGGATGATGGGTCGGGAACGTTCCGTCTGCTGATGCAACAGAACGAACTAACCCGGGTCTGGTTGAGGTTCGTCCGTTCAGACTTCTGCCCGACCAGCCTGGTGGGCGACCGAGCGGCGGAAGGAGGCCGAGCTCCGATGAGCCAAGATGGCCTCCGTTTGACGCTCGCCCGTCGCCTCTGACAGCTGAATTAAACACTGGTTCTGAATTAACAGGAACCAGCTCAGCACCGGTTCCGTCCAGTGGAGTCTCGGGTCCTTCTGAAGAAAGCAAATCCAAGTGTCCGTCTAGCGCGACGTGATGCTATGAAAGGTTGGAGACATCGTGGTTCATGGAGGATCTGGTAGAAACCACCGTCTGTGTTTCAGAAACCAGAAGCACTTTGGTGAAAAACGGCGACTTCCCTCCTGTTTAATCTGGTTCTCTCACACGTCTGGCCGCGTTCGCCACCTTCAGAGCTGAAACGTAAACCCAACATTCCTCACGTGTGCTGTCATTGCTTGTGCATGATTTCCTTCCCCATCTTTCACCCCCCCAGTGCTTGGATTGTTCTTTATTCACGCTCACTTCCTGCGTAAATAAGGACAAGTCAAGTGTAAAGTGAGTCTTGCAGCTGGTTATAAACTTGTATGGAGTCGGTGAATTCCGTCGGGATAGCAGGCAGTCCCACGCTCTTCCTGCCTTTCACATCACTTCCCAGGAAGCAGGTTGGCATGGCGATGATTCCTGCAGCTTCCAGCCTACTGAACCAAACTGAGCAATGTAGGTAAAGTTTTAACACTAATTCTTTTGTCTTCAAATATAGATCTGGACTATATGCTGAAGAAGTAATCAGCTCTTCGTATGTTAATTACAGATATGAAGATAGCAAACAGCTCCTTGGTAATGACCTCCCCTGAGCCTCTGCGCGGTTATCCAGCAGCGTGCTAATGGGGTTACTCCCATTCCTCTGTGGCTTTCAAACCGACATCTAGGAGACCACATAAGCATTATCGGAGTAAACACTGAACATTTACATATTCATTATTGCAAACATGACCCAAAATAGCACGATTAAAACACTGAGATGAAAGATTTAACATCCTTGAACAGTAGAGAGCTAAAAGGAAAAAAGACAAAGAAAAAAAGGAGTTTTGTAGTCAAAGTTTCTCTAATTCAGCCAATCGCAGAGGACTTCTGCTCAACTGTTTTCAGTCATACTAAGGATGCCATGTCCCAGGGAACCCGAGTCCGGTCCTCCAGATCCAGCTTCCTGCAGCTTTTAGACGCATCGCTCCTCCAACACACCTGAATCAAATGGCAGAACTGCTCCGTCTGCGTTGGATCCTGCTCTGCAGATGCCTGTAAATGACTCTTTCATTTGATGGGTGTGTGTTCACACCAGGATAGTCCGCTAGACTCCGGCCTTGTCCACACGTAGCAGGTATCTGACAAAACGAAGATATTTCTCCCCAATTCGGCCTGTTATCCGCACATAAACGCAGATTTCTACAACCAAAAACCTATTCTGAAAACCTCCGACCAAACTGAAGATGTGTGAATGTGGACATATTTAACCGGGGTTCTTAACGTCACCGCCTGCGACAGAAAATACCACGACATGACGTGCGACCGTTGTTTCCAACAGCATAGACGTCCTCAGAACTGTGTTGGTGTTATTAGTTGTCCAGACGCTGTGTGTGTTTTCACCGTGCCGTCAGTACCGCTCCACGTAGACGACGTTAAGGAGAGTTATTTTCCTCCACCTAACCAGATCCCGTTAGCGGCGCGTGTAGAGTGTTTGTGGAAGTGACGTGGTGAGATGGAAGGCTATTCTGATTGGACAGGATTAGGGACGCTACCGCCGCCTGAAGGTTGGATATGCTGATGAATGAGTTAACAACGCGGTGATGCGAATCGGTGCGGATGGGTTTGTTTTAGAAAACGAGGTCATGTTAACTCATTTTGTTTTACTGTCCGGAGGACGAAAGATGTTCGGTTTTACGAAAACCCGGCTCGAGTTTTGTGGTCATGGTTTGATTGGAGACGTAAGACATTCAACTCTCCACCAGAGGAGGCGCTGCACCAAGAGTTACAGAAGGAGAGCACAAGACACACAACAAAGAAGAAAACTGCTTCATCTACTAGACCACGTCGGCTTTGGTTCAAATTTAATTTGTTCGCACATTCACACAAAACCCAACAAAGTAGACCATCAAGCCGAGCTGGACTTGAATCAGAAAGGCTGGTGTGGCGTTGATCCTGACGGCAGGATGGATCCATGATGTCATGATGTTTCCAGCTGAACTGGAGACTCATCAGACCAGCAACGTTTCTCCATCTTCTATTGTCCAGTTCTGGTGAGTCTGTGTGAATTGTAGCCTCAGTTTCCTGTTCTTACTGACAGGAGGGAACCCGCTGTGGTCTTCTGCTGCTGGAGACCATCTGCTTCCAGGCTGGATGTGCTGCATCATCTCTATCATCTCGAACCAGTCTGTCCATCCTTCTCTAGATATTTTCTCCTCTTCAGACCTCTGGACACACTGGAGATGGTTGTTTGTGAAAATCCCAGCAACCATGACACGTTCAAAGCCACTTAAATCTCCTTTCTTCCTCATTCTGATGCTCGGTTTGAATTTCAGCAAGTCGTCTTCACCACGTCGACATGCTGCCATATGATTGGCTGAAAGTTTCGCCAAACGAAAACCCAAAGCGAAATCCAGTGATACGCCGTTTCCATCAACGTGATCTGGGTCACAACTTGTTGCCGTTTGTTCAGTGTGCGAAGCTTTAAGGACATCTGTTCCAACAGAAGCTCCAGTATAGTTTAGGTCTTAAGTTGGAGTAATTTATCAGGGATTTCACAGACTGTAGGAATCCCCACGGAAACACACTGTGCATTTAATTTTCCCTGATGTTCGTTGTTTTACGATGCTGATGTGAACAGTAGTCGGTGTTTGGGAAGCCATTTGAACACTGGTGGTTTAATAAACACCATCTGCTGATATAATAACCCTGAAAATGGTGCATTCAGATGCTGTTGTGTGTGCTGTGCAGGGCAGCATTCACAAAGCATTTAAATACTCTCCCAGAGACCTTTAGATAAGGGATAAACCGGTACCAGACCTGTCCTGTGTGTTGATACCAGAGAGACTGTATATAGAAAGCCTCCGTAACGTCACCCGTAGGTTTCTGAAGAGCTGAACTGAAGCTCGGTGGGCGGTTCCTACCATCACCATCTTGGCAGGGGCATGCGTGTCGTCTCACCCAGAAAATACAAATATGGGCAAAGAGGTGGAGCTGAGAGGGGGGCTGTGAGCATCATGGCGGATGATTGACATCTAGCGAACTCCGAGCTTTCTGTAGCTAAGAGCTAACTGAGCTAACCCGGAGATAACAGGAGCTAACCAGCTAACGGAGGTGAGCGGGCTAAAGCTAAGTCACGTTGTTAACCGGCTAAAAACCGCGGTTGTTCTACGTTCTTCTGACTTGAAGCGGGAGATCGGGTACCTGTCAATCAAAAGGACACGCCCCTAAATATGCCGAACTTTGAGATTAAATTACTTTAAAACGGGCGAGTTAGAAAAAATTGACTCCCCAAACAGTTGTCATGAAGGTAAACCTGACCTATTAAACCTAAAATGTTTTTATTCCTGCTGTAAACATGTTTATTTCTGCTGTAAACATGTTTATTCCTGCTGTAAACATGTTTATTTCTGTTGTGAAGTTGGTCTTTTTAACATGGGAGTCTATGGGGATTCGCTGTTTTGCAGCCCCTAGTGGATGAAGGGGGAACTGCAGATTTATGCACTTCTGCATAGGCTTTGTGGTATAGGCTAAAGGTACGTTGGAGCAGAGAAACATCTAAGACCGGCAGGACACTGGCCTAAGAGGTCAGGAGTTGGTGAGCCCTGCTTGCATCTCAGTGCATCTACACCGCAGCCCCTTGGCAGGCCTACACAGCTACCTCTCCGGCCTTTATGCATTCCAGCCGACCTGCTTGCTGCTCTCTTTGTCCTCTCTACATGAGGAAAGCTATCTTGACAGAAGCAGATAAGCATCGAGCAGACGCTTGGAAACACATAAAAGAAGTCAGAGAGGGAGAGAGTTGTTTCACAGAACACACAATCTTCCCTTGCAGCCACGTCTTGTTTGTACACTGGAGAGGTGGCAGGATCTCGTGTTTCACCAGCCCTTGTCAGGCAGCTTTGCTGCTGCACCGACTACTGCTGTCATCCTGGTGCGCCCACTTCTTACCAACAGCATGCAGTGTACAGCTGGACTGCTTCGCATCTTTCAGGCGTCGCTGCAAACGAGACACAACGGGGGAAAACAGAAATCAGAGCAGCCAAGTCAGGCCTCAGATGGGCTTTTCCCTGCTTAGTTCATGCACCTTCCTTTGTCTCAGGCCTTTTATATTCTCCCAGCCTCTCAAATGATGTAACTTGACTCCAGGCTGATGTCTATCACAGTCCTCATTACACCTCTGTTGTCCTTTCCCAGACCCACATAGAAGATCCTCTGTCCCAGATGGTCCTTTTCCAGCCCCGACATTGTCTCCAGGAGCGCTCCTGTATAATGACATGAGGCAGGTTCCATGAAATGCAAAAGGTCAAGCTTCTGTACTTGCACTACTTAGCTGCAGAGACACAGGAAACGTGGTACAGATAGCTTGTAATGCTGCGAGTTCCCGAGGAGGACTGACGAGAAGCGACAGTAGATGCTGCTTGTAGAAGGAAGCCGGTGACGTGAATTTCATTCACGCAGCAACATTCATTCATATCGGCTTCGCGATGGAATATGAAATCTAAATTCATGAGAAATATTCTGTGCAGCAGAAAAACAAAAACAAAAAGTCAAAGAGTTCCTTCAGACTCTTGTTCTTCCCAAGCAATCAGTCCTCTCCCTGAAGTTTGAATGGTTTGTGATGATGATTAGTTGACCACGTTGCAGAGCGGAGGAGTGGATGCAGATGCAGCTAATTCCAGCCGTGCATGCAACGCTGATTGTGTGGTGCAAAGTGCTAGCATCTAATCAATACAGTCAGCAGTGCTAGCCCCTGCTTCGTCGTTGGAGGGCTCAGCACCTGTGTCTGCAGGACTCTGTTCATTTCAGCTTGATTACAGCTCAGCTGTTTCCAAAAAGTCTTCAATTAGTGGAGTTGGGGAGCTGTTCAATCAGAGTAATGTGAGGGTTGAAGTTAAACAAAAGGCTGCATGTATCATCGATGCACAGGCATGGTTTTAATTTGAAAGCATAAAGAAACAAGTGATGCATGCTGAAACAAGCTTCCTCACATCCATACCTGGTTATGTTTACCTTCAATAGCAGTTCTAACAGGCGTATATATCATTTGCATATAAAAATAAGTACTTCTGTATGGTGTAGAAAGCTGTGTGCACTAATGCAGCGTGTAGCCATCACACAGTGTGGAGAAAGTGCTGCAGGCTATCATTCCCCAGCCTTTGTTTTTCCTTCTTTTGAAGCAGCAGACGGGCCGCAGAACGACTCCATTAATGCAGAAGCTATTTCCAAAATCAAACGAAACACCCCACCCAGAGAAATGACAACCGTTTCCCTGCTTGCCCCTGGTCCTTCTCATTTACTCATCACAGAAAAGGGGGTCATGATGGTGGTGGTGGGGGTGTACAGTAAAATACTGTGTGGAGTCAAAATGAAATTGTCTCCTGTCGTTTCTTTCAGGAATGTTCTGCAGGAATGGTGCAATGTGAAGCGGAAACACCAGAAGATTGTCCTGCTGTTGTGGAGACGTTTTCCACCGATTCCTTCTGATTCTTCACAACGTTCTAAGCTGATGTGATTGGCTATTCAAAAAAACTTTAATTTCTGTCTTGATTTATTTATTTTGAAGGCCATGGGAAGGTTAAAGTCATAGACTGTATATAGAGATGGACGTAGCCTCCGTGACGTCACCCGTAGGTTTCTGAAGAGCTGAATTGAAGCTCGGTGGGCGGTTCCTACCATCACCATCTTGGCAGGGGCATGCGTGTCGTCTTGTCCAGAAAATACAAATAAGAGGCGGAGCTGAGAGGGGGGCTGTGAGCGTCATGGTGGATGATTGACATCGAGCGAACTCCAAGCTTTCTGTAGCTAAGAGCTAACCGAGCTAACCCAGAGATAACTGGAGCTAACCAGCTAACGGAGGTAAGCGGGCTAAAGCTAAGTCACGTTGTTAACCGGCTAAAAACCGCGGTTGTTCTACGTTCTTCTGACTTGAAGTGGGTACCTGTCAATCAAAAGGACACGCCCATAAATATGCCGAACTTTGAGATTAAATCACTTTTAAATGGGCGAGTTGCAAAAAAAATTCACTCCCCCCCACAGTTGTCATGAAGGTAAACCTGACCTATTAAACCTAAAATGGATTTTTGAACCAGGCTGTAAACATGTTTATTTCTGCTGTAAACATGTTTATTTCTGCTGCAAACATGTTTATTTCTGCTGTAAACTTGTTTATTTCTGCTGTGAACATGTTTATTTCTGCTGTGAACATGTTTATTTCTGCTGTAAACATGTTTATGTCTGCTGTAAACGTGTTTATTTCTGCTGTGAACATGTTTATTTTTGCTGTGAACATGTTTATTTCTGCTGTAAACGTGTTTATTTCTGCTGTAAACATGTTTATTTCTGCTGTGAACATGTTTATTTCTGCTGTGAAGTTGGTCTTTTTAACATGGGAGTCTATGGGGATTTGCTCTGTTTTGCAGCCCCTAGTGGATGAAGGGGGAACTGCAGTTTTATGTACTTCTGCATAGGCTTCACTTTTAACCGCCGGAGGTTGCCGCTTGGTTTGTAGGCATCCCTACTAAAACACACCTGACTCAAATGAATGGCGCATTAAGAGGGTTACTAAGCAACAGGTCAGTCACTTGACTGGGTTGGGTTTTAGAGGGGCATTAGCTGTCACTAAAAGGAATAATTCTATGTTTGCAATATTCAGGTGTTTCTATTGAACGATATTTAGCGCTTACGCCTCATCCGACTGATGAGATTTTACGAGAATTGCAGCTTGTGCAAGCTAGACATGTTGCGTTATTTTAGGGTTTTCCACTTGCTGCGGAGAATTTGCTACACCTTTTCAAAGCTTTTCTCCCTCATTTTCTTTTCTAAAACTCTGACATCCACTGTTTGTTTCGCATCGCGCCATCTTTACCAGAAATGAACTGGTTACGACGCCCCACGTCACTTCCGCGTAAATGAAAAAAACAAAACAAAACCAGTTTCCGTTACACTTTTGCGATGTATTTCTTCATTGAAACGTCTGATAAACCACCTCATGAGAGCGTAAAAACTTTTTAGCGGTTTTTAAAACTTTGTTTTTAAATGTAGCTTTTTATATTAGTGGTTTATTTTAATGCGATATTTAGTTTTGGTTCAGCTCCAGGTGTGATGGAAGCACTGCTTATGTTTAAGTATTTAAAAACCAGTTGGGTGGCTTGGACTCAACCCCTGTGGCATTCAATTCCACCTTGTATTTAGTGTCTCTTTGCAGATGGTCACCTGCTGTGGGAGTCGCTGCTCACACCACTGATGGCTGGAATCCTAATTAAGTCATGTGGAAATATTGCAACCAAGCATGGTGGTGGTACTAATTGTTTGCATCAGCTGACTAAAGAAGGATTGCATCATGGACTTAATGAGAGAAGAAGAATCTCTAATGCCACCCCAAGAGGATAGGACCAGCTTATGAGACAATGGAAGCTATTTAGTGTCTATTTGCAGTAAAACAAATCAAGCGTATAAATATGTCTTTGGATTCTTGCATTATTCCTGCTCAGCAGAGTTTCTGTGGTGTTTCAGTGCAATGCTTTTCTGGCTTTTTCAGGAGAGAAGAGAAGAAGAGGGAGGTTTGGAGGAGGAAGCTGTGTGTGTGTGTGTGTGTGTGTGTGTGTGTGTGTGTGTGCGTGTGTCTGGGGGGTCTGCCTCTCATATTCTCAGCATGGATCCTGCAGAAAGTCATTACCCACTACAATAGAATTTCTGCTCTATTTGTGAGGCGCATTTTTCCATCTGGCCTCTGAAGTGGGCCACCATCAGTCCGGAGTCTGGAGAAGTGCCCCAGACCAACCGCTGCTGCAGAGACGCCATGCTGTCTGAGGACGCATGGCGTCTCATGGCGGCCATTCTCATGCAACAAAGCGGCCAGGCCACCGCAGGCGAGGAGCCGCGCCGCCGTTTAGAAACAGATGGTTTGACGTCTTATCCAGTGAGGTTCAGCCGTATTCCGTCTCCAGAGGCTGGACATCTCTGGAGGGCGTGGCCTGAACGCCACCGCGCATCAACATGGAAACCAGTCAACTCGTCTAAAGTGTCGGCTGGAAACGACTCGTCTCCGTTGGATTTTCCCAACGATCCAAACCGCGGGAGGAACTTTGCCATGAGATGTTGGATCCACACTTCCTGCAAAGCCCCAGTCCTCCCACCGTCATCCCAGTATGTGGGAATAACCTGAGCCCTCACCTTTTCTCTCCTTTCGCTTCGGTTTCGCAGCGCGTTGCGTTTCTTTGGTTGTTGTCTTGGTAACCGGGAAGCCGCCCAGTTCAGCGCCGGACCCACAGGAAGGAGGCGAGGCTCTGATCTGGTCTTCTTCCACGAACCAGAACAAGCTGACAAAGTCGCTCAGAAAGTCTGCTTTACGTCCAGCGTGATAACATCCACCAGAGACGCACGTCTTCAGAGCGAGCGCCCGTTGGCTTTGAAGACGTCTGTTTGTGTTTCTGACTCCAACACAAAGCCGGTGGCGTTTCCACAGCGAAGCGGCCCACCTGCTCCGTGTTTGTCCAACAGACAGACGGATACTCTGTCTTTATTTAAGACGGGAAATTTGATTAGAAGATTACTAATTCATCCTGCCAAAGCTTGGCTGACTCGCAGGTTTGATGTTTTTGGATTGACGAAGAGTTTATTTTCCTGCTGATGGGAGTAGATAGACGGGTGTAAACAAAGCTTCCTACAGAAACACGGTAATAACTTTCCAACAAACACTCATCAGGTTACAGGAAAGTCTCCATCATCCGACTCCTCGGTGAAGACTTCCTCCGTATGCGAACTCGTCGTCTTAATTTCTGTTAGCGTTCCCTGCGGAGAATACACACCGACGCATGCACGTGAAGAGCGCACACACACACCCAGCTTCTGTGGCTTTATGAAGCAGCATTTCCCAGGAGGCTGAGGAGGTGTCACGTAGATCATTTTCTCATTTCTCCTTCAGATGAGAGCTTGTTTAGACCCCCCCCCCCGTCCGCTTTGCAAGCACAAACTAAAGTGACTGGAGTGAATGAAGACGCTCAACAGGATATCATAGCTGTCAAGGCAATATTACATCCATGAATTGTTCCTTGGACCATTGTTAAATTGAATCATGCTTCAGCTGAAGGATCAACATCATCTGCATACAAATTATGCCAAGATTTCAGAAGAAAAGCAGAAGAGTTTCTCACAGTGACGCAGGAAACGGCTGCGTTTGTCCCCGTCGGGCACTTTAAGGCCCCTGAAACCAGATCTCAGACATATTCAGAGTATCGGAGAAATCTCCCCCCGTGGAGGCTGACCTATCACGTGGGAACCAATCAGCTCTGCTTCGCAGATATGCGGCGTGACTCCTGTCTGTCAGCGGTGCGCGGGACTGAGCGACGCGATAAGGACGTCCAGACCCCGTCGCCCACTGCCCGCCGCAGACAATGTGACAGATCATGAAATTAACAGCCAGCTCTTCTCCTTTTTGACGTGCAGAGACATTCCACAAACAGAACTGCTACCCAGAGATAGCGGAGAAGGCAATCATCATGAGAGACGGGGGGCGGGGGGAGGCGGTGGGGGGACGGGTAGAGGAGAGGATGAGCAATTTGTTGTGCTCAAGAAGTCGTGCTGTTTCCTGAAACATCACCTGGAAGTGGGGGAAATATAATCCTGGGTTTGCTATTCGATATCCCCCAAAATCTGATTTCCTCCAAACATTTTGCAACAAATACGAAGCGTTTGTGTGGAGACACTGCCGCCGTGCATCACGGGCACCAAGTTACCACGGCGACTCAGACACACGCTGTGCATTTCACTCGTCTAGAGAGGTCGCCGTTCCTCGACGGCACAGTTAAAGCCGGGGTTGGTCATGTCAGGGAGCTAGCTAGATCTGAAAGCGGCACCCTGTCTTGGCTCCTCCCCCTTTTGGTTGGCTCCTCCTCCTTTACCCCCCTTTTTTCTTACCTCTGCCAAAGAGGTTTTGTTTTTACAGCCGTTTATCTGTTTGTGTTCAAGATAAGTCAAATTTCTGGACCGATTTTTATGAAATTTTCAGGAGTTGTTGGAAATACTGAAATGAAGAACTGATTTAATTTTGGTGATGATCCGGATCACCGTTTGGATCCAGGAACTTTTTAAATGCCAAGGCGGAGGTTCGCAGCTTTTTCCACCAACGATTTTCTCTTTCTCGGCTGTTTAGCAGGAGGAGGCAAATAAACCGAGCCGGGTCGGGAAATCCTTCCTGCATTTTCTCAGCCATGTTTGTCTTCCGAGTTTCTTCTTCACTACTTTGTATTTTCATCCTAACATGCTGTTTATATGCACGGTGTGGCTATCAGGTATGCGCTGCTGGAGGGGGAGGAGGGGAGCCGGGAGAAGAAGCTACGAAATATAAGAAATGAACAACTCCATTTGGGTCGGAACGTTTGGATTGGTCAGAGTTTTTACAGATTTACAGTAAACTGAGGGGTCTAACTATATTTCTTATTGTTCATGATTACAGAATGTATAGACTACTATCAGGGACCGCTTCACCCAGAGGAACACGTCTCTGAGAAGGAGGACCTACTGGAGATTTATCCTCCGTATTAAGTTCCACGGCTACTGAATGATAAAGTTTGCAGAAACTCTCGTGTCTGGACGACGTCGGCATGTCAGCGCCGCTCGTACAGAAGCAAAACAAAGTTTCACAACGTTACTGTTGCTTAGTTTTCATGGGAAAGGTCGGCAGAGGAAGAGTTATTCCCCGACATCATCCTCCTCGTATTTCTTTGGTTCCATCGTGGTCGACGTCTCAGCAGCCTGAGAACCATCCGCTGCTCCAGCACAACCCTGCTTTCAGATCCAGGTGATCTGAAAGGCACCAGCACATTAAATGTGTTATTATTATTAATATCTATAAAATTCCACGGCGGTCGCCTCCGTCGCCGTGTTCGGGACTGCCGCGCTGCTCGCTGGCCATATGAAGGTATTTATGAACAGCAGCATCAGGCCTTTCCCAGATATAATTTAAAGATATCCATCAGTGCCGTGTCCTGTCTGCAGGCCTCTGAGCGGCTCTGTGGGATGACCAATGGGCCTCGGACCGGGCCGGCTCTGCTCCAGCTGATAACCTCCCAGACAGCAGCGCCCAGCGAGACCAGAGTCTGGAGCACATTTTCTGCTTGGATGGACCCAATGTTTCTGGAATCCCATCGACTCTCCGGCTGCTGATCTCGGTAAGGATAAAGAAGGAGCGAGGTGACAGCGGGGAGATGTATGAACCTGTTTTACTGATGGAAGGAGAGATTGTGAGGACCGGAGAGGCGGGTGGGCTCCAGTAGAACCTGTTCTCCCATTTCACAGCTGAAATGTCAAATCTGCCCGTTTTGTTCCGTTCCCATGTTTCAGTTCATCTTACGTCTGAAATCCGATGCAGGACGTCCTCCTCTGGCTGCCTGTCAATCAACTTCACACATTTATTCTAGTTATGGAAGATTTTTACAGACACAAAAGCAAAGTTAAGAATTTTTCAACAATGAATTCTAACCACTCAGAGGACATTTAGAGTTCATGTGAACTCATTTTAAAGGCTTCAGAGACTTTTTTATCATAAATAATGTGACCTGAGGCCGCGTGATGGACTGCGACCCGTCCAGGTGTACCCGCCTCCCGCCTGATGATCTAGTTATTCTCATCCAGTTGTTCTCTTAGTCATGACTTCACCTGAAAGCGGTTTCTACTGGTTTCCAGTAAGATGCATTTGTACTGGAAAAAGTTCAGACATTTACTAAAAAGAGGGTTAAAACATATTCGTTGATGTAAAATGGCGCCCAACGTTGCCTCGTTGTGAACAAACAGCTGTTTGTTTGCTCAGTAAACATGATGTTTTCTCCGTCAGGTCAGAAGAAAGTGCTGCTAAATGCAACCATCACCTCATAATGAATCATTTCTGATGAACTGATCCCATAAAACTGATTTAAATCTGCTGAAAACTGTTTCCAACATCGTCCTTCTACACCTTTGTGACAGTAAATTGGTTTTTAAATGAGGAGACTGAACCCGACACCCTCCTACATCGTTGCTCGCGGCGCATCGCTCGGATATTAGCCAGAAAACTTAAAGTTCTGATTAATATGTAAAACCTTTCCAGCCCTCAGAGAGAGTGAGCTGCTTTCTTTACCTGAGCCAGAGCAGGTACAGTACCGTGAAGGGAGCACGGTTATGAAATGCCACGTTGAATTTGGCCATTTGGTTGAGACACTGCGGTTGCAGCGCTCTGAGGTTTCTAACACAATGAAAGGAAAGTTCTGCTCGCCGTGGCCCGACTCTTTTAGCCTCCAGGACCGCGGGGACCGTGCTCTCCTGCATGTGTGTTCCCCTCGCCGTTCAGAGTGACGTAGCCGTTACCTGCTGCAAGGTGCGAAACATCCAGAGAAGCTCCCCTCATCCCTCTTCCTCTTCCTGCCAGACGTGCTCTCATGCATGCAGGCTCGGCTCGATAAAACGCCGCGCAGCCTGGCTTCAGCCGTGTAACATCCTGACTGATGGCTCCCCCAGCAGCGCGCTAAATGACTGGGACCATAACCATTAGAAAATATGGAACACGAGCACTTTGCTAGCGTTCAGAAACATACACCAGCGATTAATCAGCCTTTCCCGTCTCCGACGCTCGCTGCTGGATGGCGTTGGCACCAGGGCCGACTGCGTGCTGCGGAGGCCAATAAAAAGGCTGATTCTCTGGAAGGAGGCGGACGCCGCCGGGCTACCCGCCATCGCTGGAGCCCGGTGATGTACTGGGTCATTAAAACTCAGCGACACCTGATACTGGACGGCTGCAGGGGGCCGGGGGTTTGCTCCCATCACAACTTTTACAAACCAGCTAATTTCTTGAGAGGAATCTGTGTCCGGGTTCGATCCTAATCCAGTCAGGGAGGTGTGTGTGGATCAGCGAGGGGGTGTAGGCCCACATCCCCGCCGGCTGATTGGAGCTTCAGAGAACTCTGCAGCTTTCAGCCAGACTCATTATGCAACCTGTTTGAAAGCAGGTGTGATCGGCGCAGCTTAGGATCCTGACGCCACCGTGGAAGCAGCGCTCCAATTCAGCCCAAATCATCGGCGTGTTTAGCTGGAGTGCAGCTGTATGAGGAGCAGTGAAACCAGACGGCTGAGCCGATCCGGTGCCCCTGCCCGTGACAAGAAACCCCGTTGAAGTCAGACAAGAGAACGCAGCACATGCGGCGCCGGCTAGCTAACACACATACTGCTCGATACAGAGTTTAAAACTTAAAGATTTCTTTCTGCATATGAACTGGAAATACAACAATAAACTTAGAGAACCCGATTTTTTCACATTCGCTCTTTTAAAGTGGAACTATTCTGTGCATTTCAGGCTATTTTATTTTTATTTCTGAGCCCAGAAGGGCTGGGATTGATGGAGTTATTGTCACAAATGGCTTTATTTACTTCAGACCGACCCTCTCCGTAGGCTGTCAGATCAGCCTGCGGGCAAAACGAGTGGATTGAGACTCTTCCGCATTAAGCCCCGCCTCCCACCACCGCACCTGCTTTCGCCGTCATTGTAACATCTCATAAACAGAAGGATTAGGCTAATAATAAAAAAAAACAACAAAAAACTACAATGTCAACACATAGCATGCAGCCCTACATGTTGGAACCTGAATCAGAGCCTGAAAACGAAGTGGAAAACAGCAACCCACAGCAACGAATGCAGCAGGATGTCTCTCTTTGGTAAACTCACCAGCCATCGTTGGAAATAACTTTATCCCACGTTTTCCACCCGCCTGATGTATTTGTACATGCCCTTGTTAACCAGTAGAAGGTAACCAATCACCGAACCTTATCCACCGGGACGTCACAAGGATTTCCACGTAGAAAAAACTCTCTAAAACGACGCGTTTTTCATCACCATGGAAACCGAACAGAGAGCGTGCTGGAACTCAAACTCAAACATGTGTTTAGGTGATAAAAAACAGTGCCGTTCACATGTCTGATGAGGATTCAACACTGTAACACTGTAGAAAGCTCAGAAAACTCCAAATACCAGAATAGGAACCATTTAAAGAAAGCAAATTATCATCAAGCGCTCCAAACAGGCTCAGCTTCCTGCGCAGCAGCAGCCGGAAGCAGAACCGTTATGAACGTACATTAAATTAACCACGAAATTCACAAATTAATTTTTTTTTGCTAATAATACAAAAAAATGGTTACATACTAAAACATAATACAGAATAAAAATTAAATGAACGAATAAAAAGAATAAAAGAAGAGAAGGATGTTTAGTGGAATGAATGACATGTTACACCGGCGCTCGTCCATTTGGGGTTTTTACTCGTCGGATTTGACTTCAGGAAGAAGGCAGAGAAACTTCCAGGACTGCTTTTGAGGGAACCTTGAGGCAAACACGGAGCTTTTGGGGGGGGGGGGGGGGGGGGGGGGGGGGGGGGGTGAAAGTGGAGTTGTGAAGCAGGTGATGTTGAGCTGTTTGTTGCCCACAAACATCCCGGCGTAGACGCTCGGCTGTATTCGACACATGAAAGCCTGGCCTCATTTCAAAGTTTCCAAAGAGAGCGCAGTCTGCAAAACACCTGTGAGATAACACTCAGGGAGGATTAAACCGCCATCCTCGCTCTCTCTCTCCTTCTCCTTTCAAGTGAAAACTGCGACCGCGGCATTCCTGCTGGCTCCAAAAGGCCAACCCGCTGATATCATTCACAAGTAAACCCCTTCGGATTTGTTTACTTGATCCAATATTTATGCTCTGCATGTGTTAGCGGATGCAAAACAGTTTGTGCCGACAACAAACGGGACGCTCGGATTAATCCAGGGAAGAAATAATACAAGCGCAGGAAAGGTTGAATAAAAAGCAGCAGAGAGGAATCTTTCCTGCTCGACAGGGAGAGTGCAGCAGGAGTAGAGCCTGCGAGGAATTATGGCCGCCGTTTCAACGTGCTCAACGTCTCTGCAGCTCATTTGCACGGCGGCTTGTTGACAAACTGCTGCACATGTCTGGCCACAGCTTAGACCTGCAACACCAGCGCGAAAAATCTCATTCCAGACGATGCTATGTGGAAATAACGCCACCAAAGTGCTGGGAAGCAGTAAAGTGGAGGGACTGGAGTCTGAAGTTAACAGAGACTGATCCTGCCTTCCAGCTGAGAATATGGGTCTAATAGCTGCTACGAGGTTGATGCTGTAAGCCCTCCAGGACACCATGCGAGAGTTTCTCCTCTTCTTTCATCTCATCTGATTTTCTGCAGAGGAGCTGTGTGTCTGTGTGGTAGCATCCAACCCAGCCATGAAGCGCTCCCACAGGGTGGTGTTAGGATGTCTCTGCCTCCTCTTTGCATGTCCAGACAAATTGGTCCGAGTCCTGATCTCCCCGGAGCTTCGCCCTGCAGGAAGCCATGCAGCGCTTCCAGAGAGCCAACCAGGACTCCCGCCGGAGCAGAAGTGAACAAAGCAGGACAGATTTGGTGGAGAAAACATGGCGGTGTGCTGTCGTGGTCACGCTTCGTTTCTCTGCAGGCACAATGACGGATCGAATTCAACTCAAGTCGAGTTTGAGATATTTGACTCTGCAAAGTCCCTGAAGCCTCCATACAGGTCTCAGCAGACACACACATGGCAGCAGCAGATAGAGCATCGCATAGCGCCGACACACACACAAACACCTGCACATAAACAGAAAAACACGTTTATTTTCATACTGTGGATTTATGTTGTTAAAGAGATAAAACAGACTTTTTCCTTTAATGATCATCTTTTCCTTCCAGATC
This sequence comes from Telmatherina bonti, assembly GCF_933228915.1. NCBI lineage: Eukaryota > Metazoa > Chordata > Actinopteri > Atheriniformes > Telmatherinidae > Telmatherina > Telmatherina bonti. The sequence goes on along the minus strand of NC_136618.1, from coordinate 6,557,765 downwards.
TCAACATGCAATACATACAACTTTATTTATAAGGCGCTCTACAAACAATGTTGACCAAAGAGCCACACTGTGGAGGGTTAAAAAAAAAAAAAACCAGAATAAATAACATACAGTAGGACAACTAAATATCTAAAACTCAACTCAGCTTCATTTATACAGCACTTTAACACAGCGCCAGCTGCAACAAACAGCCGAACAGTAAAAACATGCAGTGAGATTTTAACAATAGAAGTTCAGGGAATAAAAGATAAAAACAATAAAAGCAATCAGAAGTAGAAGAAATTAAAACATTAAAACAAAAACAAAGCAGTACATAAGAGAGAATAGAGAGCAGAGTCTCAAGCTGGATAAAATGCCAGATCATAAAAATAGGCGTGTTTTAAAAGTCGGCAGCGATGTCAACCCTTCTCTAAAGCATCTAAAAACAATCAAAGCAATCAAATTAAAACAATCGAAATAAAATCAGATCTAAAAATTCAACTTATTGTGCAGAAAGCCAGTTTAAACCGTAGAGATTTAAAAGCAGATGTAGTGGAGGTCTGGAGATGCACATGGAAGATACTGGGATTACTGGGAATGATTCTGAGTCAGGAAGGAGCAAAAAGATGGTCCAGCCCGGCGCTAAACGGGAGGAAATCTCACATCCATCAGCAGAAAAGCTGAGTGATGCTGAGATAACCAACCTTTCTAACATGACGGATCATTTCCTCATCATGGAGCCGTAAAGCCCAGCGAGACCTGATCCCCATCTGCTCTGCAGTGACCTGGGGCACCATGATCTGCACAACAAGGTAAAACAGGGCATGTTGACTTAAGCTAAACAAGTATTAAGGCATTATTTATCGCCCAAGGACCTCCTGATGACTCCTCACAGCGAGAACTTATCATCTATCTGCAGCTGAGGCAGACTGAAGGATCTATCGCTCGGCCCGGCCAATTAGAAAAATAATTAGAATATTAATTAGCCTCTCTCATTAGTGCACCCCGTTGTTTCAGGAAATAAGCTCACTGATGGGGAGGTGCGGCGTTGTCGTCCCTCCCAGCGGGTGTAGGTCTGCCCTGAGAACACGGGTCCCCGTCTAGGAACTGATCCGCAGGGAAGTGGGAATATGACCAGAAATGAGTCACGGAGCGGCTGGAACACAGGAAGCATGTTCTCCTGTCAAGCTGTCGTTTAAAACCACCACTTCGTGTTTGGATCCGGTTTCCAGACAGGGAGTCAGGAGGTCACGGCACCCACATGCACTCATCTCTGCAGCGTGCACGTTGTTCTACAGCAGGATCCACCTGTTTTACTGCTTCTTACGCGGACATCCAAGCAGCCAATCACGTGGCAGCATCAGACACGGGGAAACTGGTCCGAGTGTTTACTGGGATTTTCCCACAGACTCACCAGAACTGGAGAATAGAAGATGGAGAAACTGGTCTGATGAGTCTCCAGTTCAGCTCTTCTTAGTCTATGGACTCGGTCCCGCCGTGATCCCGAGCCGCTCTGCAGACCGGACCACCTGATCCAGGTCATGAGGCCATTTATCCGCCACTGCAGCTCGCCGTCTCTCGGTCACATCAGTCGCCCTGCATCTCTATGGCAACGGTTACATGATGTTTTGAAATGAGGAATTAAATAATTCAGATTTCACGTATTCTCCTACGAGTTTACATAAAAATTATTCCAAATAAACCTTTATATGAAACACTTAATTCCTCTTTAGGGCGGCGGGTTGGGAAGGGTTCTGATTGGACACGTGAAGTATGACGTAAACCGGAAATAAACAAAGTTCTCTTCCTGCTTCTCGTCTTTTCAGTCGTAACTTGTAAAAACTACATAATAAGTTCCAGTTTCGCTGCTATTTTTATTATAAATGTGAAGTAGCAGCTCAACACCAGCATACTACTTTACTTTCTGCAGCAACTGAGGAGGAGAAGAACGACAGACCACCGAACACGGGAGGCGAAACAACGCGCGTCATCGGGACAGGACAAGGTAACGAGCACGGTGGGAAAATCGAATCGAAAAATCAAAAATCGGGATTATTTTGCTTCGCAATTTTAAAATCGATTTGATGTTAAAAAATTTGATTTTTGTTTTTTTTCCAAATGAATATAATCCATTACAAAATTTTGGTCATTTTTATTGATCTTTTTACGTGTTATCTTGGGCGTGACAGCAGCAGAATGATGGTCTGCCTGCTGTCGTGTTTTTCCTCATTGAAATCAAGAAAAATGACGAGCAAAAAAAAAGTTTCTTTCCTTTTTTTTTTTTGTTTTAATCTACAAAAATTAGCAATATGGAAGAATTGTGAGAATCACAATTTAAATCAAATCGGGACAAAAGCATGTCGTCACAGCCCTAGTAACGAGCATGCTCAGAACGACCGGGATTAACTTAGAGCGGAACGAAGGTTTACATGACAGAGGAATTAAATAGTTCGGGATTAGAATACGAATAAACCAGAAACTTACATCGGAGTTTAATTCTGAATAGAAATCTGCATCATTAAGTGTTTACATGGTCATTTTTCTTTTATTCTGAATTAAAGAGGAATTAAATCTCCATGTAAACGTACAGAATGTCTCCTCATCCTGACTTTCTGTCTATGATCCCCCCCCCCCCCACCCCTCCAGTCACCTGCCTTGTTTTCCTTTGCACAGATTCCACATCCCAAATAAACAAAAGCAGAGAAGTCCTGAATCTGACCCCCCCCTCTCTGACACCGGATGAGTTTCTGCATATTAAGATGTTGACAGACAGAAGTCCCATGATTCTGGTAAATTATTTCAGTTCACTTTATTTCAGTTCTTTTGATTCAGAGGTAACATCTCCATCAGCAGGGCGACATTTTCCACGCCGGCTGTGGGTGGGAGTGACACGGAGCAGCACAAATTCAACTTTATTTTCTTCCTACATACAATAAATAATCTGCAGCTCAGAAACGGTTCAGCCATCAAAGAATTCCCTGCAGGTTGGCCAGGAAGCCCATTTCACCTCAGCTAAGCATGCAAACACTTTACAAACGCCTCCACTGGAAAAGCACCTCGTTTTGACAAATAAACCCGCAGGTAAACAAAGCCATTCAGTCCGCGAAAACAAACCCTTCTGTTTGCATGAGTGACTTAAGGTGTCTGAACAGCGGAGGAATAAAGCGCCGCCACCGATACGCGCGCCTCCTCGGAGCGTAAAGAGATGCTTTCATCTATTGTCAAGTCACATAAAGCCGCTCGCATTGTGCTGCTTTCTGCAGGAGGAACGCTGGACTGATGACATGTTCTAATGCGCCATTGTGTGTTTTTCCATCACAGTGACGAACGACAACACAAGGCCTCCGTCGCGGCGCCAGGCCGCCGACTTGCAGCTGAAATCCTGTTTTTACATGTTAAAAAAGAAGAACTGCTCGCTGATGCAAGAATGGATCATAGTGTCCTGCCGTGGGGCAGCGTGCTCTGCAGTGTCCCTGCAAATTACAAACTACTGAGCTGCCTGGACTGAGGGGGACAAAAGTGTCTGCCTTCCACCACTTCTCCCAGGGAAAGACCGTTTGAGACCTGAGCAGGAAAAACGGCTGATGGACGAGAGCGCCGAACAAAGCTGGATAAAAACAGGATGAATCTCTGTGCATGGCTGTCGCTCTCCTGCAAACCTTTCTGAGCTGCTGCTGTCATACCTGCAGAGCTGCAACTGGCCAATCAGCTGATGCGGTCCCGGGTTTGATCAGGAGATGGGAACAGGTCAGAGAAATCGGTTTTCCTTTGCTTCTTGGTCGTGTTTATATGAACACATGTTGTGGATTTATCAGAATTATCCTGGAATCAGATTACGTTGGTTGCACTGAGAAAACTAAAAACACTGGATTGAATAGAAACTAAATTAGGAAAACTTTAGTCCAAGAGGCCACGCCTCCATGTAGAAACCACGCCTCTATTGTCAAACCACGCCCCCATATATAAGCCACGCCTACAGACATCTGGTAAATACCCTTTTGGTCAGGTTGTATTTTCTCTTCCTCTCAGTCATCCTCATCTTCACACATTAATTCATCCTTCTTCATCATCAGCTTATATTTTTAACCTTTTCTCTCTTTTCCTTGGTCCAGGTACCATCGGGGGTCCTGGGTTTAGTTTTGGTTAACGGACATCTTGACACAGAATGCCCCCCCCAACCTCCTCGCCCCAGCCTTGAAACTCCGCTGTGGTCGGGTATAAATGCAGCGAGTCAGGATCCGGCGGATCCAGTCCAAGATGATCCTGAATTTACAAAAACACGTCTTTCCACATGTCTGCTGTTTTATTATCTATTATTTGCTTTGACTGGTTGCATTTAAACAGTTTTATTTCTGTGTTGGGAGTTAGATCCTGAGAAGTCTGGCATATTTGCACGTATCTTCTTTTAGATCTGCATCCCGTCTGAAGAGCCTTGCAGTGACCAGCTGAACAACGCGACTCGTTCAAAGCGCCGTGAAACAACCATCAGTAATGGTGACGACGTTATTTAACTGTTTTTTCTTCCCCAGGCTGATGAAATCTTACATGCTTCAGTTAAAACTGAGACTTTTCATTCAGAAAAGGAAAAAAAAAGAACCTTTTCTTCTGAATAAAACGTTCAGAGCAGAATAAACCATGCAGCTCCGCTGTTTGAACAATGCATTACAGGACCAATCATATCATGTCTCTGCACTATGACCCTTTACATCAAGGTGGTAATAGGTGAAGTGGATGCTGTTAGCACCCCCCCTCCACTGCCCCCATCACCCAGTTGCTCATAAACCACTTCCGTTAGTTTATAACTGGAGGTAGCTGTCTGCATGTTGACCTTGCCGTGCACCATTGATTTGAGTACTTGAGGCTCAGGTTGTCCACATTTATTAAGGCTGGAAGTGAATTGGGGGGAAGTTGACACCAGACACCAGGTACCTTCCCCCCAGTGCTCTCAGGTCTTCTGCCATAACACTAATAGACACTGACAGGCTCTCTGAACACAAAATGTTAATGACCCTCTATGTTAGGAGCTCTGGCTGATATTATCAAAGGCTTTGGGGTCGAGGAGGGGGGGGGGGGGGGGGGGGGGGGGGGGGGGGGGTTCTGAAATGTGACTGGATATCCCAGATCCCTGATAACAGAGAAGGTGAGAGGCAGAGCCCGACAAAAGGAGACTTTATGTGTGGAGATAAAGAAGAAGGAAGAAATAAAAGTGTGTGTTTAGCCAACAATGCACAGCGATGCCTGAAAGCGTCTTCAGCAGACAGAAATGTCTGCCAGTCATCAGTTCATGCTGCATAAACAGACCTCTTGCACAACTGGGGAGGGAGAAAATAACATTTATTTTCCTTTTGGAAATAATTTCTGTAAAATGTTTAAATCTGCAGCAAGAAACAGCAGAAATAAGACTAAGAAGCCATTTTCCTCTTTTTGGCTGAAAAACAGAACCGATACAAAGGATGGGAAAAACCACCATGGCTTCTTGTTCTGAGACTAAATAACAGGAAGAAAAGCAACGGATCACGAGAAACACCATGCAGACCTCGCTGAAGGACACTGCAGAACTGTCATCACGAGGAAACAGGAAGGTAAAGAATGTGATGAGGAAACGTGGGAACTGAAACAAAAGGCAGAATGTAAAACCCGCCTCATCGGATCGCTGCAGAAGGAACAAGCAGCAGCGAGATGAGTAGAGAAAACACAGTTAAACCTTCAGACGTTTTCTGGACTTCTGAATACACCTGCAACTTTTCAGCCTTTTATCAGAAGACAAGCTGAACAATAACCCACAAATCATCCCCGAAATGATCCGCTTCCATGACAACCGAACAGCCCTCCTTTCACTCGCTGACATCATCAGATGACATCAGACACCTGACACCTGACCAGTTATGACATCATGATAGTTTTATGTTGTTAAAGTACAGACTTACCACGTCTACGTCCCCTATTCAGAATTTTATCATCAACTTTTTACATTTTCTGACAATTTTGCCTGAAAGTGGAGCTTTATGTGACCCTTATATAATATCAATAATGACTTATGACTATGCAACCAATAATAATAATACTAAAAATGATACTAATAATACGCTGTATGTAACAGATTCCTGCTCACACAGCAGGTGAAGCTGATATTTCTTCAGTTGATTTCCCTTAAGTACAAAAACCTTTATTTAAACTTACATCCACATGTTGAACTAAGACTTAATTGTATAAAACAGAAAAAGGAGAATATTCTGCAGTCTGAGTCACATCTGTTGTAATTTTTCTTGTTTTTTGTGCAATTTTTGGGACAAAAATGTTCTTGAAAACATTGGAAAAACTAATCATACACAAGAGTTGCCTGGTTACATGCACTCATGCTATTTCAAGCATCGAGTGTCCTTTTATCCCTCCACCTCCTAATAACTAAGCCCTATTGATTTTCCCTCCAAACAGCTGTCCTATTAGTGCGTTCTCATCAAACCTCTGATGAGGCCTATTTCCAAGACGAGGCCAAGCAAACCGTGCAGCCATAACAACAGAACCCCATTAATGTGACCCTGAAAAGATGCATATGTGGCAGAGGGTTGGAGGAAGCAAACAGGGAGGACAGGATATAATGAAATAACCATGAAAAAGGAGTTCAAATCATATTCTATGTTGCTCCTAGATTGTGAGTGGTCTCTCCATAAAGGCCATCAGTCTTCATTTGGTCTGCCTGTGCCCCACCAGGAAGGGTCTCACAAGGTAACTAATTTCTATTAGCTTCAAACAGCTGAGCGGGGGATGGGGAGGACATGAAGAGAGGTGGGGGTAAGTCTTTTGTTTTATTGCAGCACAGTCCTGTAACTGGGTGAAACATTCATTTCTCCAACATAAAAAGAAAGCGGGATTAGTTCCATTTGCATATGTCCTCTGTTTGATCATTAAAACTGAATAAAACATGACTGATTCAACCTGAAATGTGTCTTTGCTCAATTCCAGAAGGACATTGTTGGGTTTATATAGAGAGATGCTGTTGGGTTTATATAGAGAGACGTTGTTGGGTTTATATAGTGAGATGTTGTTGGGTTTATATAGAGAGACATTGTTGGGTTTATATAGAGACTGCCTTGGGTTTATATAGAGAGATGTTGTTGGGTTTATATAGTGAGATGTTGGGTTTTTATAGAGAGACGCTGTTGGTTTTATATAGAGAGACGTTGTTGGGTTTATATAGTGAGATGTTGTTGAGTTTATATAGTGAGATGTTGTTGGGTTTATATAGAGAGATGTTGTTGGGTTTATATAGTGAGATGTTGTTGGGTTTATATAGAGAGACGTTGTTGGGTTTATATAGTGAGATGTTGGGTTTTTATAGAGAGACATTGTTGGGTTTATATAGAGAAACGTTGGGTTTATATAGAGAGACGTTGTTGGGTTTATATAGAGAGACTGCGTTGGGTTCATATAGAGAGACGCTGTTGGGTTTATATAGAGACATTGTTGGGTTTATATAGAGAGAAGTTGTTGGGTTTATATAGAGAGACATTGTTGGGTTTATATAGAGAGACGTTGTTGGGTTTATATAGAGAGACGTTGTTGGGTTTATATAGAGAGACGTTGTTGGGTTTACATAGAGAGACATTGTTGGGTTTATATAGAGAGACGCTGTTGGGTTTATATAGAGAGACGTTGATGGGTTTATATAGAGAGACATTGTTGGGTTTATATAGAGAGACGTTGTTGGGTTTATATAGAGAGACATTGTTGGGTTTATATAGAGAGACATTGTTGGGTTGATATAGAGAGACGTTGTTGTATTTATATAGAGAGATGTTGTTGGGTTTATATAGAGAGATGTTGTTGGGTTTATATAGAGAGACGTTGTTGGGTTTATATAGAGAGACGATGTAGGGTTTATATAGAGAGACATGGTTTGGTTTATATAGAGAGACGTTGTTGGGTTTATATAGAGAGACGTTGTTGGGTTTATATAGAGAGACGTTGTTGGGTTTATATAGAGAGAAGTTGTTGGGTTTATATAGAGAGAAGTTGTTGGGTTTATATAGAGAGAAGTAGTTGGGATTATATAGAGAGACATTGTTGGGTTTATATAGAGAGACGTTGTTGGGTTTATATAGAGAGAAGTTGTTGGGTTTATATAGAGAGATGTTGTTGGGTTTATATAGAGAGACGTTGTTGGGTTTATATAGAGAGAAGTAGTTGGGTTTATATAGAGAGACATTGTTGGGTTTATATAGAGAGACGTTGTTGGGTTTATATAGAGAGAAGTTGTTGGGTTTATATAGAGAGAAGTTGAGTTTATATAGAGAGACGATGTAGGGTTTAAATAGAGACACTGTTGGGATTATATAGAGAGAAGTTGTTGGGTTTATATAGAGAGACGTTGTTGGGTTTATATAGAGAGAAGTTGTTGGGTTTATATAGAGAGACGTTGTTGGGTTGATATAGAGAGACGCTGTTGGGTTTATATAGAGAGACGTTGTTGGGTTGATATAGAGAGAAGTCGTTGGGTTTATATAGAGAGACGATGTAGGGTTTAAATAGAGACACTGTTGGGATTATATAGAGAGACATGGTTTTGTTTATATAGAGAGACGTTGTTGGGTTTATATAGAGAGACGTTGTTGGGTTTATATAGAGAGACGTTGTTGGGTTTATATAGAGAGACGTTGTTGGGTTTATATAGAGAGACGTTGTTGGGTTGATATAGAGAGACACTGTTGGGTTTATATAGAGAGACGTTGTTGGGTTTATATAGAGAGACATTGTTGGGTTGATAAAGAGAGACGTTGTTGTATTTATATAGAGAGATGTTGTTGGGTTTATATAGAGAGAAGTTGTTGGGTTTATATAGAGAGATGTTGTTGGGTTTATATAGATAAAAGTTGTTGGGTTTATATAGAGAGACTGCGTTGGGTTTATATAGAGAGATGTTGTTGGGTTTATATAGAGAAAAGTTGTTGGGTTTATATAAAGAGACATTGTTGGGTTTATATAGAGAGACGTTGTTGGGTTTATATAGAGAGAAGTTGGGTTTATATAGAGAGACGATGTAGGGTTTAAATAGAGACACTGTTGGGATAATATAGAGAGAAGTAGTTGGGTTTATATAGAGAGATGTTGGGTTTATATAGAGAGACGTTGTTGGGTTTATATAGAGAGACATTGTTGGGTTTATATAGAGAGACGTTGTTGGGTTCATATAGAGAGACATTGTTGGGTTTATATAGAGAGACGTTGTTGGGTTTATATAGAGAGACATTGTTGGGTTTATATAGAGAGACATTGTTGGGTTTATATAGAGAGACGTTGTTGGGTTTATATAGAGAGACGTTGTTGGGTTTATATAGAGAGATGTTGTTGGGTTTATATAGAGAGACGTTGTTGGGTTCATATAGAGAGACGTTGTTGGGTTTATATAGAGAGACGTTGTTGGGTTTATATAGAGAGACGTTGTTGGGTTTACATAGAGAGACATTGTTGGGTTTATATAGAGAGACGCTGTTGGGTTTATATAGAGAGACGTTGTTGGGTTTATATAGAGAGACATTGTTGGGTTGATATAGAGAGACGTTGTTGTATTTATATAGAGAGATGTTGTTGGGTTTATATAGAGAGATGTTGTTGGGTTTATATAGAGAGACGATGTAGGGTTTATATAGAGAGACATGGTTTGGTTTATATAGAGAGACGTTGTTGGGTTTCTATAGAGAGACGTTGTTGGGTTTATATAGAGAGACGTTGTTGGGTTTACATAGAGAGACATTGTTGGGTTTATATAGAGAGACGCTGTTGGGTTTATATAGAGAGACGTTGTTGGGTTTATATAGAGAGACATTGTTGGGTTGATATAGAGAGACGTTGTTGTATTTATATAGAGAGATGTTGTTGGGTTTATATAGAGAGATGTTGTTGGGTTTATATAGAGAGACGATGTAGGGTTTATATAGAGAGACATGGTTTGGTTTATATAGAGAGACGTTGTTGGGTTTCTATAGAGAGACGTTGTTGGGTTTATATAGAGAGACGTTGTTGGGTTTATATAGAGAGAAGTTGTTGGGTTTATATAGAGAGAAGTTGTTGGGTTTATATAGAGAGAAGTTGGGTTTATATAGAGAGATGTTGTTGGGTTTATATAGAGAGACGTTGTTGGGTTTATATAGAGAGAAGTAGTTGGGTTTATATAGAGAGACATTGTTGGGTTTATATAGAGAGACGTTGTTGGGTTTATATAGAGAGAAGTTGTTGGGTTTATATAGAGAGAAGTTGAGTTTATATAGAGAGACGATGTAGGGTTTAAATAGAGACACTGTTGGGATTATATAGAGAGAAGTTGTTGGGTTTATATAGAGAGATGTTGTTGGGTTTATATAGAGAGACGTTGTTGGGTTTATATAGAGAGAAATCGTTGGGTTTATATAGAGAGACGATGTAGGGTTTATATAGAGAGAAGTTGTTGGGTTTATATAGAGAGACGTTGTTGGGTTTATATAGAGAGACGTTGTTGGGTTTATATAGAGAGACGTTGTTGGGTTTATATAGAGAGACGTTGTTGGGTTTACATAGAGAGACATTGTTGGGTTTATATAGAGAGACGCTGTTGGGTTTATATAGAGAGACGTTGATGGGTTTATATAGAGAGACATTGTTGGGTTTATATAGAGAGACGTTGTTGGGTTTATATAGAGAGACATTGTTGGGTTTATATAGAGAGACATTGTTGGGTTGATATAGAGAGACGTTGTTGTATTTATATAGAAAGATGTTGTTGGGTTTATATAGAGAGATGTTGTTGGGTTTATATAGAGAGACGTTGTTGGGTTTATATAGAGAGACGATGTAGGGTTTATATAGAGAGACATGGTTTGGTTTATATAGAGAGACGTTGTTGGGTTTATATAGAGAGACGTTGTTGGGTTTATATAGAGAGACGTTGTTGGGTTTATATAGAGAGAAGTTGTTGGGTTTATATAGAGAGAAGTTGTTGGGTTTATATAGAGAGAAGTAGTTGGGATTATATAGAGAGACATTGTTGGGTTTATATAGAGAGACGTTGTTGGGTTTATATAGAGAGAAGTTGTTGGGTTTATATAGAGAGATGTTGTTGGGTTTATATAGAGAGACGTTGTTGGGTTTATATAGAGAGAAGTAGTTGGGTTTATATAGAGAGACATTGTTGGGTTTATATAGAGAGACGTTGTTGGGTTTATATAGAGAGAAGTTGTTGGGTTTATATAGAGAGAAGTTGAGTTTATATAGAGAGACGATGTAGGGTTTAAATAGAGACACTGTTGGGATTATATAGAGAGAAGTTGTTGGGTTTATATAGAGAGACGTTGTTGGGTTTATATAGAGAGAAGTTGTTGGGTTTATATAGAGAGACGTTGTTGGGTTGATATAGAGAGACGCTGTTGGGTTTATATAGAGAGACGTTGTTGGGTTGATATAGAGAGAAGTCGTTGGGTTTATATAGAGAGACGATGTAGGGTTTAAATAGAGACACTGTTGGGATTATATAGAGAGACATGGTTTTGTTTATATAGAGAGACGTTGTTGGGTTTATATAGAGAGACGTTGTTGGGTTTATATAGAGAGACGTTGTTGGGTTTATATAGAGAGACGTTGTTGGGTTTATATAGAGAGACGTTGTTGGGTTGATATAGAGAGACGCTGTTGGGTTTATATAGAGAGACGTTGTTGGGTTTATATAGAGAGACATTGTTGGGTTGATAAAGAGAGACGTTGTTGTATTTATATAGAGAGATGTTGTTGGGTTTATATAGAGAGAAGTTGTTGGGTTTATATAGAGAGATGTTGTTGGGTTTATATAGATAAAAGTTGTTGGGTTTATATAGAGAGACTGCGTTGGGTTTATATAGAGAGATGTTGTTGGGTTTATATAGAGAAAAGTTGTTGGGTTTATATAAAGAGACATTGTTGGGTTTATATAGAGAGACGTTGTTGGGTTTATATAGAGAGAAGTTGGGTTTATATAGAGAGACGATGTAGGGTTTAAATAGAGACACTGTTGGGATAATATAGAGAGAAGTAGTTGGGTTTATATAGAGAGATGTTGGGTTTATATAGAGAGACGTTGTTGGGTTTATATAGAGAGACATTGTTGGGTTTATATAGAGAGACGTTGTTGGGTTCATATAGAGAGACATTGTTGGGTTTATATAGAGAGACGTTGTTGGGTTTATATAGAGAGACATTGTTGGGTTTATATAGTTAGACATTGTTGGGTTTATATAGAGAGACGTTGTTGGGTTTATATAGAGAGACGTTGTTGGGTTTATATAGAGAGATGTTGTTGGGTTTATATAGAGAGACGTTGTTGGGTTTATATAGAGAGACGTTGTTGGGTTTATATAGAGAGACGTTGTTGGGTTTATATAGAGAGACGTTGTTGGGTTTACATAGAGAGACATTGTTGGGTTTATATAGAGAGACGCTGTTGGGTTTATATAGAGAGACGTTGTTGGGTTTATATAGAGAGACATTGTTGGGTTGATATAGAGAGACGTTGTTGTATTTATATAGAGAGATGTTGTTGGGTTTATATAGAGAGATGTTGTTGGGTTTATATAGAGAGACGATGTAGGGTTTATATAGAGAGACATGGTTTGGTTTATATAGAGAGACGTTGTTGGGTTTCTATAGAGAGACGTTGTTGGGTTTCTATAGAGAGACGTTGTTGGGTTTACATAGAGAGACATTGTTGGGTTTATATAGAGAGACGCTGTTGGGTTTATATAGAGAGACGTTGTTGGGTTTATATAGAGAGACATTGTTGGGTTGATATAGAGAGACGTTGTTGTATTTATATAGAGAGATGTTGTTGGGTTTATATAGAGAGATGTTGTTGGGTTTATATAGAGAGACGATGTAGGGTTTATATAGAGAGACATGGTTTGGTTTATATAGAGAGACGTTGTTGGGTTTCTATAGAGAGACGTTGTTGGGTTTATATAGAGAGACGTTGTTGGGTTTATATAGAGAGAAGTTGTTGGGTTTATATAGAGAGAAGTTGTTGGGTTTATATAGAGAGAAGTTGGGTTTATATAGAGAGATGTTGTTGGGTTTATATAGAGAGACGTTGTTGGGTTTATATAGAGAGAAGTAGTTGGGTTTATATAGAGAGACATTGTTGGGTTTATATAGAGAGACGTTGTTGGGTTTATATAGAGAGAAGTTGTTGGGTTTATATAGAGAGAAGTTGAGTTTATATAGAGAGACGATGTAGGGTTTAAATAGAGACACTGTTGGGATTATATAGAGAGAAGTTGTTGGGTTTATATAGAGAGATGTTGTTGGGTTTATATAGAGAGACGTTGTTGGGTTTATATAGAGAGAAATCGTTGGGTTTATATAGAGAGACGATGTAGGGTTTATATAGAGAGAAGTTGTTGGGTTTATATAGAGAGACGTTGTTGGGTTGATAAAGAGAGACGCTGTTGGGTTTATATAGAGAGACGTTGTTGGGTTGATATAGAGAGACGCTGTTGGGTTTATATAGAGAGACGTTGTTGGGTTTATATAGAGAGACGATGTAGGGTTTAAATAGAGACACTGTTGGGATTATATAGAGAGACATGGTTTGGTTTATATAGAGAGACGTTGTTGGGTTTATATAGAGAGACGTTGTTGGGTTTATATAGAGAGACGTTGTTGGGTTTATATAGAGAGACGTTGTTGGGTTTATATAGAGAGATGTTGTTGGGTTTATATAGAGAGACGTTGTTGGGTTTATATAGAGAGACGTTGTTGGGTTTACATAGAGAGACATTGTTGGGTTTATATAGAGAGACGCTGTTGGGTTTATATAGAGAGACGTTGTTGGGTTTATATAGAGAGACATTGTTGGGTTGATATAGAGAGACGTTGTTGTATTTATATAGAGAGATGTTGTTGGGTTTATATAGAGAGATGTTGTTGGGTTTATATAGAGAGACGATGTAGGGTTTATATAGAGAGACATGGTTTGGTTTATATAGAGAGACGTTGTTGGGTTTATATAGAGAGACGTTGTTGGGTTTATATAGAGAGACGTTGTTGGGTTTATATAGAGAGACGTTGTTGGGTTTATATAGAGAAAAGTTTTTGGGTTTATATAGAGAGAAGTTGTTGGGTTTATATAGAGAGAAGTAGTTGGGATTATATAGAGAGACGCTGTTGGGTTTATATAGAGAGACGTTGTTGGGTTTATATAGAGAGACGATGTAGGGTTTAAATAGAGACACTGTTGGGATTATATAGAGAGACATGGTTTGGTTTATATAGAGAGACGTTGTTGGGTTTATATAGAGAGACGTTGTTGGGTTTATATAGAGAGACGTTGTTGGGTTTATATAGAGAGACGTTGTTGGGTTTATATAGAGAGACGTTGTTGGGTTGATATAGAGAGACGCTGTTGGGTTTATATAGAGAGACGTTGTTGGGTTTATATAGAGAGACATTGTTGGGTTGATAAAGAGAGACGTTGTTGTATTTATATAGAGAGATGTTGTTGGGTTTATATAGAGAGAAGTTGTTGGGTTTATATAGAGAGATGTTGTTGGGTTTATATAGATAAAAGTTGTTGGGTTTATATAGAGAGACTGCGTTGGGTTTATATAGAGAGATGTTGTTGGGTTTATATAGAGAAAAGTTGTTGGGTTTATATAAAGAGACATTGTTGGGTTTATATAGAGAGACGTTGTTGGGTTTATATAGAGAGAAGTTGGGTTTATATAGAGAGACGATGTAGGGTTTAAATAGAGACACTGTTGGGATTATATAGAGAGAAGTAGTTGGGTTTATATAGAGAGATGTTGGGTTTATATAGAGAGACGTTGTTGGGTTTATATAGAGAGACATTGTTGGGTTTATATAGAGAGACGTTGTTGGGTTCATATAGAGAGACATTGTTGGGTTTATATAGAGAGACGTTGTTGGGTTTATATAGAGAGACATTGTTGGGTTTATATAGAGAGACATTGTTGGGTTTATATAGAGAGACGTTGTTGGGTTTATATAGAGAGACGTTGTTGGGTTTATATAGAGAGACGTTGTTGGGTTTATATAGAGAGACGTTGTTGGGTTTATATAGAGAGACGTTGTTGGGTTTATATAGAGAGACGTTGTTGGGTTTATATAGAGAGACGTTGTTGGGTTTACATAGAGAGACATTGTTGGGTTTATATAGAGAGACGCTGTTGGGTTTATATAGAGAGACGTTGTTGGGTTTATATAGAGAGACATTGTTGGGTTGATATAGAGAGACGTTGTTGTATTTATATAGAGAGATGTTGTTGGGTTTATATAGAGAGATGTTGTTGGGTTTATATAGAGAGACGATGTAGGGTTTATATAGAGAGACGTTGTTGGGTTTACATAGAGAGACATTGTTGGGTTTATATAGAGAGACGCTGTTGGGTTTATATAGAGAGACGTTGTTGGGTTTATATAGAGAGACATTGTTGGGTTGATATAGAGAGACGTTGTTGTATTTATATAGAGAGATGTTGTTGGGTTTATATAGAGAGATGTTGTTGGGTTTATATAGAGAGACGATGTAGGGTTTATATAGAGAGACATGGTTTGGTTTATATAGAGAGACGTTGTTGGGTTTCTATAGAGAGACGTTGTTGGGTTTATATAGAGAGACGTTGTTGGGTTTATATAGAGAGAAGTTGTTGGGTTTATATAGAGAGAAGTTGTTGGGTTTATATAGAGAGAAGTTGGGTTTATATAGAGAGATGTTGTTGGGTTTATATAGAGAGACGTTGTTGGGTTTATATAGAGAGAAGTAGTTGGGTTTATATAGAGAGACATTGTTGGGTTTATATAGAGAGACGTTGTTGGGTTTATATAGAGAGAAGTTGTTGGGTTTATATAGAGAGAAGTTGAGTTTATATAGAGAGACGATGTAGGGTTTAAATAGAGACACTGTTGGGATTATATAGAGAGAAGTTGTTGGGTTTATATAGAGAGATGTTGTTGGGTTTATATAGAGAGACGTTGTTGGGTTTATATAGAGAGAAATCGTTGGGTTTATATAGAGAGACGATGTAGGGTTTATATAGAGAGAAGTTGTTGGGTTTATATAGAGAGACGTTGTTGGGTTGATAAAGAGAGACGCTGTTGGGTTTATATAGAGAGACGTTGTTGGGTTGATATAGAGAGACGCTGTTGGGTTTATATAGAGAGACGTTGTTGGGTTTATATAGAGAGACGATGTAGGGTTTAAATAGAGACACTGTTGGGATTATATAGAGAGACATGGTTTGGTTTATATAGAGAGACGTTGTTGGGTTTATATAGAGAGACGTTGTTGGGTTTATATAGAGAGACGTTGTTGGGTTTATATAGAGAGACGTTGTTGGGTTTATATAGAGAGATGTTGTTGGGTTTATATAGAGAGACGTTGTTGGGTTTATATAGAGAGACGTTGTTGGGTTTACATAGAGAGACATTGTTGGGTTTATATAGAGAGACGCTGTTGGGTTTATATAGAGAGACGTTGTTGGGTTTATATAGAGAGACATTGTTGGGTTGATATAGAGAGACGTTGTTGTATTTATATAGAGAGATGTTGTTGGGTTTATATAGAGAGATGTTGTTGGGTTTATATAGAGAGACGATGTAGGGTTTATATAGAGAGACATGGTTTGGTTTATATAGAGAGACGTTGTTGGGTTTATATAGAGAGACGTTGTTGGGTTTATATAGAGAGACGTTGTTGGGTTTATATAGAGAGACGTTGTTGGGTTTATATAGAGAAAAGTTTTTGGGTTTATATAGAGAGAAGTTGTTGGGTTTATATAGAGAGAAGTAGTTGGGATTATATAGAGAGACGCTGTTGGGTTTATATAGAGAGACGTTGTTGGGTTTATATAGAGAGACGATGTAGGGTTTAAATAGAGACACTGTTGGGATTATATAGAGAGACATGGTTTGGTTTATATAGAGAGACGTTGTTGGGTTTATATAGAGAGACGTTGTTGGGTTTATATAGAGAGACGTTGTTGGGTTTATATAGAGAGACGTTGTTGGGTTTATATAGAGAGACGTTGTTGGGTTGATATAGAGAGACGCTGTTGGGTTTATATAGAGAGACGTTGTTGGGTTTATATAGAGAGACATTGTTGGGTTGATAAAGAGAGACGTTGTTGTATTTATATAGAGAGATGTTGTTGGGTTTATATAGAGAGAAGTTGTTGGGTTTATATAGAGAGATGTTGTTGGGTTTATATAGATAAAAGTTGTTGGGTTTATATAGAGAGACTGCGTTGGGTTTATATAGAGAGATGTTGTTGGGTTTATATAGAGAAAAGTTGTTGGGTTTATATAAAGAGACATTGTTGGGTTTATATAGAGAGACGTTGTTGGGTTTATATAGAGAGAAGTTGGGTTTATATAGAGAGACGATGTAGGGTTTAAATAGAGACACTGTTGGGATTATATAGAGAGAAGTAGTTGGGTTTATATAGAGAGATGTTGGGTTTATATAGAGAGACGTTGTTGGGTTTATATAGAGAGACATTGTTGGGTTTATATAGAGAGACGTTGTTGGGTTCATATAGAGAGACATTGTTGGGTTTATATAGAGAGACGTTGTTGGGTTTATATAGAGAGACATTGTTGGGTTTATATAGAGAGACATTGTTGGGTTTATATAGAGAGACGTTGTTGGGTTTATATAGAGAGACGTTGTTGGGTTTATATAGAGAGACGTTGTTGGGTTTATATAGAGAGACGTTGTTGGGTTTATATAGAGAGACGTTGTTGGGTTTATATAGAGAGACGTTGTTGGGTTTATATAGAGAGACGTTGTTGGGTTTACATAGAGAGACATTGTTGGGTTTATATAGAGAGACGCTGTTGGGTTTATATAGAGAGACGTTGTTGGGTTTATATAGAGAGACATTGTTGGGTTGATATAGAGAGACGTTGTTGTATTTATATAGAGAGATGTTGTTGGGTTTATATAGA
Organism: Telmatherina bonti; assembly: GCF_933228915.1. Lineage (NCBI taxonomy): Eukaryota > Metazoa > Chordata > Actinopteri > Atheriniformes > Telmatherinidae > Telmatherina > Telmatherina bonti. The sequence goes on along the minus strand of NC_136618.1, from coordinate 6,539,825 downwards.
GAGATGTTGTTGGGTTTATATAGAGAGACGATGTAGGGTTTATATAGAGAGACGTTGTTGGGTTTACATAGAGAGACATTGTTGGGTTTATATAGAGAGACGCTGTTGGGTTTATATAGAGAGACGTTGTTGGGTTTATATAGAGAGACATTGTTGGGTTGATATAGAGAGACGTTGTTGTATTTATATAGAGAGATGTTGTTGGGTTTATATAGAGAGATGTTGTTGGGTTTATATAGAGAGACGATGTAGGGTTTATATAGAGAGACATGGTTTGGTTTATATAGAGAGACGTTGTTGGGTTTCTATAGAGAGACGTTGTTGGGTTTATATAGAGAGACGTTGTTGGGTTTATATAGAGAGAAGTTGTTGGGTTTATATAGAGAGAAGTTGTTGGGTTTATATAGAGAGAAGTTGGGTTTATATAGAGAGATGTTGTTCTGTTTATATAGAGAGACGTTGTTGGGTTTATATAGAGAGAAGTAGTTGGGTTTATATAGAGAGACATTGTTGGGTTTATATAGAGAGACGTTGTTGGGTTTATATAGAGAGAAGTTGTTGGGTTTATATAGAGAGAAGTTGAGTTTAAATAGAGAGACGATGTAGGGTTTAAATAGAGACACTGTTGGGATTATATAGAGAGTAGTTGTTGGGTTAATATAGAGAGATGTTGTTGGGTTTATATAGAGAGACGTTGTTGGGTTTATATAGAGAGAAATCGTTGGGTTTATATAGAGAGACGATGTAGGGTTTATATAGAGAGAAGTTGTTGGGTTTATATAGAGAGACGTTGTTGGGTTGATAAAGAGAGACGCTGTTGGGTTTATATAGAGAGACGTTGTTGGGTTGATATAGAGAGACGCTGTTGGGTTTATATAGAGAGACGTTGTTGGGTTTATATAGAGAGACGATGTAGGGTTTAAATAGAGACACTGTTGGGATTATATAGAGAGACATGGTTTGGTTTATATAGAGAGACGTTGTTGGGTTTATATAGAGAGACGTTGTTGGGTTTATATAGAGAGACGTTGTTGGGTTTATATAGAGAGACGTTGTTGGGTTTATATAGAGAGATGTTGTTGGGTTTATATAGAGAGACGTTGTTGGGTTTATATAGAGAGACGTTGTTGGGTTTATATAGAGAGACGTTGTTGGGTTTACATAGAGAGACATTGTTGGGTTTATATAGAGAGACGCTGTTGGGTTTATATAGAGAGACGTTGTTGGGTTTATATAGAGAGACATTGTTGGGTTGATATAGAGAGACGTTGTTGTATTTATATAGAGAGATGTTGTTGGGTTTATATAGAGAGATGTTGTTGGGTTTATATAGAGAGACGATGTAGGGTTTATATAGAGAGACATGGTTTGGTTTATATAGAGAGACGTTGTTGGGTTTATATAGAGAGACGTTGTTGGGTTTATATAGAGAGACGTTGTTGGGTTTATATAGAGAGACGTTGTTGGGTTTATATAGAGAGAAGTTTTTGGGTTTATATAGAGAGAAGTTGTTGGGTTTATATAGAGAGAAGTAGTTGGGATTATATAGAGAGACGCTGTTGGGTTTATATAGAGAGACGTTGTTGGGTTTATATAGAGAGACGATGTAGGGTTTAAATAGAGACACTGTTGGGATTATATAGAGAGACATGGTTTGGTTTATATAGAGAGACGTTGTTGGGTTTATATAGAGAGACGTTGTTGGGTTTATATAGAGAGACGATGTAGGGTTTAAATAGAGACACTGTTGGGATTATATAGAAAGAAGTTGTTGGGTTTATATAGAGAGATGTTGTTGGGTTTATATAGAGAGACGTTGTTGGGTTTATATAGAGAGAAGTCGTTGGGTTTATATAGAGAGACGATGTAGGGTTTATATAGAGAGACGTTGTTGGGTTTATATAGAGAGAAGTTGTTGGGTTTATATAGAGAGACGTTGTTGGGTTGATATAGAGAGACGCTGTTGGGTTTATATAGAGAGACGTTGTTGGGTTGATATAGAGAGACGCTGTTGGGTTTATATAGAGAGACGTTGTTGGGTTTATATAGAGAGACGATGTAGGGTTTAAATAGAGACACTGTTGGGATTATATAGAGAGACATGGTTTGGTTTATATAGAGAGACGTTGTTGGGTTTATATAGAGAGACGTTGTTGGGTTTATATAGAGAGACGTTGTTGGGTTGATATAGAGAGACGCTGTTGGGTTTATATAGAGAGACGATGTAGGGTTTAAATAGAGACACTGTTGGGTTTATATAGAGAGAAGTAGTTGGGATTATATAGAGAGACATTGTTGTGTTTATATAGAGAGACGTTGTTGGGTTTATATAGAGAGAAGTTTTTGGGTTTATATAGAGAGATGTTGTTGGGTTTATATAGAGAGACGTTGGGTTTATATAGAGAGACGTTGTTGGGTTCATATAGAGAGAAGTAGTTGGGTTTATATAGAGAGAAATTGTTGGGTTTATATAGAGAGACGTTGTTGGGTTTATATAGAGAGAAGTTGAGTTTATATAGAGAGACAATGTAGGGTTTAAATAGAGACACTGTTGGGATTATATAGAGAGACGTTGTTGGGTTTATATAGAGAGATGTTGTTGGGTTTATATAGAGAGACGTTGTTGGGTTTATATAGAGAGAAGTCGTTGGGTTTATATAGAGAGACGATGTAGGGTTTATATAGAGAGACGTTGTTGGGTTTATATAGAGAGAAGTTGTTGGGTTTATATAGAGAGACGTTGTTGGGTTGATATAGAGAGACGCTGTTGGGTTTATATAGAGAGACGTTGTTGGGTTGATATAGAGAGACGCTGTTGGGTTTATATAGAGAGACGTTGTTGGGTTTATATAGAGAGACGATGTAGGGTTTAAATAGAGACACTGTTGGGATTATATAGAGAGACATGGTTTGGTTTATATAGAGAGACGTTGTTGGGTTTATATAGAGAGACGTTGTTGGGTTTATATAGAGAGACGTTGTTGGGTTTATATAGAGAGACGTTGTTGGGTTTATATAGAGAGACGATGTAGGGTTTATATAGAGAGACGTTGTTGGGTTTATATAGAGAGAAGTTGTTGGGTTTATATAGAGAGACGTTGTTGGGTTGATATAGAGAGACGCTGTTGGGTTTATATAGAGAGACGTTGTTGGGTTGATATAGAGAGACGCTGTTGGGTTTATATAGAGAGACGTTGTTGGGTTTATATAGAGAGACGATGTAGGGTTTAAATAGAGACACTGTTGGGATTATATAGAGAGACATGGTTTGGTTTATATAGAGAGATGTTGTTGGGTTTATATAGAGAGACGTTGTTGGGTTTATATAGAGAGACGTTGTTGGGTTGATATAGAGAGACGCTGTTGGGTTTATATAGAGAGACGATGTAGGGTTTAAATAGAGACACTGTTGGGATTATATAGAGAGAAGTAGTTGGGTTTATATAGAGAGACGTTGTTGGGTTTATATAGAGAGAAGTTGTTGGGTTTATATAGAGAGATGTTGTTGGGTTTATATAGAGAAAAGTTGTTGGGTTTATATAGAGAGACTGCGTTGGGTTTATATAGAGAGACGTTGTTGGGTTTATATAGAGAAAAGTTGTTGGGTTTATATAGAGAGACGATGTAGGGTTTATATAGAGAGACGTTGTTGGGTTTATATAGAGAGAAGTTGTTGGGTTTATATAGAGAGACGTTGTTGGGTTGATATAGAGAGACGCTGTTGGGTTTATATAGAGAGACGTTGTTGGGTTGATATAGAGAGACGCTGTTGGGTTTATATAGAGAGACGTTGTTGGGTTTATATAGAGAGACGATGTAGGGTTTAAATAGAGACACTGTTGGGATTATATAGAGAGACATGGTTTGGTTTATATAGAGAGATGTTGTTGGGTTTATATAGAGAGACGTTGTTGGGTTTATATAGAGAGACGTTGTTGGGTTGATATAGAGAGACGCTGTTGGGTTTATATAGAGAGACGATGTAGGGTTTAAATAGAGACACTGTTGGGATTATATAGAGAGAAGTAGTTGGGTTTATATAGAGAGACGTTGTTGGGTTTATATAGAGAGAAGTTGTTGGGTTTATATAGAGAGATGTTGTTGGGTTTATATAGAGAAAAGTTGTTGGGTTTATATAGAGAGACTGCGTTGGGTTTATATAGAGAGATGTTGTTGGGTTTATATAGAGAAAAGTTGTTGGGTTTATATAGAGAGACATTGTTGGGTTCATATAGAGAGACGTTGTTGGGTTTATATAGAGAGAAGTTGGGTTTATATAGAGAGACGATGTAGGGTTTAAATAGAGACACTGTTGGGATTATATAGAGAGAAGTAGTTGGGTTTATATAGAGAGATGTTGTTGGGTTTATATAGAGAGACGTTGTTGGGTTTATATAGAGAGACGTTGTTGGGTTTATATAGAGAGAAGTTGTTGGGTTTATATAGAGAGACGTTGTTGGGTTGATATAGAGAGAAGTTGTTGGGTTTATATAGAGAGACGTTGTTGGGTTTATATAGAGAGACGTTGTTGGGTTTATATAGAGAGACGTTGTTGGGTTTATATAGAGAGACATTGTTGGGTTTACATAGAGAGACGTTGTTGGGTTTATGTAGAGAGACATTGTTGGGTTTATATAGAGAGACGTTGTTGGGTTTATATAGAGAGACGTTGTTGGGTTTATATAGAGAGAAGTTGTTGGGTTGATATAGAGAGACGCTGTTGGGTTTATATAGAGAGACGATGTAGGGTTTAAATAGAGACACTGTTGGGATTATATAGAGAGAAGTAGTTGGGTTTGTATAGAGAGATGTTAAGTTCATATAGAGAGATGTTTACAGGTTCATATAGAGACAACGTTGGGTTCTGTGCTTATGCAGCGGTACTGTAGAGCAGCTGGAAGTCCTGTAACAGACCAAATGCTTTTAGTTCTCTGCTGAGCAGATGATGATGGTGTTCTTCTCCACCCTGTAGCTTTGCATTGACTTTTCTTTCAGCTGCTGCAGGCTAATGTCGTTACCTTAAACCCTGAGTTACCCAACGTAAGAAAACAGAAAGGCGGAGCTGTCTGCATTCAGACTGCATGGTGAGAGAAAAGTACGGGAGATATTTCATCCCCTCTGGAAGATTAGTGGCCGTGTTGTTAATGAAAATGAAAGGAGATGGCTGTTAAAAATGAGGAGGTTAAGTGAGGGGACAAGCATGAATCACACAGAAGTATATGTCTGTTGGAGCGCTAAAACAGCTGTGCAGCGTGGCATAAAAGCACCATGGAGACAGGTGCATGGAAAAATGGCCTCTAAGCCAAGAGGAGAGGCCTTATTTCATGCAGCTCTGCTGCAGCCAGGGTGGAGGCGAGCCATGGTTCATCTCCACTGACCCTCTGTCCTCCAGGAAGATTAGCCCAAGCACTTCAGAGCCCAAATGGAGGATGGCCTGCCTGGATGTCTGGTCCGTCTTTCTTTTTTATTTGTGGTGGAACATGTAATCAGGACTAAAAACAGTTGTGGAGGGATAGAAGAAGTACTGATGCGTAAAACCAGTCTGCATTCTGAACGCTGAAGCCTTCAACATCCTTAACAGCCCTTCAATCAAACTGATGCAGCTGCCCTTTTTACGAATGCACTCAGCCAGTGACGGGCCGCTGACCCCCACACCCCCACACTTAACGCCAACCCCGAGCTCTGAGGGGGCTCAGAATTGGACACGCTCCAGCGGTTGAAACCCAGCGTTTTCTTCCAATTTTATCATTTCTATTTACATGTAATATCACGAAGGACTGGCTGCGGAGATAACAAGGCCGGACGGATCCACGCAGACAGCTGACAAATGAAAGGAAAAGCTGAATAAACGAGTGGAGAAGCAGAAACACACAGATGCACCGCATGGTATAATTAATCAGTTAACATCGAATCCATCCACATGTCAGCTAAACAAAATACAGAGCAGGTTCCAGTGATTCGGACGGAGAAAAACCCTCCCTGCTGGAGCGAAGAACAAAACACCAAAAACACCAAAAACCGCGGCGTTCAGGGAACCTGAGGTCAACAAGAAGCTCTGCAGCAGGTTACCGGATCACCAGACAAACCAGTGGCTTAACGGAGAAACAAACCAGCATGAGGGGAAGCCATGAAGGCAAGGAAGAGGAGAGCAGGGGGAGCAGGAGGAGCAGGGGGAGCAGGAGGAGCTAGGGGAGCAGGAGGAACAGGGGGAGCAGGAGGAGCAGGGGGAGCAGGGGGAGCAGGGGGAGCAGGAGATGGACCAGGTGTGCACGGAACAGGAAGTACCGGGAACAGAGCATACAAAGGTAAGACTAGAAAATAAGACAAACGGTCAAAGTAAAGCCATAAAGCCTGACAAGCGGAGGTGTACCTGGGCAGGTGGAAGCATCTGGAGGTCTAGACTCTGATTCAAGCAGTTTCATTACAATTAAATTCCAGTTTGTCCCTTTAAAAAGGTTCAGTCCCCCCTGCACCGCTCGTCCCAGCTTGGGGGGGTTAGGCAGGAAAGGGTTGCATCTTTCAGGCTGGTGCTTCATTTAATGACTCCATTTCAGTTATTTCAGGTGATTTTATCAGGATTTAAAACCCTTTTCATCATGTCTGATATACTTTTGTTTCTCCTCATGTTTGTCCTGTGAAGCACGACGAACCGCTTCGCGTATGAAAAGCTTTAAACAGTCCTCTTCACCATCTCTCTGTATCATCTCTCCATTTTTCACCAGGTTAAAGTTTCACAATGAAGCAGAAGTAAAAAGAAAGTCAAAGTGTGTGTGAACCTCCCCGCTCGCTGAGAAAACACCCCGGCCTCCTTCTACTTGGGTTTATTTGGAGAGATGACAGAGGTGACGCGGAGGTGGAGTCGTGAATCACTTCCCTGGCGTCGTCCTGCTGGGTTAAGAGGTCAGCAGCGTACATGACATACATATCCTGCCAGCTGATGTTATTTCTGTCCGAGCACCTGCTCTGAAGCAGGTTGGAGCGGCACATAAGTCGAGTGTCTGTCCCCCATCACTTCACAGCACCTGCACTTCCCCGAGGTGGCGGCGGACGGCGTGCTGCAGAGGCTTGTGAGTGTTGACACGTCCGCTGATTGTCCTGCTATATCGGGCTGATCTGAAAGGCTGCAGGCATGTGCAGCCGCTGCCAGCCACTCGCACGCACCGGGCACAGCACTGCAAAGCCTGAGCTTGGACTGAAAACAGGGTGGATGGATTATCATCAAGTGGATTATGTGACAGGCTGCACGGTGGTATAGTGGTTAGCACTGTGTCCTCACAGCTGGTTCCATCCTCGGCTGGGGCGAGGTTCGGACGGGGGCCTTTCTGTGTGGAGTCTGCATGTTCTCCTCGTGTATGTGTGGGTTCTCTCCGGGTTCTCCGGGTTCCTCCCACCGCCCAAAGACATGCATGTTAGGTTAACTGGTTACTCTAAGTGTGAGTGGTTGTTTGTCTCTGCGTGTCCCTGCGATGGACTGGCGAGCTGTCCAGGGTGCCTTTCGCCCAAAGCCAGCTGGGATAGGCTCCAGCTTCCTGCGACCCTTCATCGGATCAAACAGTTAGGATAACGGATGGATGAATTTTGTGTCCATGCAGTAAGTTACATGTGGAAAAATTTCCTGAAGGAATAAAAAAACCTGACTTTAGACGAGACAAGAAACATCTTTAAACACGTAGAACCCTGTCTGATGCTCTTCGTCATTCCTCCAACCCATCCAGCATCAGCGAGGAGGTTTGGACTCCTGCTGCCTCCACGAATTCCAGAAACTCTCCGGAACGTTGGAATTCTCCCTCCTGCACCTCGGTTTGGTAAAGCCACACGTTTCTGCAGGTACGTTATGGACGGATGGATTTCCAACAGAAACATCCCTTTCAGTGTTGCTTGGTGACCAATCATCATCCTCAGGAGCCAATTCTTCCCTCCAGAGACCGATCTTCATCAGCAGCGAAGTGTTGCCGTTTTCTCTGTAAATCCACCCTGCATCACCAACAGTAGCAACATCTCCATTACAGTTTTGTGCTAAATAAAAGTGATATTTGTGAGTTTTGACAAACACTTGCGATGTGCAGATGTTTCCAGTGAACAGTGTTTCAAACGTAAGCCTCGGTTCTCGTAAAGTCTCATCAGCCAGATTAGATCTTACGAGATTTGTGCTTATGGAGGGTAGCCACGTAGCGTTGTTTTGGGGTTTTCTACTTGCTGCAGAGAATCTGCAACAGTTTTTTAAGCTTTTCTCCCTCATTTTCTTTTCTAAAATGTAACAATTTGCGATTGTTTGTTCCACATGGCGCCATCCTTACCGGAAATGAACTGGTCACGACCCCCTACGTCACTTCCAGAGACACGTAAATGTGAAAAAAGTGTTGTAATTGCACCTTTGCGATATATTTCTATATCGAAACATCTGAAAAACCCTCATGAGAACGATTTTTTTAAAAATGTAGGTGTTTTCATTAGGTGTAAGGGAAACACACCTCATGAGCTTCCTCATTGACTCTATCTTGTGTCTGACTAAACAACCCCAACCCCCCCATCGCCCTCGCATTCACATGTCTGCCATCTTGCGCGGGAAAGCAGGAAAAGGTTGAAGCTCTCCTGGAAATGTGGCCGGCTGCTTGTCCCAGTTCTGCAACTTTTTCACTTTGAGACGAAAACAGCCTGAAGGAGGAACGTTTCATGTCTCTCCTGACGGGTTCAAGGCCCGATGACTCAGCAGAATTTCTCTTTAGCGGACTAGTTTACGGCAACGCTGTCCTTACAGTCCTTTAGACATCTGCAGTTAGTTCAGAAGGCTGCTGGTCCAGGAACGTGGACCAGAGAACTCCAGTCCTCAGATCTTCACACTGACTTTCTGTTAGTTTATAAAGTACTGATTGGTTTCGGACCAAACTATTCAGGATCTTCTGGTTCGTCATGAACCAACTGGATCTCTCCGGTCCTCAGAGACTGGTTCTGTTCCCAGAGTCAGATCTAAACATGGAGTCAGGTCTGCTGAACGTCTGCTGCTTTAAATCAAAGTAGTTTTTATTTTCTGCTTTTAATCAAAACATCTGTTAATTCGCCTCATTGGAGCTTTAATTTCATGCATTTTATCGACTTTCATCTAGATTATTATTTCCTTTTTATTCAATTTCTTTTGTTTATTTTGAATGTTTCATGTAGAGAACTTTGTCTCGTCCAAACTTGCCCTGAAATGGTCGATGTGTTTGCTGTTTATCAGGGTTTCTGCTGCATCCTGTAACGGCTGCTGTTCAGACGCTGTCTCATTATGACCACATTTCAGGGATGGACGAGCAGAACATGAAAAGGTAAAGTAAAAAATGAATATTCCTGTCCGTTGCTTTTGGAAAGCCTTTTACGTGTACGAGGCAGATGACCACAGTTTCACTTCAGCCACATGCAACAGGGTCTAATTTCATGGCTTTTGAAGGGATTGTTGCTTTTAAATGGAAAATGATGAAGTTCCCTGCGATGGACTGGCGAGCTGTCCAGGGTGTACCCTGCCTGTCTCCCAAAGCCAGCTGGGATAGGCTCCAGCTTCCCCACGACCCTGAATTGGATTAAGCGGTTTAGAAAATGGATGGATGGATGGATGGATGGATGGATGATGAAGTTCCAAATTTGCCAACAACAAAATAAAGCAGCATGAAGGAACTACTTTGTTATTAGAAGGATTTGCAGCTGAAAAGCCAGAAAAACTAATCATAAAGATTGCAGTGACATGATGAGACAAGCTCATCGCAGATGCATTAAGGTCTTAATGCAGGAAGTTATTCTGGTGACGTGAGGATCGCCCAACGACATCATGTCGGCTCCGCGGTCATCACAACTCCATCAGATGCTTCCCAAGCGCTCTGCGTGCAGGCCAGAGCCATTACTGAGCAGCATTTCCACATACAGAAGCATGTGTAGAGGCAGGTTGGCGAAAGCTGCAGCTCGATTGGATTAGTGAGCCAATGAGGGGGAAAGGCGATACCTCATAATGATGCGTGGTGGCTGCCTGAAAAGGTTCGCTCTGTGATGAATCGCAAGCTTTGGCATCATAAATTATAATTACTTTGTGCCAGCGCAGTTTGAGGAAGCCACTTAGCAACGGCGCATCTATCAGTCCAGCCATATGGCTCCGAGATGAACGCTGGAGCATCACGAGGAGCAACGGAAACAGCAGCACACCGACGGTCAAACGGCCGTTCAAACACCGAGATGGCCTCAGAAAAACACAGCCTTGTTCCCACAAACGTCTCCGTGATGAAAAGATGATTCTTCCTTTTGTTGTTCTTTATTAAATATTGATCTGTTTGTGTTTGTAGAAAAACGTTTTCTGGAGTTTCTGAAACATTTCATGCTCCTGGTCCACCTCGGTTGGGGTTAGACCTTCCCAACTTCTATCTTGGCAGAGACAAAACATAGAAGTCTTTTCACCCCCTGAACTTTTCTACATTTTGTCACAGTAAGACCACAAACACAACCTGGAACACCTGTCGGACTCTGCAGAAGACTGCAGACTGAGGCGGAGGTTCGCCTTCCAGCAAACATGAAGCCGGACCTGCGATGGACTGGTTTAAATGGGCTAGAATGACCCAGTCCCAGTCCAGAACTAAATCCAGTCCAGATCCTGGCAGGACATGAAAACTGCTGTTCATCAACACTTCTCGTCTGACTGAGCTGCAGCTGCTTTGTGAAGAAGAACAAGTAAAACTTTCAGTGTGTAGAAGAATCACCTGGAAGACCTGCAGCTGCTGAATGTGTTCACTCGTCACTTCTCACAGGAGAAAAAATGAAATCATGTCATTTTTACTTTCACAGAAAATTCTGAGTTAAAGAGAAGAGACACTTCTAGAAGCCACTGCAATCCAAGTCAGAGTGCATTCCCATCAGGACAGTCTGCTAGACTGGGTCCGGTTGGGGACTGGGTCCAGCTGTAGGGGGGTGTATCCATGCGACCAGAGACCCTGTTCACGCTGCACAAACCAGCCAAACCATTAGAATAATATCTCCCCATTCCCACCAGAGGTGGCGCTGCACTAGTATTTAGCAGAAGAGAGGACATGAAGAAGAGAACTCTGTTTCCTCCACCTGCCAGTTAAACATGGAGACCAAACTATGGCTGTTTTGGGTTTTTATTGTGTCTTATGCAAGTATCCTGCAGAAATCCACTGCAACAATGGACGCAGTATGAACACCAGACGAGGCAGAGGACCCTTAACGCCATCGCTATGGATTTACCCACAATGCAACGCTACGCCACATGCAGGAAGGGACTTGGTTTGTAGTCCAGTTCCTGTATTTGGTCCGCTTGGAACGGGCCGAGACCTGCGTTTGTAGGCGGACCGAGTCGCTTCTTTGGTCTGAATCAGAATTGGTTTGATGTGTTCACATTTCCCCAAACGAAGCGACTTTCCGAGCAAATGGACTCTGATTCGGATCAGAACGGCTGATGTGGACGTGTCCTAAATATTCTAGGTTCAAGGCTTCATCCCTCCCCAGCAGTTCTGCAGCCGGTGGCAAACGGCGACCAACGGCAAGTCAAGGAAAACGAAAAATGAGCAACACCTGTTTTTAACAACAGAAGAAAATCAATTATTTAAATCAGATATTTTAATATTATTTATTAAATAAATGAACCTTTTAAACCAAATGCAGCTATAAGGCGTCTCTTCAGAATCAGTTTTATATTTTCTGGACAAACATTCAGAAGTTTTGCTCCCGCATCTGGAACAAAGTGACATTTAATGTTGATTTTATTAGTTTAGTTTTTTAATGAAATGACATCTGTGATCATTTTTATTTTCTCTCGTTATGAGCATATAACTGTCCCTCAGGGACAAATAAAGTACTTTGAATTGAGTTTAATTGAATTTCTAGATATTAAGTGCTAATTGTTTGTACGTTATTTAGATTAATCCATCATCGACTTATGCGCTCCTTCTGAATATGCATAATTGAATGAATAATGAACTGATAAGGTTTGTTAGTTTATATTCTAATGAATTTAATGAAAATGAAAAGATTTGATGAGTTTTCCCTCAAACTTCTGCACATTACATTTGCATTAATGACAAACAGGCTTCTGACATAAAAGGGTTTTAGTTTTCTGCAGCACATTTACACATTTTATCTCAGGTGATCTACCTGAAGCACCAAACTGCCACAGATGACTTGTTTCCACATAAAAGCACCAGATTTTCCATGATTTGCACGTTAAACGTCCGTTTCTCTCTGACTCCCCTCAGCCTGTTAGTCCTCCTGGAAATCTTTGACCTTTGCAGCTGTAAAGCCGTCCTGCCGAAGCATCCGGAGTTGACAGCATCACGTCTGCTCTCGCATACGTAGGATGCTAACTTTCAGATGAGGCATGACTTGCCACATGATTTGGCAAATGGCTTTGGCTGCGACCGAACAAGGACTTGGAACTGCATGCTAATTAGAAATTACAAAACCCAGAACAAGTGCTGGCTCCAGAAGCCAGACTGAGCATGTGTCGCTCTGTTCAAGCGGGATTTCAGGGTTTCCATATGTGGTGTGTGTGTGTGTGTGTGTGTGTGTGTGTGTGTGTGTGTGTGTGGGAGAAGCCAGGAACTGTGTTCAGTTTGCCTCCGTCTCAGTCTGACTGGATTGTATACATGTGCAGCAACGTTTCAGCAGCTTCCAGACATCTCTGCATATCTGCTCCGTTTGTCACTGAAAACATGCTTTTTACTGGAGTTGACCTTCCAGGAGCGGCTTGTCTCCTCCGTAGATCACCTGAAGGGGGGAAGGCCATCCCAGTTTACCCTGCAGGGTTACAAGCCTTGCAGCAGGTTTAAGGGTTTATGTGAACACTGTGTTGTCGCTCTAATGAAGCTGTTCTCAACCGGTTTGCGGCAACGTGCCGCCGTAGAATCATTTCCACCAGTAAGCAAAGGACAACCAGAGGCAGGCTCCTAATTTCCATTTCAGACTCCACATGCAGCGTGAACTGGTCTCCAGCCAGTGGGACAATAACAGCATCATAATAACATGTTAATGACAGCTCCACATCTCTGTGTAAGTACAAAGAAAAACAGGTGCATAATCCGTGTGTCAGCATTTAATGATCCGTCCCATCAGAAGATATTATGCAGCTGAAATTTCTGGAGAAAAATATTTCAAATATTTATCCTCATTATGTAATTTTACTGACATTTTATTTTTCTTTATGAAATTATATGAAATTTATGATGAGAAGAGAAGAACTTTGGTCTTGTTCTTGATGCCCCGAGAGGAAAACTCGCAGACACTCGACGCACCGAGCTGGCAGAACTTCCTTCTCATGGAGTCAAAGAGGTGTTCTGTGATTGGTTGGACATTTAAAGTGGGCGTGGTTAACACGGGAAAGCATGAAGCAGACAGTTTGCTGTCTGCAGGTTAAACAGGTTGTTTGGCTAAAACAGCTGATCGAGGTGTGAGAATTATAATGTTACAGCATGTGGAATTTAAACACACAGACTCTGACACATTAATGTGTAATAATCAGGTTCATCGCATATAAAAACATAGACACCCCACCATAGTGACCCACGCCCCAGTGCAGATGAGGATCGGGCCATTTTCAGGAGTGCACATAACTCCACAATGAATGGTGGGAAAATCCAGGAGAAGTTCCCAACAGGTTTTCCAAGATATCAAAGATAGAGGCAATATTCTGGATACTACCATCCTGAACAGGAACAACATTCTGGATACTACCATCCAGAACAGGAACAACATTCTGGATACTACCATCCTGAACAGGAACAACATTCTGGATACTACCATCCAGAACAGGAACAACATTCTGGATACTACCATCCAGAACAGGAACAACATTCTGGATACTACCATCCTGAACAGGAACAACATTCTGGATACTACCATCCAGAACAGGAACAACATTCTGGATACTACCATCCTGAACAGGAACAACATTCTGGATACTACCATCCAGAACAGGAACAACATTCTGGATACTACCATCCAGAACAGGAACAACATTCTGGATACTACCATCCTGAACAGGAACAACATTCTGGATACTACCATCCAGAACAGGAAAAACCTGGATACTACCATCCAGAACTGGAACAACCTGGATACTACCATCCAGAACAGGAACAACATTCTGGATACTACCATCCAGAACAGGAACAACCTTCTGGATACTACCATCCAGAACAGGAACAACATGCTGGATACTACCATCCAGAACAGGAACAACATTCTGGATACTACCATCCATAACAGGAACAACGTTCTAGATACTACCATCCAGAACAGGAAGAACGCTCTGGATACTACCATCCAGAACAGGAACAACATTCTGGATACTACCATCCAGAACAGGAACAACATGCTGGATACTACCATCCAGAACAGGAACAACGTTCTAGATACTACCATCCAGAACAGGAACAACGCTCTGGATACTACCATCCAGAACAGGAACAACCTGGATACTACCATCCAGAACAGGAACAACATTCTGGATACTACCATCCACAAATGGAACAACATTCTGGATACTACCATCCAGAACAGGAACAACATTCTGGATACTACCATCCATAACAGGAACAACGTTCTAGATACTACCATCCAGAACAGGAACAACATGCTGGATACTACCATCCAGAACAGGAACAACATGCTGGATACTACCATCCAGAACAGGAACAACGTTCTAGATACTACAATCCAGAACAGGAACAACATGCTGGATACTACCATCCAGAACAGGAACAACATGCTGGATACTACCATCCAGAACAGGAACAACATTCTGGATACTACCATCCAGAACAGGAACAACGTTCTAGATACTACCATCCAGAACAGGAACAACATGCTGGATACTACCATCCAGAACAGGAACAACATGCTGGATACTACCATCCACAAATGGAACAACATTCTGGATACTACCATCCAGAACAGGAACAACATTCTGGATACTACCATCCATAACAGGAACAACGTTCTAGATACTACCATCCAGAACAGGAACAACATGCTGGATACTACCATCCAGAACAGGAATAACATTCTTGATGCTACCATCCAGAACAGGAACAACATGCTGGATACTACCATCCAGAACAGGAACAACATGCTGGATACTACCATCCAGAACAGAAACAACATGCTGGATACTACCATCCAGAACAGAAACAACATTCTGGATGCTACCATCCAGAACAGGAACAACCTGGATACTACCATCCAGAACAGGAACGACATTCTGGATACTACCTTCCAGAACAGGAACAACGTTCTGGATGCTACCATCCAGAACAGGAACAACCTGGATACTACCATCCAGAACAGGAACAACATTCTGGATTCTACCATCCAGAACAGGAACAACATTCTAGATACTACCATTCAGAACAGGAACAACATTCTGGATACTACCATCCAGAACAGGAACAACGCTCTGGATACTACCATCCAGAACAGGTACATCGTGGATACTACCATCCAGAACAGGAACAACATTCTGGATGCTACCATCCAGAACAGGAACAACCTGGATACTACCATCCAAAACAGGAACAACATTCTGGATACTACCATCCAGAACAGGAACAACATTCTGGATACTACCATCCAGAACAGGAACAACATTCTGGATACTACCATCCAGAACAGGAACAACATGCTGGATACTACCATCCAGAACAGGAACAACGTTTTAGATACTACCATCCAGAACAGGAACAATGTTCTAGATACTACCATCCAGAACAGGAACAACATGCTGGATACTACCATCCAGAACAGGAACAACATGCTGGATACTACCATCCAGAACAGGAACAACATTCTGGCTACTTCCATCCAGAACAGGAACAACGTTCTAGATACTACCATCCAGAACAGGAACAACATGCTGGATACTACCATCCAGAACAGGAATAAGATTCTTGATGCTACCATCCAGAACAGGAACAACATGCTGGATACTACCATCCAGAACAGGAACAACATGCTGGATACTACCATCCAGAACAGGAATAACATTCTTGATGCTACCATCCAGAACAGGAACAACATGCTGGATACTACCATCCAGAACAGGAACAACATGCTGGATACTACCATCCAGAACAGAAACAACATGCTGGATACTACCATCCAGAACAGAAACAACATTCTGGATGCTACCATCCAGAACAGGAACAACCTGGATACTACCATCGAGAACAGGAACAACATTCTGGATACTACCTTCCAGAACAGGAACAACGTTCTGGATGCTACCATCCAGAACAGGAACAACATGCTGGATACTACCATCCAGAACAGGAACAACATTCTGGATTCTACCATCCAGAACAGGAACAACATTCTAGATACTACCATTCCGAACAGGAACAACATTCTGGATACTACCATCCAGAACAGGAACAACGCTCTGGATACTACCATCCAGAACAGGTACATCGTGGATACTACCATCCAGAACAGGAACAACATTCTGGATGCTACCATCCAGAACAGGAACAACCTGGATACTACCATCCAAAACAGGAACAACATTCTGGATACTACCATCCAGAACAGGAACAACATTCTGGATACTACCATCCAGAACAGGAACAACATTCTGGATACTACCATCCAGAACAGGAATAACATTCTGGATACTACCATCCAGAACAGGAACAACATTCTGGATACTACCATCCAGAACAGGAACAACATTCTGGATACTACCATCCAGAACAGGAACAACATGCTGGATACTACCATCCAGAACAGGAACAACATGCTGGATACTACCATCCAGAACAGGAACAACATTCTGGATACTACCATCCAGAACAGGAACAACATGCTGGATACTACCATCCAGAACAGGAACAACATTCTGGATACTACCATCCAGAACAGGAACAACATGCTGGATACTACCATCCAGAACAGGAACAACATTCTGGATACTACCATCCAGAACAGGAACAACATTCTGGATACTACCATCCAGAACAGGAACAACATTCTGGATACTACCATCCAGAACAGGAACAACATGCTGGATACTACCATCCAGAACAGGAACAACATTCTGGATACTACCATCCAGAACAGGAACAACATGCTGGATACTACCATCCAGAACAGGAACAACATTCAGGATACTACCATCCAGAACAGGAACAACATGCTGGATACTACCATCCAGAACAGGAACAACATTCCGGATACTACCATCCAGAACAGGAACAACATTCTGGATACTACCATCCAGAACAGGAACAACATTCTTGATACTACCATCCAGAACAGGAACAACATTCTGGATACTACCATCCAGAACAGGAACAACATGCTGGATACTACCATCCAGAACAGGAACAACATGCTGGATACTACCACCCAGAACAGGAACAACATTCTGGATACTACCATCCAGAACAGGAACAACATTCTTGATACTACCATCCAGAACAGGAACAACATTCTGGATACTACCATCCAGAACAGGAACAACATGCTAGATACTACCATCCAGAACAGGAACAACGTTTTAGATACTACCATCCAGAACAGGAACAATGTTCTAGATACTACCATCCAGAACAGGAACAACATGCTGGATACTACCATCCAGAACAGGAACAACATTCTGGATACTACCATCCAGAACAGGAACAACGTTCTAGATACTACCATCCAGAACAGGAACAACATGCTGGATACTACCATCCAGAACAGGAATAACATTCTTGATGCTACCATCCAGAACAGGAACAACATGCTGGATACTACCATCCAGAACAGGAACAACATGCTGGATACTACCATCCAGAACAGGAATAACATTCTTGATGCTACCATCCAGAACAGGAACAACATGCTGGATACTACCATCCAGAACAGGAACAACATGCTGGATACTACCATCCAGAACAGAAACAACATGCTGGATACTACCATCCAGAACAGAAACAACATTCTGGATGCTACCATCCAGAACAGGAACAACCTGGATACTACCATCCAGAACAGGAACAACATTCTGGATACTACCTTCCAGAACAGGAACAACGTTTTGGATGCTACCATCCAGAACAGGAACAACCTGGATACTACCATCCAGAACAGGAACAACATTCTGGATTCTACCATCCAGAACAGGAACAACATTCTAGATACTACCATTCCGAACAGGAACAACATTCTGGATACTACCATCCAGAACAGGAACAACGCTCTGGATACTACCATCCAGAACAGGTGCATCGTGGATACTACCATCCAGAACAGGAACAACATTCTGGATGCTACCATCCAGAACAGGAACAACCTGGATACTACCATCCAAAACAGGAACAACATTCTGGATACTACCATCCAGAACAGGAACAACATTCTGGATACTACCATCCAGAACAGGAACAACATTCTGGATACTACTATCCAGAACAGGAACAACATTCTGGATACTACCATCCAGAACAGGAACAACATTCTGGATACTACCATCCAGAACAGGAACAACATGCTGGATACTACCATCCAGAACAGGAACAACATTCTGGATACTACCATCCAGAACAGGAACAACATTCTGGATACTACCATCCAGAACAGGAACAACATGCTGGATACTACCATCCAGAACAGGAACAACATTCTGGATACTACCATCCAGAACAGGAACAACATGCTGGATACTACCATCCAGAACAGGAACAACATTCTGGATACTACCATCCAGAACAGGAACAACATTCTGGATACTACCATCCAGAACAGGAACAACATGCTGGATACTACCATCCAGAACAGGAACAACATTCCGGATACTACCATCCAGAACAGGAACAACATTCTGGATACTACCATCCAGAACAGGAACAACATTCTGGATACTACCATCCAGAACAGGAACAACATGCTGGATACTACCATCCAGAACAGGAACAACATTCTGGATACTACCATCCAGAACAGGAACAACATGCTGGATACTACCATCCAGAACAGGAACAACATTCTGGATACTACCATCCAGAACAGGAACAACATGCTGGATACTACCATCCAGAACAGGAACAACATTCCGGATACTACCATCCAGAACAGGAACAACATTCTGGATACTACCATCCAGAACAGGAACAACATTCTTGATACTACCATCCAGAACAGGAACAACATTCTGGATACTACCATCCAGAACAGGAACAACATGCTGGATACTACCATCCAGAACAGGAACAACATGCTGGATACTACCATCCAGAACAGGAACAACATTCTTGATACTACCATCCAGAACAGGAACAACATTCTGGATACTACCATCCAGAACAGGAACAACATGCTGGATACTACCATCCAGAACAGGAACAACATTCTGGATACTACCATCCAGAACAGGAACAACATTCTTGATACTACCATCCAGAACAGGAACAACATTCCGGATACTACCATCCAGAACAGGAACAACATTCTGGATACTACCATCCAGAACAGGAACAACATTCTGGATACTACCATCCAGAACAGGAACAACATGCTGGATACTACCATCCAGAACAGGAACAACATTCTGGATACTACCATCCAGAACAGGAACAACATGCTGGATACTACCATCCAGAACAGGAACAACATGCTGGATACTACCATCCAGAACAGGAACAACATTCTGGATACTACCATCCAGAACAGGAATGATATTCTATCACTGCAAGTGAAAAAAAACTTGCAACAAACACCACAATGCAACACAGACACTGATGATCTGCTTGCAGGAGGTCTGACCTCACTGGAGTTTCTTCAGTAAGTGTGTGTGTAAATGAGCTTGTTATTAGTCCAGTCCTAACATCTGTGTGAAGTCTGATCTTTAACATTGTTCCTGCCTGGATGCTGATCAGGTATGTGATCAAACTCATCTTCTACATGATGCTGTCGCCATGGAAATGTTATTTCTGGTTTCAGAATGAATGCAAACACATCATGATGCACGGTGTTAATGATCACAGAACAATATTACCAGCTTTAGTTTCTGCAGAAATAGTTTCATTTTTCCAGGTAGATTGTGTTTTCTATGCAGGCTGAGCATCATGGATGCATCTAATGCCTCATGGGGGCTATTTTAGATCATAATTACACGGAGGAAGGTAATAGTTCTGTTTTTCCACAAATCTCCAACTTTGAACATAAATCTTTAACAGATTTGTTGCACATGTTAAAAATTCTGCTGAACAAAGTGAACTGAAGAAGGTCTCAGTCCCAAAATAACAAGAGCTGTGAAATCCAGAAGGCCGTGCATGTGATGGCATGAATTCTGTCTGCATGTCGATGGAAAAGCATCTTCACACAATACACCAGCTAAAGGCTGCACCAGCTGAAAAGCCCACCTGAAGGAAAGCTGCTTTCACTGAGGTGTCTGTCAGACTGTGATGTGAAAAAATCCACAACCAGGACCAAGCAGGAACTGAACAAAGTCACCTCGTCCTGGTTTAACATTTCAAATCTAACACAGGTCGAGTTAAGGTGAGTCAAAACAAACAAAGTCTTTGTTAGTTATTCATAAAATATGAAAGATGGTCAAACGCAGAGGGGTTCTTGACTTTACATTAATGTCGTTGCTCTCAAGAGAATCTGCAGAGAGACAAGAAGCAGGAAGTCCAGTAAGCACTGGTTCCAGCCAAGAAAATCATGCCTGAACACACAACACGTCCAGCAGATGGTCTCCATTAGACTCCTTAATGCCAACATGGCTGGTTTAACCTTCACAGCCTACCTGAGTCCTGCTGCTGACCATGTCCATCTACTGATGGAAACTTCCAGCAGGATGATGCACCATGTCACAAAGCTCACATCATCTCCAGCATGACGATGAGTTCACTGTCCTCCAACGGCTCCGCAGTCACCAGATCTACATCCAGCACAGCAGCTTTGGGACGTGGTGGAACAGGAGATTCTCATGGTGATGAGGTGGAACGGGAGATTCTCATCATGATGAGGTGGAACGGGAGATTGTCATCATGATGAGGTGGAACGGGAGATTCTCATCATGATGAGGTGGAACTGGAGATTCTCATCGTGATGAGGTGGAACGGGAGATTCTCATCATGATGAGGTGGAACGGGAGATTCTCATGGTGATGTGGTGGAACGGGAGATTCTCATGGTGATGAGGTGGAACGGGAGATTCTCATGGTGATGAGGTGGAACGGGAGATTCTCATCATGATGAGGTGGAATGGGAGATTTCTCATCATGATGAGGTGGAACGGGAGATTCTCATCATGATGAGGTGGAATGGGAGATTTCTCATCATGATGAGGTGGAACGGGAGATTCTCATGGTGATGAGGTGGAACGGGAGATTCTCATGGTGATGAGGTGGAACGGGAGATTCTAGTGGTGATGAGGTGGAACGGGAGATTCTCATCGTGATGAGGAGGAACGGGAGATTCTCATCGTGATGAGGTGGAACGGGAGATTCTCATGGTGATGAGGTGGAATGGGAAGATTCTCATCGTGATGAGGTGGAACGGGAGATTCTCATGGTGATGAGGTGGAACAGGAGATTCTCATGGTGATGAAGTGGAACGGGAGATTCTCATGGTGATGAGGCGGAACGGGAGATTCTCATGGTGATGAGGCGGAACGGGAGATTCTCTTGGTGATGAGGTGGAACGGGAGATTCTCATGGTGATATAGTGGAACGGGAGATTCTTATGGTGATGAGGTGGAACGGAAGATTCTCATGGTGATGAGGTGGAACGGGAGATTCTCATCATGATGAGGTGGAACGGGAGATTCTCATCATGATGAGGTGGAACGGGAGATTCTCATGGTGATGAGGTGGAACGGGAGATTCTCATGGTGATGAGGTGGAACGGGAGATTCTAATCATGATGAGGAGGAACGGGAGATTCTCATCGTGATGAGGTGGAACGGGAGATTCTCATGGTGATGAGGTGGAATGGGAAGATTCTCATGGTGATGAGGTGGAACGGGAGATCCTCATTGTGATGAGGCGGAACAGGAGATTCTCATGGTGATGAGGCGGAACGGGAGATTCTCATGGTGATGAGGCGGAACGGGAGATTCTCATGGTGATGTGGCGGAACGGGAGATTCTCTTGGTGATGAGGTGGAACGGGAGATTCTCATGGTGATGAGGTGGAATGGGAGATTTTCATGGTGATGAGGTGGAACGGGAGATTCTCATCATGATGAGGTGGAACGGGAGATTCTCATGGTGATGAGGTGGAACGGTAGATTCTCATCATGATGAGGTGGAACGGGAGATTCTCATGGTGATGTGGTGGAACGGGAGATTCTTATGGTGATGAGGTGGAACGGAAGATTCTCATGGTGATGAGGTGGAATGGGAGATTCTCATCATGATGAGGTGGAACGGGAGATTCTCATCATGATGAGGTGGAACGGGAGATTCTCATGGTGATGAGGTGGAACGGGAGATTCTCATCATGATGAGGTGGAACGGGAGATTCTCATCGTGATGAGGTGGAACGGGAGATTCTCATCATGATGAGGTGGAACGGGAGATTCTCATCGTGATGAGGTGGAACGGGAGATTCTCATGGTGATGAGGTGGAACGGGAGATTCTCATCATGATGAGGTGGAACGGGAGATTCTCATGGTGATGAGGTGGAACGGGAGATTCTCATCATGATGAGGTGGAACGGGAGATTCTCATCATGATGAGGTGGAACTGGAGATTCTCATCATGATGAGGTGGAACGGGAGATTCTCATCATGATGAGGTGGAACGGGAGATTCTCATGGTGATGTGGTGGAACGGGAGATTCTCATACTGATGAGGTGGAACGGGAGATTCTCATGCTGATGAGGTGGAACGGGAGATTCTCATGGTGATGAGGTGGAACGGGAGATTCTCATGGTGATGAGGTGGAACGGGAGATTTCTCATGGTGATGTGGTGGAACGGGAGATTCTCATGGTGATGAGGTGGAACGGAAGATTCTCATGGTGATGAGGTGGAACGGCAGATTCTCATCATGATGAGGTGGAACGGGAGATTCTCATCATGATGAGGTGGAACGGGAGATTCTCATCATGATGAGGTCGAACGGGAGATTGTCATGGTGATGTGGTGGAACGGGAGATTCTCATGGTGATGAGGTGGAACGGGAGATTCTCATGGTGATGAGGTGGAACGGGAGATTCTCATGGTGATGAGGTGGAACGGGAGATTCTCATGGTGATGAGGTGGAACGGGAGATTCTCATCATGATGAGGTGGAACGGGAGATTCTCATCATGATGAGGTGGAACGGGAGATTCTCATGGTGATGAGGTGGAACGGGAGATTCTCATGGTGATGAGGTGGAATGGGAGATTCTCATCATGATGAGGTGGAACGGGAGATTCTCATCATGATGAGGTGGAACGGGAGATTCTCATGGTGATGAGGTGGAACGGGAGATTCTCATCATGATGAGGTGGAACGGGAGATTCTCATCATGATGAGGTGGAACGGGAGATTCTCATGGTGATGAGGTGGAACGTGAGATTCTCATCATGATGAGGTGGAACGGGAGATTCTCATCGTGATGAGGTGGAACGGGAGATTCTCATCGTGATGAGGTGGAACGGGAGATTCTCATCATGATGAGGTGGAACGGGAGATTCTCATGGTGATGAGGTGGAACGGGAGATTCTCATCATGATGAGGTGGAACGGGAGATTCTCATCATGATGAGGTGGAACTGGAGATTCTCATCATGATGAGGTGGAACGGGAGATTCTCATCATGATGAGGTGGAACGGGAGATTCTCATGGTGATGTGGTGGAACGGGAGATTCTCATACTGATGAGGTGGAACGGGAGATTCTCATGCTGATGAGGTGGAACGGGAGATTCTCATGGTGATGAGGTGGAACGGGAGATTCTCATGGTGATGAGGTGGAACGGGAGATTCTCATGGTGATGTGGTGGAATGGGAGATTCTCATGGTGATGAGGTGGAACGGGAGATTCTCATGGTGATGAGGTGGAACGGGAGATTCTCATCATGATGAGGTGGAACGGGAGATTCTCATCATGATGAGGTGGAACGGGAGATTCTCATGGTGATGAGGTGGAACGGGAGATTCTCATGGTGATGAGGTGGAATGGGAGATTCTCATCATGATGAGGTGGAACGGGAGATTCTCATCATGATGAGGTGGAACGGGAGATTCTCATGGTGATGAGGTGGAACGGGAGATTCTCATCATGATGAGGTGGAACGGGAGATTCTCATGGTGATGAGGTGGAACGGGAGATTCTCATGGTGATGAGGTGGAACGTGAGATTCTCATCATGATGAGGTGGAACGGGAGATTCTCATCATGATGAGGTGGAACGGGAGATTCTCATGGTGATGAGGAGGAACGGGAGATTCTCATGGTGATATGGTGGAACGGGAGATTCTTATGGTGATGAGGTGGAACGGAAGATTCTCATGGTGATGAGGTGGAACGGGAGATTCTCATCATGATGAGGTGGAACGGGAGATTCTCATCATGATGAGGTGGAACGGGAGATTCTCATGGTGATGAGGTGGAACGGGAGATTCTCATGGTGATGAGGTGGAACGGGAGATTCTCATCATGATGAGGAGGAACGGGAGATTCTCATCGTGATGAGGTGGAACGGGAGATTGTCATGGTGATGAGGTGGAACGGGAGATTCTCATGGTGATGAGGTGGAACGGGAGATTCTCATCATGATGAGGTGGAACGGGAGATTCTCATGGTGATGAGGTGGAACGGAAGATTCTCATGGTGATGAGGTGGAACGGCAGATTCTCATGGTGATGAGGTGGAACGGCAGATTCTCATGGTGATGAGGTGGAACGGGAGATTCTCATGGTGATGAGGTGGAACGAGAGATTCTCATGGTGATGAGGTGGAACGGGAGATTCTCATGGTGATGAGGTGGAACGGGAGATTGTCATGGTGATGTGCTTCCACTGTGTGATACTTAATGTCAATATGGAGCCAAATCTTTGAAGCAAGTTTCCAACATCTTTCCGTTTATTACACCAGGAATTCGGGCAGTTCTGGAGGAAGAAGTGGTGTATTCCAGGATAATAACATGAGGAATGTTTTCTTGGACCACTACAAGCCTCTACATGGTTAAAAACACGGCAGCCTACCTGAGCACCGTTGCTATTAGCAGCAGCAACACGGTCCAGAATGATCAGATTCCTGTTTACATCTCGATCTTTCATGTTTAAATCTCGCATTTATGTGCTGAAGTTAGGTAGAACGTAGCAGCTGTGTTACCCTGAAAATCAGCCAATTTCTCCTGTTTTTTCCTTCAACCGGGTCTCCTGCTGCGAGTCCTTGATATTGCAAAGAATAACAATCAAACTGCTGCATCAGTTTCCACCGGGATATAAAATTAACACTACAAACAGGGCATCTCTAACACCTCCTCTGTCTGTAGGGCTGAAGAGAAATCACAACAGGGAAAGAAAGGAAATCTTTTCACCTTTGGGGTGTGTGTGAGAATTTAAATGAACTAGCATCAAACTTGAGAGCACCTGCTGAAAGTGAAGTGAATAAAACTGGAGCTGTGGTGCAGACGACTTAGGAACGAGGCCATGAGAGACCAACCTGATACGGGCACTCGCTATCATCAGCCATATGGCTCCTGCAGCCTGTGGAGTGGCTGCAAGGTAAATAAAAGTGATGACAAACAGCACTGTGCACACTCCCCATCCCGCCCCCTCATTCCTTTCCTTTCTCGTTTGAACAACGCAGGCTGCCAAACGAATTAGCATCAGCTGGCTGATACATTTGTAATCTATTCTGAGCATGGCAAACAATACAAATTGGATTTCTAATTTATCCTGACTCATTTATGCGGAGCGAGAGTTATGGAGTGTTGCCATGGAAACATCTTTGACACGTTGGCAACTTTCATCGCAGAGCTCAGAACTACCTTTATCTTCACTTCAACTAAATTGCTTTCAGTCTCTGATTTTTACAAAATTAGGTTTATGCATTCGAATTTTAACAAACTCTCTTATCTTTAAGCCAGAACACACAAACACACACACACACTAAACTTTTGTTGTGCACACAGTGAAAGAAAATCCGACATACACACACACACACACACACACACACACACACACACACACACACACACACACACACACACACACTTGTATCTGCATGCATTTCTCTGGAAAGACAACAGGTGTTTCTTAAAGAGCTGACACTCGCCTCAGGCATCCTCCATTGATTAGGCTGATTAATTACTGGCCGACCTCCAAACACCATGTTTTTATAGCCAGAAAATAAGAAGTAAAAAGCTCTTTTCCTGAAGCACTTTCCCACGAGAAAAGAAAAATACAGAGCAGGAAATAAACACAAAAAGCTCAACTTTTGGACCATCCAGTTAGAAAGAAAAACAAAAACCAATTAAGGATATGGTTCTCCAGCTCGGTCGAGTCATTTTCTTTCCCAGATAACCTACGGACACCAAACATTCTGATAAATGGGCCATAAAATAACAACACGGCCTAATGTGTCCGCTGGGATGCTTATCAATGTAATCATTACAGCGGTGCAGGTCAAAGCTGCACGCAGAGGATAAGCACCATTATTCAGCTTTGACTGGACATTCATAGGGTTCTTCTTATCCTCTCCAAAAGTCTGGATGTGGTTTGAATCAAGCTAATGCTGCAGCCTATTTGTCTTTCATTTAGTATTTCTGTCAGAGGGATAAGCTGACTTCATTTTTATTGAATAATGCTTGGACATGCTGACCCTGATTCTTTCACACACATGCAAGGCTTATGTCCCATCGAGGCAGGGCTGGACAAATCCGACTGGACACCCCCCAAGTCACTGGACAGAACCACTTCTCCAGTCCTGCATGGACCACCAGTATCACTAAACCGGTATAAACTACATTTTTAATTAGTTTCTCCACATTTCTGGAGATTTTGTCTCTGTGCCAGAACTGCTGATGTCATGCAGGGCTATTAACCTGACGTTAGCGTGAAGCTATGTAGCAGTGCTAACAGTTCTATGCTAGCACTTTATTAGTTCAAAGATAAAACTTGCACTTCAGTGTATTTAGGGACAAAACATCAACTCAGTTCATGAAGATTTTCACAATTAAGCTGAAACTAAATCTTTCAAGATGCTTAAAGATTAGCTGACCAAGCTAGCGCTAGCTACATGATCCCCTTTCATTTAAAGTGGAAGCTAGCAAGGATGCTAGTTGGTTTTAAAGTTATAATTTCCTTTCGTACACTTCCCTCCTGGAATAGCCTTACACACCTTCCATGTATAAAGAACTAACTACTCATTTCTGATCTACATCACCTGGTTTGATTACTTCAGAAAGTATGTTTACAATCAGCTTGTAGAGATAATCAGACTTATGGATGATCTGATTATAACAGTGAAAGTGGTGCTATGATGTGCAGCATTACAATAAAACTATGAAGCAGGATCTTCATGTGTTCGTCCTTTTATTCTCTTTTTAATACTTGACTAAAGCCAAAAGCTGCACAAATCCTTCCAGATTTCCTGGACATGGTTGAAGAAAATACTGAGTCCCACTGAGTGGACTACAGCTCGTTAGGACGATGACTTCCGTGTGAAGAGTGAAACCTGAGCTGCACGCAGCTTGATGAAAACTCTCAAGCCCAACGAGGTGGTCATGCCTAACTCCAACCACACAGCATGACAACAGTGATGCAGTCGGCTGGTTTCATCCTGACATTTTCCACCAAACCAAACATCTGGATGTGTCCAAACCCCGACTCCTGAGTCAGGCGAGTCAGATCATTTCCACACTTTTTCTCTTTTCTGGCTTTAAGTGTCAGGCAGGCAGAACAAAGATCCAAGAAGCAGGTAAATACAATGACCACTTTCCTCCTTCACGTGTTACTAACATGTCTGCAGGCCCGTATTTTCTGCTTTCGCCTCAGGGACAGGCTGACATGAGCCTCATGGTTCAGTGGTTTAAAGTCAAATTTCCACCAGGCAGCGGGAAGTCTGCTGTGCTCCTCACAGCCTGATACTGTATGGTACAATAAACTGGCCCATACTGGGGCACCAGTGCACAAAGCTTCTTTTTTTCCACCATTCCTGAACCCTAACACAGGGGAGATCCATAAAGTACCACAAGTTTGGCTCCAAATCCCCCAGCAGGGGATTTATGGTTCATACATACAGAGAATCAACAGAAAATGTGACAGCAGGTAAGATCTGACCGGAGTTTGAAAAACATATTTAAGCTTCTTCTGGTTATGCATTTTTCCCTTTTTAAAATCACGTTTGTTTTTAATTAAGGAATAATTCCTGATAATGTAGCAGGTTCATTTCTTCCCGTCTGGGTTTATTTGAAAGGAAGACTAAATAAAATTCAGGTGAAATTCAGGAAGTATTTCCATGATGTGAGTTGCCTGTTAGACGTTTTTATCAATTCAGAGAATCCATGCCATTGGTCACATCCGATGGCTCTAACCCTAACCCTAACCCTGGTAGCAACATCTGCGCCATGCTAAAAGGTATTTTCAGTGACTGGAAAAGTTGTTTCCAATTTAACATTTGTACAAGTTACATGAGCACATACCAACTTAAACCAATGCCATGCACTCATTACCCGTTCTGCTTTTACAAGCATTATATATGGAAGCATAGCAATGTCACCCAAATTTAATAAATAAAAAAATGGGACTTTGGCATGTAATAAAAGGGCTTGTTTTATTGTAAAAAGGTTGAAAATAAAATAAGAAAATGAACAGGACCTTTAAAAAGAGCCTGACTTGCCAGTGCTAGAAGTTACTGGCAAATGAACAATTAAAAGGTCCTTTATGCTGGACGCAGAAGACAGATATGAAGACGGATGGATACGCAGGGTGACGGACAGTTTTGCGTGAAAATTTGGTCCATTTTCAAGGAGCTTAGCTATTCGTCACTTGATGCAGGAAATACAACAATACCTCCGAAAATCACTGGGGGCAGTGTTGAGGCTAACGCGCAACCTGCAAAAGGAACAAACCATAGAAGAATACGAGGAACAGGAAGAAGTTGACACAGAAACTGTTGAATAAAAAGCACCTGAAGAAGACAGAAAATGTTGAGAACAACAAAGAACTTTGTATTTTTTTTCTTCTTCTGGAGTTTTGGATGGTTGTAAACAACTTTACAGCGGAGCGTTACCGCCACAACCAGTGTTAGAATGTAAAGGTGAACTCTGAACTGTGGATGAACTGACTTTACCACGGCAACGTGAAAGACGTCTGAAAGGGACGTCCCCATTTACATACATTACAGAGCAGAAACGGACCCTATAGCAACGCCCAGAAGCCACGCCCATGGGAGGGCAGGAGCAAAAAAAAAAAAAAAACAGGAAAACCCAGAAATCCTGACACAGAAGAAGAAAGTCACTCCCTGCAGTATGGACTTCATGACCTTGCAGAACCTTTAATCTTATAACACTTTAAAATGACAAGAAAATGACTTTGTCACAGTTCATCCCATGTTTTCTGCAGTGAATTAATCTGAGCCAACCACGAACGCCTCAGCAGAAGATCTCTGATCCTCCTGAACTACATCTCTACTTCCCTGATGTTTATTCTTATTGTGGCAAATGCTTCAATGCAACAACAATCTAATGTACTTCCTTTACCATTAAATTCTTGATAATTCCACGTATCACTGTCGACTCATTTTCATTGCCTTCATGACTGAATCCCGTCTGGGGGTGTGTGTTTGATAATGGTTAGCATTTACAGATGCGTATCAAGTCTCTCTTGTGGCAAAGGTCACGGCTGACGTGCAGCAGAGTGCTTATTCCTGGCATTTATCCTTTTTACTGTCAGTTAGGCTTACACATACACAATAACATGATAGGTTATCCGTGCCATTAACAAAAGACAGAGAGACGACAGACAAAGCTGCGGCTGTCTGAATGCTAACACGGTAATGTGTTTACGGGGAGAAAAGCAGCGCGCGGATGGAGAGATGACAGGGAGACAATGGAAGCTCGTCGCTGGGATTTGTCTTACATTTTCCTTGATGCTGTCCCTATTATCATCCTCTGGAGGAAGAATTTATTTATTTATTCTTATTTAGGTCTCAAACTGAATATTTATCCGTTGGTTTGAGTGCCGTTGACGCCTGAAAGGGGAGCCGTGAAGTGCATCACATTAACTGTATTGACATAAACAGCTCACCGAGCACATTGCCTCTGCCTTTGATGAGGGTTTAAGTAGGAAGCCATTCAGAGACTTATGGAGAAATGTTCCCGTGGGATCAATAGATTAGAGCCCTGACTAATCTTAGCAAGCACGGCAACGGCTCTCATAAAGGCAAAACTACAGTAAAATAACCAACATATGGTTTGCCATCACTCCTCTCTGGCCTCAAACTGTAATTATACTTCAGTCTAATATGGGTCATGAACCCAGCACAAGTGGCACTGTCAGCTGTAATCCATGCTTTATGCTATTGCTTTTGGACTTTCAGGCTTAGGAGGGAAAAACTGACAAGTGTGGAGTTGACATAATCTGGATAAATGACTCAGCTTGGTTATATAAAAAAAGGACACCTATTTGTGATTGCTGAGTGAATAAATGCTTCTACAAACTGACTGCAAGTCAGAAATCCTCCCCCATAAAACACAACTAAAAGCACTGCAGAGCCAGAGGAACACGTCTGCGTCGGATTTATCTGGATGCAGACTGAGAGCAGACAACTGGGGGACAGCAAGAACAAAAGAAAGCAAGGAGCATATATGGGCTGAGGGACTGATGGCCAAACGAGGAGCAGGTGGAGCGATCAGCAAATGAAGGCCACGCGTGCAGTGAGCAGGAACTGAGACAGCACAGAGGACCGGAAGACCTGAGAAACCATGACGCAGATTTCATTAGAAACTCAAAACCAGACAGCATGGGACTACTTTCACACAGGATGTTGTGCGAAATGTAAATAAAACCAGAATGTAAAGATTTCCTGATGCCATGAATCCATATTTTATTCCCAGCAGAAGATAAACAACATGTCAGAAGATGATATTTTATCATCTGATAGAAAATATGGCTGTAAAAAGTTGCAACAGCAGCAACAAAAAGTGTGAAAAGCAACAACTGGAGGAGCATCTGACAACCAACCAGGTTTATAACATAATATAATATAATATAATATAATATAATATAATGAATAACTACACGACATCCAGATGCCGGGGTTACTTCGATCACAGTCACTGGTTTGCTCGTTGCCATGGTGACATGTAAGCGCATCACCTCCCGACGAGGCTTCATGGTTAATTTTAGGTGAAAAACATTTGCTTCATTAAAAACTCTTATTTAGGGTTAAAAGTTGGATCTCAGGGGGAAGAGCAACATCTTCCAGCTGCACCAACATCGTGGACGCTGCTGCTGCGATCTTCACATGCCGTTGCTTTGACCACCACTTGCAACCGCAGATTGATCCTAAATTTCTATTTTTGCACAACCAAAGCTGCTTCTGGGCCATTGCTGGGAGGCGGATGGTCTCAACAGATGAAATGTTGTAGTTTATGTACTCGTGCTGCCATGAGTTGACGACATGGATAAAACGTCCAGAGTGTGGTGGTTTTGAGGATGAAGCTTCCAGGACAGACATCCAGTTGCACCTCTCTCTGGGCACCGAACCATTTACCAAACCATTTCACTTAAAGCCACCTAAAACATGATGAACTACTTACCTGCAGGCTCATGGAGTCATAAATCCTTGTTAAAGGAGAGCACTGGTCATCAGCTGGAGGATGTTTGACCAGAACTACGCGTGAAGACCGAAGGAAAGAGTTTTCTAATGAAAACAAAGGAAGAGAGAATATTTATTCATGAGCCGTTCGCTCATTAGGCTGGGGTGATATGTAAATGTGAGCTCATCTGAGAGAAATGCTCTCGGTCTGTGAGTTCACTCCCAACGCCGTATGCTCATTTTAATGTTGCTCACACACGCGTAGCGTTGGCTGCAGACTGAGGCGGGATGACAAGGTCAACAGGTGAGCAGGCATCAGTGGACACTGGGCGCTAACACGGGAAATGTCATCATTTTCTGTCTGTACTAATGCAGGATCTCATCTCTGTCATAACAGCAGCTGCAGGCCGCGAGGTGCGCGCACACACACACACACACACACACACACAAAGAGGTGTCTAACCCAGGTAAAGCAGAAGTCCAGTCCAGTGGATCTTTCCAACCAATCAGGAAACCAGCTGGATGTAATCCACTCGGCTCCACAGCAGCTAGACGAGCCTGTTAGTGGAAACACCTGTTCTGAAAGCACAGGTAGATCAGAGGTGGTAATTCCTGGTCCAGAAAGTAAAAGTCCTGCCATGTTTCTGGATCTACCTGTACATTTAGATCAGGTGTTTTCACTAACAGGCTCATTTACCTGGAAAATAAACTCTGCTCATTAAATTCAGCTGGTTTGGTGTCGGAACAGCTGCCGGACTGGACTTTTACTTTCTGGACCAGGAATGGCCATCTCTGAGGGAGATCCAAGCAGCATGGCACCTGGATCATACAACGCTTCTTCATATCATACTCTGTTCTCACACACAACACAGCTGAAGAAAGTTCTCTGTCATCCAGGATCTGAAATACGGTTAAAAAGTGCGCCTGTTGGCCTGGTGTCATCTGGAGATGTACAGCTGTGTATCATCTGTGACTCCATATCTCCTGATGACCCCGCCCAGAGGGAGCAGGTTAAATAACAGTGGGCCAAAATGGATCCCTGCGGAACTCCACATGTAGTTTTATGGTACCTAGCAGGGATCTAGACCCACCATAAATGTCCTGTCTGTGAGGTGAGACAAGTAGGACAGGTGCTGCATATGAAACTTTATAAAGTGGTGAAAAGCAGAAACTCATTTACAAAAATCACAATAAAATCATAAATAAAAGTAAAATGATTAAAAACAACCGAAGTTACAAGTTAAGTTTTAGTTAAGTTTAATTTCTGCTGCTTGTTCCCAACTAAACAGCTGGAGGCTGATTCCACATCTGTAGTCTGGACTCTGGTCTGAATTCTGGTCTGGACTCTGGTCTGGACTCTGGTCTGGATTCTGGTCTGGACTCTGGTCTGGAATCTCGTCTGGACTCTGGTCTGGAACCTGGTCTGGACTCTGGTCTGGATTCTGGTCTGGACTCTGGTCTGGATTCTGGTCTGGACTCTGGTCTGGACTCTGGTCTGGACTCTGGTCTGGATTCTGGTCTGGATACTGGTCTGGACTCTGGTCTGGACTCTGGTCTGAATTCTGGTCTGGACTCTGGTCTGGACTCTGGTCTGAATTCTGGTCTGGACTCTGGTCTGGACTCTGGTCTGAATTCTGGTCTGAATACTGGTCTGGACTCTGGTCTGAATTCTGGTCTGGATACTGGTCTGGACTCTGGTCTGGATTCTGGTCTGGACACTGGTCTGGACTCTGGTCTGGACTCTGGTCTGGACACTGGTCTGGATTCTGGTCTGAACTCTGGTCTGGGCACTGGTCTGGACTCTGGTCTGGATACTGGTCTGGACTCTGGTCTGGATACTGGTCTGGACTCTGGTCTGGACACTGGTCTGGATTCTGGTCTGGATTCTGGTCTGGATACTGGTCTGGACTCTGGTCTGGATACTGGTCTGGACTCTGGTCTGGACACTGGTCTGGATTCTGGTCTGGACACTGGTCTGGACTCTGGTCTGGACACTGGTCTGGATTCTGGTCTGGACTCTGGTCTGGATACTGGTCTGGACTCTGGTCTGGATTCTGGTCTGGACTCTGGTCTGGACTCTGGTCTGGACTCTGGTCTGGACTTGGGGAGAGGCGGGAACACCTGAACAGGTGGTCCATTCCATCAGTTCTGTGTAAACGTTGGGTCAGAACTGATGACGTTTCCTCTCTGTTGGGATGTAGAGTTTTCCCGTTTCCATGGTGACGCGGCTGAAAATAAAAAACAATAAAAACCGTTTCGTTCAAAACATGAAGAAAAGAAAAACTCCAGTTTGACGGCGCTGACGGTGTTCCTTCAGTTGTGTCACATGGTTCTAAAAATAGCCTATTATACTGGAGTTAATCTCTTCATGCTGACTTCTTATCACAGAAACATAACACACACACACACACACACACACACACACACACACACACACACACACACACACACACTCAGGCCAGGTGGGTTAAATAAGTGCCATTATCGGAGCGTGGCTGCAGGATGGAGGTGACCCTGGACAGCTCTCCATCTTCCAGCTCAGCTGCTGCACTTTAACGGTTAATTGATGTCAGGGGGGGGGGATCACTGCAGATCAAAGACTTTCTGAACCACCCCCCCTCTTTAAGCTCACCTCCGAGGAGGCGTAAACTCACCTCCATGCAAAGCAAATATATACACACACACCCCAGCGACCCCTCCCACACAGATGCACCTTACCCTGCCCCCCCCCCCCCGTGATAATTAGCCCCCGCCGTGCACAGAACAAAGCCCAGAAGTGTGCGCCCACATCCTGAGCTGCCAGCCTAACTGCAGCTTAATGCGCTGCTGTTCTGACAGCCATCAGCAGAAAAAGAAGCAAATCTTATTTACCTCGCTGGGATTTCAATTTTTCCACTGACACCCCCCCCCCCCCCCCCCAACAACCCCCCCATTCTGCATGATTTCTCTCCTCACAACTGCCTGTTCACCCACTTTGCTCTTAGGTACCAGTCTAACGCAGCGAGCGCCTTTCAGGGTCCCGCTGGAGATTTCCTCCGTTTGTCGGAGGAAAACCTCGTTCTGTCCAAGTCAAACGTCGTATTTCCACAGCCGGATTGCAGAGGTGCGTTTTAAGGAGCAGTTTGGAGACGAGGTCAGAAGGTTGGAGGCCGGGGGTGGGGGGCAGCAGCCAGATCACCTAAAAGCAGTGAAACTGCTGTACAGTCGTGTTTCCAGACGCAGGTCCTGCTCTTCCAGCCTGACATAATAAACAAACAACAAGGACCTGTCCCGTGACGTCCTGGATCTCCTCCTGACACTGCAGGAAGCAGGTCCAGACACGGATACCTCTTCATTTATTCATGTGTTTAAATAAAGAAGGAAGCAGCTTCCCAGAGCTCCCATCAGGCCAGGATCTGGTGGCTTCAGGATGGTGCGGGGAGGTGATGATGATGTCACTGATGGGGGCAGACGGTTGTGAGACTGACAGCAGCGTTGGAGCACCACAAGGTTCACTGTTCCTCTCCGCAGGGGTTCACCGCAGGCGTCCTCCAGAAATACTCTGATTACTCTGCAGCTGTAGGGAGTATCGGTGATGGTCACAACGCTGAGCGAGATCCTGCAGGAACAATCTAAGAGGTGGAGTTGGTGGAGGTGGTGCAGGTGGTGGAGGTGGTGAAGGTGGTGGAGGTGGTGGAGATGGTGGAGGTGGTGGAGATGGTGAAGGTGGTGCAAGTGGTGAAGGTGGTGGAGTTGGTGGAGGTGGTGCAGGTGGTGGAGTTGGTGGAGGTGGTGGAGTTGGTGGAGGTGGTGCAGGTGGTGGAGTTAGTGGAGGTGGTGGAGTTGGTGAAGTTGGTGGAGTTGGTGAAGGTGGTGCAGGTGGTGGAGTTAGTGGAGGTGGTGAAGTTGGTGCAGGTGGTGGAGTTGGTGGAGGTGGTGCAGGTGGTGGAGGTGGTGAAGGTGGTGCAGGTGGTGGAGTTGGTGGAGGTGGTGGAGTTGGTGAAGTTGGTGCAGGTGGTGGAGTTGGTGGAGGTGGTGGAGATGGTGAAGGTGGTGGAGTTGTTGGAGGTGGTGGAGTTGGTGAAGGTGGTGGAGGTGGTGGAGTTGGTGAAGGTGGTGGAGTTGGTGGAGATGGTGAAGGTGGTGCAAGTGGTGAAGGTGGTGGAGTTGGTGGAGGTGGTGCAGGTGGTGGAGGTGGTGGAGATGGTGAAGGTGGTGCAAGTGGTGAAGGTGGTGGAGTTGGTGGAGGTGGTGCAGGTGGTGGAGTTAGTGGAGGTGGTGGAGTTGGTGAAGTTGGTGGAGTTGGTGAAGGTGGTGCAGGTGGTGGAGTTAGTGGAGGTGGTGGAGGTGGTGAAGTTGGTGCAGGTGGTGGAGTTGGTGGAGGTGGTGCAGGTGGTGGAGGTGGTGAAGGTGGTGCAAGTGGTGAAGGTGGTGGAGTTGGTGGAGGTGGTGCAGGTGGTGGAGTTAGTGGAGGTGGTGGAGTTGGTGAAGGTGGTGCAGGTGGTGGAGTTAGTGGAGGTGGTGGAGTTGGTGAAGGTGGTGCAGGTGGTGGAGTTGGTGAAGGTGGTGGAGTTGGTGAAGTTGGTGCAGGTGGTGGAGTTGGTGAAGGTGGTGCAGGTGGTGCAGGTGGTGCAGGTGGTGCAGGTGGTGGAGTTAGTGGAGGTGGTGGAGTTGGTGAAGTTGGTGGAGTTGGTGAAGGTGGTGCAGGTGGTGGAGTTGGTGAAGGTGGTGCAGGTGGTGGAGTTAGTGGAGGTGGTGGAGTTGGTGAAGTTGGTGCAGGTGGTGGAGTTGGTGGAGGTGGTGGAGGTGGTGCAGGTGGTGAAGGTGGTGGAGTTGGTGAAGTTGGTGCAGGTGGTGGAGTTGGTGAAGGTGGTGCAGGTGGTGCAGGTGGTGCAGGTGGTGGAGTTGGTGGAGGTGGTGGAGTTGGTGAAGGTGGTGCAGGTGGTGGAGTTGGTGAAGGTGGTGGAGGTGGTGGAGTTGGTGAAGGTGGTGCAGGTGGTGGAGTTGGTGAAGGTGGTGCAGGTGGTGGAGGTGGTGCAGGTGGTGCAGGTGGTGGAGGTGGTGGAGTTGGTGAAGGTGGTGCAGGTGGTGGAGTTGGTGAAGTTGGTGCAGGTGGTGGAGTTGGTGGAGGTGGTGGAGTTGGTGAAGTTGGTGGAGTTGGTGGAGGTGGTGGAGTTGGTGAAGGTGGTGCAGGTGGTGGAGTTGGTGGAGGTGGTGGAGTTGGTGAAGGTGGTGGAGTTGGTGAAGGTGGTGGAGGTGGTGGAGTTGGTGAAGGTGGTGCAAGTGGTGAAGGTGGTGGAGTTGGTGGAGGTGGTGCAGGTGGTGGAGGTGGTGGAGATGGTGAAGGTGGTGCAAGTGGTGAAGGTGGTGGAGTTGGTGGAGGTGGTGCAGGTGGTGGAGTTAGTGGAGGTGGTGGAGTTGGTGAAGGTGGTGCAGGTGGTGGAGTTGGTGGAGGTGGTGGAGGTGGTGAAGTTGGTGCAGGTGGTGGAGTTGGTGAAGGTGGTGCAGGTGGTGGAGTTGGTGAAGGTGGTGCAGGTGGTGGAGTTAGTGGAGGTGGTGGAGTTGGTGCAGGTGGTGCAGGTGGTGGAGTTGGTGGAGGTGGTGGAGGCGGTGAAGTTGGTGCAGGTGGTGGAGTTGGTGAAGGTGGTGCAGGTGGTGGAGTTAGTGGAGGTGGTGGAGTTGGTGAAGTTAGTGCAGGTGGTGGAGTTGGTGGAGGTGGTGGAGGTGGTGCAGGTGGTGGAGTTGGTGAAGGTGGTGGAGTTGGTGGAGATGGTGAAGGTGGTGCAAGTGGTGAAGGTGGTGGAGTTGGTGGAGGTGGTGCAGGTGGTGGAGGTGGTGGAGATGGTGAAGGTGGTGCAAGTGGTGAAGGTGGTGGAGGTGGTGGAGGTGGTGCAGGTGGTGGAGTTAGTGGAGGTGGTGAAGTTGGTGCAGGTGGTGGAGTTGGTGAAGGTGGTGCAGGTGGTGGAGTAAGTGAAGGTGGTGGAGTTGGTGAAGGTGGTGCAGGTGGTGGAGTTGGTGGAGGTGGTGGAGGTGGTGAAGTTGGTGCAGGTGGTGGAGTTGGTGGAGTTGGTGGAGGTGGTGGAGGTGGTGCAGGTGGTGGAGGTGGTGGAGGTGGTGAAGTTGGTGCAGGTGGTGGAGTTGGTGAAGGTGGTGCAGGTGGTGGAGTTAGTGGAGGTGGTGAAGTTGGTGCTGGTGGTGGAGTTGGTGAAGGTGGTGCAGGTGGTGGAGTTAGTGGAGGTAGTGGAGTTGGTGAAGTTGGTGCAGGTGGTGGAGTTGGTGGAGGTGGTGGAGGTGGTGCAGGTGGTGGAGGTGGTGCAGGTGGTGGAGTTGGTGAAGTTGGTGCAGGTGGTGGAGTTGGTGAAGGTGGTGCAGGTGGTGCAGGTGGTGGAGTTGGTGGAGGTGGTGGAGTTGGTGAAGGTGGTGCAGGTGGTGGAGTTGGTGAAGGTGGTGGAGGTGGTGGAGTTGGTGAAGGTGGTGCAGGTGGTGGAGTTGGTGAAGGTGGTGCAGGTGGTGGAGTTGGTGAAGTTGGTGCAGGTGGTGGAGGTGGTGGAGTTGGTGGAGTTGGTGAAGGTGGTGCAGGTGGTGGAGTTGGTGAAGGTGGTGCAGGTGGTGGAGTTGGTGCAGGTGGTGGAGTTGGTGGAGTTGGTGAAGTTGGTGCAGGTGGTGCAGGTGGTGGAGTTGGTGGAGGTGGTGGAGTTGGTGAAGGTGGTGCAGGTGGTGGAGTTGGTGAAGTTGGTGCAGGTGGTGGAGTTGGTGGAGGTGGTGGAGTTGGTGGAGGTGGTGCAGGTGGTGGAGTTGGTGAAGTTGGTGCAGGTGGTGGAGTTGGTGGAGGTGGTGGAGTTGTTGGAGGTGGTGGAGTTGGTGAAGGTGGTGGAGGTGGTGGAGTTGGTGGAGGTGGTGGAGTTGGTGAAGGTGGTGCAGGTGGTGGAGTTGGTGAAGGTGGTGCAGGTGGTGGAGTTGGTGGAGTTGGTGAAGGTGGTGCAGGTGGTGGAGTTGGTGCAGGTGGTGGAGTTGGTGGAGGTGGTGGAGTTGGTGAAGGTGGTGCAGGTGGTGGAGGTGGTGGAGTTGGTGGAGGTGGTGAAGGTGGTGCAGGTGGTGGAGTTAGTGGAGGTGGTGGAGTTGGTGGAGGTGGTGGAGTTGGTGAAGGTGGTGCAGGTGGTGGAGTTGGTGAAGGTGGTGGAGGTGGTGGAGTTGGTGTAGGTCGTAGAGTTGGTGGAGGTGGTACAGGTGGTGGAGTTGGTGGAGTTGGTGAAGGTGGTGCAGGTGGTGGAGTTGGTGGAGTTGGTGAAGGTGGTGCAGGTGGTGGAGTTGGTGGAGGTGGTGGAGTTGGTGAAGGTGGTGCAGGTGGTGGAGTTGGTGGAGGTGGTGGAGTTGGTGAAGGTGGTGCAGGTGGTGGAGTTGGTGAAGGTGGTGGAGGTGGTGGAGTTGGTGGAGGTGGTGGAGTTGGTGTAGGTCGTAGAGTTGGTGGAGGTGGTACAGGTGGAGCAGGTGGTGGAGGTGGTACAGGTGGTGCTTCGCTCTTCGACAGCCAATCAGTTCGCGCTCACACACGTGGTCTTGCCGTCACCCAGAGCTGTAACCTCATCCTAGATCGCAGCAAACAATCCTCGTTTCTCTGCATCTTGACAAACTATCCCACAAACACAGTCTCTCCTGAGCGGGTGGAGGCTGTAGGAGTCCGTCGCCCGAGCAACGGCATGGCAACCTGCATGGCAACGGCATTGCAACGGCACTGCAACGGCACGGCAACGGCACGGCAACCTGCATGGCAACGGCATTGCAACGGCACGGCAACGGCACGGCAACGGCACTGCAACCTGCATGACAACAGCACGGCAACGGCACGGCAACCTGCACGGCAACAGCACGGCAACATGCACATCTTCTGCAGGACTACAGAAGATCCAGCATGTGACTGTTTCTGTTGGCAGAAAAAGTCTAAGCATCTTAGCAGAGACTAAAAGCCATGTGATGTGCGAGATGCCATCCCCCTCCCCGCCCTGCCAGCAGAGTCACAAAGGAAACTAGGTAAACGCATCGTCCTCTTCGCGCTCGGCTCAGATTTCCCAGCAGTAGGTCTGCTTGATGAAGTGCCAGATCCCCTCCCCGTTATTCTCCGTACGCCAGCCAGGTGTCCACATGCATGAGTGTATTCATCAGTCAGGTGGCACTTGCCAGGCTGGTCGTCTCCCCCCCTCTCTCGTCCGATCCCGCCTTCTCACTGCGCCCAGGTGTGAATGAGACGGGCTGATTTATCTCTTCACCGCTGCTTGTGGGTGAACTGTGGCGAAGGAACTGAGCTGATGCTAACAACCTCCACACACGGTGATGACACAGACGGTTGGCGTTGGGTCTTGTTCCGTAACATTTGCGGAACATCCTGTAAGAACCGTGATCCTTGGTCTGAAATACTCCTGACTAATGAGTGATCTGGGAAAACCGGGCCTGAAACGATGGCCAGGCATGAAAAGGAAGGACGAAGTTGGCACGGTGCACGCTACAGGAGGATGAAAGTAATAGCAGTAATCAGAACACAGCCTGCAGTCACCTGCACATTAACCTGACATTTTCCCTCCGCTGACTCTCGCTGATGCTCGCTTTCTTTTGTTTGGGGAGGCCATGGCGATTAACTGCATGTCAAGACGTTTGTGTTCACTTTTTCATTTTTTATTTGTCATTTCTGAATCTGAGCACATACCTGTAATTACTATAAATCCCTCAGAACTGCAGGCTCAAACACAGAGACGGGAGGTTGAGAAACATCTGATCTGGCCTCCACCCTGCCATTAACGCTTGCATAACCTCACAGCTATCTCACCCCTCCACCTCGCCTAAATCATCGGTGACTTCTCACAAACATTTCTCCCATTAGACACACACACCCTCCCGCTTCATTCAGGGGTTGCTCACTAAGCCATCAAGGGTTGAGCTAATGAAAAAGCCAGGATGAAGGGGCTCTCTGACGAGCAACCTTGGACTTCTTCTCCCAGCACTTCAAATAGGGAATTAATAGAATTAGCTGGTCAACAGTGGAGGACTGACTGCAAATGTCAGGTGGAACTAATCATTTGATAGAATAACATTCATTGAGACAATGAGTCATTGCATAACCTTTGGACTGACAGCTGGAGCTTTGAATTGCAGTAATTTGACGTTTTTAAGCCTGCATGACGGTTTCACATCATGCAAAACGCAGGCATGTAATGATTTTAAGAAGCAGAAATGATCTTAATGTTATGGAAATCACAAGCATGTTTCAATCTGCAAAGGACAATGAGGGCATGTAACAATTTTGCCTTCGACATGAAATAATTTCCAATGTGGACAGACACAGACGCTGGATCATGTCTACATGGCTCATGCTAGAACTGCAGAATCTCCCGTTCCACCACGTCCCAAAGCTGCTGTGCTGGATGTAGATCTGGTGACTGCGGAGCCGTTGGAGGACAGTGAACTCATCGTCATGGTGGAGATGATGTGAGCTTTGTGACATGGTGCATCATCCTGCTGGAAGTTTCCATCAGTAGATGGACATGGTCAGCAGCAGGACTCAGGTAGGCTGTGAAGGTTAAACCAGCCATGTTGGCATTAAGGAGTCTAATGGAGACCATCTGCTGGACGTGTTGTGTGTTCAGGGATGATGTTCTTGGCTGGAACCAGTGCTTACTGGACTTCCTGCTTCTTGTCTCTCTGCAGATTCTCTTGAGAGCAACGACATTAATGTAAAGTCAAGAACCCCTCTGCGTTTGACCATCTTTCATATTTTATGAATAACTAACAAAGACTTTGTTTGTTTTGACTCACCTTAACTCGACCTGTGTTAGATTTGAAATGTTAAACCAGGACGAGGTGACTTTGTTCAGTTCCTGCTTGGTCCTGGTTGTGGATTTTTTTAAATCACAGTCTGACAGACACCTCAGTGAAAGCAGCTTTCCTCCAGGTGGGCTTTTCAGCTGGTGCAGCCTTTAGCTGGTGTATTGTGTGAAGATGCTTTTCCATCGACATGCAGACAGAATTCATGCCATCACATGCACGGCCTTCTGGATTTCACAGCTCTTGTTATTTTGGGACTGAGACCTTCTTCAGTTCACTTTGTTCTGCAGAATTTTTAACATGTGCAACAAATCTGTTAAAGATTTATGTTCAAAGTTGGAGATTTGTGGAAAAACAGAACTATTACCTTCCTCCGTGTAATTATGATCTAAAATAGCCCCCATGAGGCATTAG
This sequence comes from Telmatherina bonti, assembly GCF_933228915.1. Classification (NCBI taxonomy): domain Eukaryota; kingdom Metazoa; phylum Chordata; class Actinopteri; order Atheriniformes; family Telmatherinidae; genus Telmatherina; species Telmatherina bonti. Next base: position 6,497,903 of record NC_136618.1, on the reverse strand, counting down.
ATGCATCCATGATGCTCAGCCTGCATAGAAAACACAATCTACCTGGAAAAATGAAACTATTTCTGCAGAAACTAAAGCTGGTAATATTGTTCTGTGATCATTAACACCGTGCATCATGATGTGTTTGCATTCATTCTGAAACCAGAAATAACATTTCCATGGCGACAGCATCATGTAGAAGATGAGTTTGATCACATACCTGATCAGCATCCAGGCAGGAACAATGTTAAAGATCAGACTTCACACAGATGTTAGGACTGGACTAATAACAAGCTCATTTACACACACACTTTACTCTCACAAGACTTAACAAGAGTTAAACTATCTAAACAGTAACTTTTATAAACTTCAACTGAGATGTTATCATTCTAACAAAATAATGCAGAATTCAATGTAAAGATGCAACTCTTGTAATAATCTTAATAAAGCGTTTGATTTTTCAAAAATAAAAACTGCAAATTAAATCATGCAGTGATAAAATAATTACATTTTATTCATGACTTGTTTTTATGATTTAAAGATGCTTTACTGCAAGAAAACAACATTTAAAATAGAAATGTAACAAAGAAGAATTAAAAGCAGAGAAAGCTTGGTCCCCTGGGTTCAGGCTCTGTATTATATATACGTCATAAAAGGAAGAGAATGAAGCTCAGTGTCAGAGGAGCGAAGATCACTGGATGGTTTCTGGTGGCGAAGCAAGCCATTCAGACACAGTCGAACCAGGCCAGGCTACTGAGGGATGTGAAAGTGAGAAGGATCGAAGTGGTTGCAGAATGGGGAGCCAGTGGAGTCTCTGTAGGTCGGGGGTGATATGGTCACAGGAAGAGTGTGAGTGAGGAGTCGAGCGGAGTTCTGAATGAACCGAAGTTTGTTGAGAACCATACAGGAACCGTTGCAGTAGTCGAGTCGGGGTGTGATAAAGGCGTTGATGAGGCTTCCAGCGGCAGAAAAGGGAAAAGATGGACGTTGGTGGGGGATGTTCTCAATGTTTTTTAGGTGAGAAAATGCTGTTCTGTAGATTTGGTTAACATGTAGCTTAAAACAGATGCTACTGTGAAGCATGATACTGAGGTTGTGAACATGAGAGGATCATGGCACGGAGCTGTTAATGCTCACGCAGATGGTCTCTGGCTCTGGTGAGGTATTTGGGGCCAACAATGATCAAGTTTCTATTTTTACCGTTAAGTTTGATGTAGCTGGCTTGCATCCAGGATGATGATCAAGGAAGAACGAGCTGAAAGGTTGAAGCATGTACTGGTAGGTAGAGCTGAATGTCGTCAGCATATTGGCGAAACTGGAGCGCACATTGATGGCGGATGATATCTCCAAGAGGAAGCAAGTAGAAAGAGAAAAGGACCGAGTACAGAACCGTGAGGGACACCGCGGAAGAGCAGAGCTGTGGATGATGAGCAGCTGCTGACATGTTGTTAAGGTAGGATTTAAGCCATGTTAGTACTGTAGCAGAAACGTTCAGTCGATCCAGACGGGAGAGGAGAATGGAGTGATTAAATGTCAAATGCTGAGGAAAATTATTAGCAATGTGTTTAATAATCTACATAAAAAAGAAATAATAATAATCTAAGTGCATAAATGCAAGCAGAGGCGGGACCTTCTGCACAAACAACCTGTGTCACACTGTGGCTGTAGCCTGCACACAACAAAGGACCATGGATGAGTGCTTGTTGTCTCCTCTGAGGTGTCTGAGTGTCACTGATAGCTTGGTATCAAGCATCGTACTGGAGCTTATTAACGTAATTATCTCCAGCGTTGATCTCTCAGCTGCTGACCTGGAATAACGTGAATGTGCTGCAGCTTAATGAGGGCGGCGCGCATCCAGAGACAAGAGAGGAGCGGATGTTCGGAGTCTTGCTTCTGTGCTACAAACACGCTTCATGTTGCTCCTTGTGTCTGATTTTCTTTTATGGTTTTCATCTTTGAGCCAAATCAGGTCTGAGGCTCATCTGGAAACATCCAGAAAGCCATTATGTAAACAACTTAATGACATAATGTGAGGCGAGCAACCACAGAGCGAGTTTCTGCTCTTATCAAGCAGGACTTTAATGCAGACGCTCCACTTATAAAGCAAAACGTCCCTCTGGAGGGGGGGCGGATGCTGCTTTCATCGCTCCATGTGTCAGCGCTCGTGAGAGGGCTGATTTCATTCTTGTGATTCCTTGTTGTCTTTCGTGCCCGTCTTTCTGCAGCGTGGCTTATAACATGAATAATTAGCGACTGTGATAAAATGCAGCGAGCTTCTTCCCAAGAGGCCAGACAGAAGTCTTACTCAAAGAAAGCCTCTTTAAATGGACTATTTTTACTCCACCAATCAACAGGCGGTTGGGGGTTTCACCATGTTCTGCTTAGTCTTTGGAAAATATTCTATAATTACTTTGTGGTACATCTGTGTGCAAATTAAGATATCATGTCTAATTAAACATCGTGAAAAGCAGACATGGTGGTGCAAGCGCTGGTCTAAAGTACTTTCTGCTCCGATGTTTCATCTCTTTATAGCTAACGCACCCGCTCAATGATATAGCCGTTCTCTAAATGAGCAGCTCTTGACTTAATGTGCAGAAATGATGCAACGGATCAGCAGACACTGAGCATTAATGAGGACTGCGAGGATGGAGATGATCACGATTGCTTGGAATGTAGACATGTGAAAAGGCTGGAAGTGTTTTCATGTCGACGCGTCTCTGTGTTTGACCCTAAAGCAAAGACTAAATGAAGATATTTGTCACCGAAGCCGACAAGCAACATGTGGCTGAAAACAGGGTTTCCAAAACAACGCCAAGGCTCTCCAACGGCCTCCACAGTCTCCAGCTCTACATCGTTTATTCATCCCACCAGCGGATGACAGGATTTAAACAGAAATTATATGAAAGTATGACTGAATTTACTTCCAACCCCCCCTCACAATCCCATTCCCCAGACAAGTAAAGCTGATCCGATCAACTCACCCTGTTATGAAGACAAAACCGTTTCTGTTGGTGGAATATTCAGGAATGACTGATCTAGCTGCATGAATGTCTGCAGGATGAGGAGCGGCATCGACCATCTCAGGCTGAGGCTTTGGACATTTACAGACTAGCTTACATGTTTGTTAAAAGACTGAAACATGGAAACATTTCAACCAGCAAACGCATCAGGACCACTGTCAGTGTGGGAAACTAAGACGCCGGATTCTTCGTCCAACTGAACCTGTTACATCATCGATCTGTTACATCATCGATCTGTTACATCATCGATCATTAACTATTGGTACTGAATGTTCTAGAAGTGGATCATGGCAAATAAATATGTATTTAACTCCGTCTCTCCGCCAAGTACCTCCACATGCTGTACACAGCTGGAAGACTGAGATGTGAATTATGTTTACTATTCCAGGCTACATGCGATCCATGCTGCCCTCCAGATGATTCTGCAACAAAGGTAAGGACTCCAACTGGACCCTTACTGGTGGAAGGGTCCCGTAAACGCAGTCCAGCTGCTTCATATTAATACTGATTAAAAACCTGTTTCTACTGGTCTGGACACGGAAAGAAAAGAAAAGGTCTTTGTTTGGGACTGAAACCAGTTTGAAATAGGGATTGTGATGTCTGAAAACCCGTCCAAAGGAACCATAAGGATCTGGTGGTCCACTGAGGTCTAAAAGAACCAGGACAGCTGGATTTTCAGAGTAAAAGACGTTGATGAATGTTTGTTTCCCTACTGATACAGCTTCAGTCACAAATGAGTTATATTGGGTTGATGGACATGAAAAAAAAGAAAAAAAGGATTGACAATCAAAAATCCCTTAAAAACTTTCACAGCATGAAGAAAAGTGCCTCATCTCCCCCCTCTGTGCTGCCAGAGTGGGAGTCCATCTGCACATCTCAGCATCATGATGGATGCAGGGTTGGATTATCTTACATCACCACAGAAGAACTGCATCTCCAGCTTATTATCCCACAAGCTATTTATATAGCCTCCTTGGGAATGTATCCTACTTCACACCCAAGGAAATGATTAACCACGAGAGGCCCAGTGATTACCACAGAGCTGCAAGCCACATCACACGGCTCAAACACCATTTTTAGTTTCATTTCAAGCACAGGCCTTGAAATAAGAATTCAGCAGTATCAACAACATTCATTCAGCAACTTTAACAATACGTCAACAATGAGAATGTGGCATGAATGCGCTCGATTGTGCAGATATTCAATTATGTTGGACTGAAAGACGGTTTAGCATGCATAATGCTTTCCCATTGGGCGGTTTATTTCTGGCTTATTGTTTGCAGCCTGCGAGTAAATTGTAAAAATGGTCTAATAAGCAAGATGCCATTCTTCTCAAAGACTTAAAAACAGCCCCACAGTATGCCTTCATAGAGCTGAGGTAATTCCAAGTGGGCGTGGGGATAATGGACGAAATCCCTCCTCACACCCTGCCTGTTAATCACCTTCTTTATTCTTTGTTCTGGACCACTTCACTTGGAAAAGGCGCTTCATACCTGGGATGCACATGCCTTCAGCCTGCATGTGCTGGAAGGTAAAATGTGGATTTAGATGTTAAAAACAGTCCGTCAAGAAAGCGTGAAGGAAGTTGCCTAATGGAGAAAAGACGTGCTGGAGTGTCGGGGTGAAATTGCCTGCTAACGGCCTCGCCTTCCCAGCTGCGAGTGCTGCAGATGTCTGGGGGTGCACAGACAAACAGAGATGGCTCATGTGGGGACTACAGCATCCACACAACAGCTCAGCTTTCCTCCTCCAACACTACTTGGCTACAACAAATTCATTTTTGACTGCCTGGAAAGAAGAGGAATCCACTGGGCGTCAGCTAACAAACATAATGCGTTTTCAGTTTGCAGAGCTTCTGCATTAAATGATGCATGATTGAGAAGTTATTTTCTCCAGTTAGAAATAATTTGACCCAGAAATGATGCGAGTGAAGGTAGGGAGACAGACGCAGAGGAAAAATCTGTGGATAATTGGAACGTAAATGAGAATTGTCACGCTTGATGAAAGAAAAGAAATCTGTCCCTTATCGTCCAGAAGAAGAAATAAAGAATCTGCACCAGTCAGTATCAGCACTACGGCCAACTCATTTTAACTGGAGTAACTGGACTGAATTCAAAGAAACGCACTAAAAGAATACAGACGATAAGTATGAAATCTTCTTGGCGCAGAAGGGACAGATTTCCAGTTGTGGATTAACTCCTGAGGAAAATATCTGCTAAATGCTGCACCATGTGCATCTGTGCCAGTTTTCCCTGCATCTTTTCAAGCTGCAAGAACTTTAAGAAGAATATTAGAAACATGTGGACAAAGTGTCTCCTCACTTTGGGAGCACATGAAGCATGCTATAACTGTAGCTACGAGAATCTGTATGGTCATTTTCAGTTTATACCTCTGACCTGCATGTTTACAGCATAGACTGTATATAAAAGATGGGCGGAGCCTCAAAATACAAACATGGGCAAAGAGGTGGAGCTGAGAGGGGGGCTGTGAGCGTCATGGTGGATGATTGACATCAAGCGAACTCCGAGCTTTCTGTAGCTAAGAGCTAACCGAGCTAACCCGGAGATAACAGGAGCTAACCAGCTAACGGAGGTAAGCGGGCTAAAGCTAAGTTGGTTGTAAGATTCAGTAGACCTTATTCTGAGCCTGGATTATTGAACTTCGTTGGATGAAGCCCGCAGAGCTCCCACTGGTTCTGGAGCATTCTTTTACTGGTTCATGTCTTATTTAAAAGGTCAGTTGTGATGATTGGCAGCCCTGAATCTGAGCGAGTAGCCATGATTTGTGGAATTCCCCAGGAGTCAGTTCTTGGACCTCTTCTGTTCAACTTGTATCTGCCTCCTTTGGGTCAAATATCAAAGAACATTACATGAATTATCACCTTTATGCGGACGATACACACCTTTATGTCTTCGTGTGTGAGAGTTTGGAGCAACGTCAACAGAACTGAGCAAAATGGCTGACTTTCTCCAACTCTTTTCTTGGGTCTTAACTTTTCCAAGCAGCCTGAGATTTATCTCCATGACGATACTTTCACTTTTGTTTTCATTGAGATGCAGGAAGTCCAGCACCAATCAAGGTTTTAATCCTTCAGACGATGAATCACTCTTAGATTATAAAGAACATTACAGCTGGTCGTTATCTGCCAAGCAATGTTATTCTATTCCCATGCAAACCCAAGAGGCAAGATTCAGAGGGAGAACTGGAGAGGACCTCATATAGATCCTTGTGGGACCCATCAAGGGAGGGGCTGCTCCCAGAATGAAAAGAAAAGGTCTTTGTCTGACTAAATAAGACTGAAACCAGTTTGAAATAGTGATTCTGATGTCTGTACACCAGTCCAAATGAGCCAAAAGGATCTGGTGGTCAACTGAGATAAAAAAAAAACTAGGACAGCTGGATTTTCAGAATAAAGGAAGCCGATAAACACTCGTTCCTCGACTGACACAGCTTCAGATATCAGCGATTGTTTGGTTGACAGGCGTGTGTGAATGTAGTTTGATGAAAGAAAGGTAAAAAAGGAAAGAGATCCATATAAAAAAGAACAATGATGAAACACACAGAGGACCAGTGAGACGAGGAAATAGAGTAGAAATGAAGCTAATATTCTAAATAATGAGGTTGAAACTCAACATCTAACTATATCGCCACAGTCTTCCTGTTTGTGATCCTATCATATGATTTACATGTTCAGCAGTGTTGGTTTGACTACAGATGCCCATCATGAGGAGGTAGGATGGAGGCTCCCAGTGCTGGGGTGTCCAGTTCTGTTAGAAACCATGGTAACCATGGCTGCATCTCAGGACAGTAAACAACCTTCCACCCAGATCCTTTCCATTCATGAGACTTTCCGTTACCATGTCCAGCCTCGATGACTGTAAAAACGACAGCCTGGTACGTTTCCAGTCCCACAATACGCATCTAAACCAGGGGTGTCCAAAGTCTGTCCTCAAAGTTCAGCTTCATGATGATTCCTGCTGCAGCACACCTGGATCACCTGGATCACCTGACTCACCTGGATCACCTGGATCACCTGACTCACCTGACTCACCTGGATCACCTGGATCACCTGACTCACCTGACTCACCTGGATCACCTGGATCACCTGACTCACCTGGATCACCTGGATCACCTGAATCACCTTGATCACCTGAATCACCTGACTCACCTGACTCAACTGGATCACCTGGATCACCTGACTCACCTGGATCACCTGACTCACCTGACTCACCTGGATCACCTGACTCACCTGGATCACCTGGATCACCTGAATCACCTTGATCACCTGAATCACCTGACTCAACTGGATCACCTGGATCACCTGACTCACCTGGATCACCTGACTCACCTGACTCACCTGGATCACCTGACTCACCTGGATCACCTGACTCACCTGGATCACCTGGATCACCTGAATCACCTGACTCACCTGAATCACCTTGATCACCTGACTCACCTGACTCACCTGGATCACCTGGATCACCTGACTCACCTGACTCACCTGGATCACCTGGATCACCTGAATCACCTGACTCACCTGGATCACCTGGATCACCTGACTCACCTGGATCACCTGACTCACCTGACTCACCTGACTCACCTGGATCACCTGACTCACCTGGATCACCTGACTCACCTGGATCACCTGGATCACCTGACTCACCTGACTCACCTGGATCACCTGAATCACCTTGATCACCTGAATCACCTGACTCACCTGACTCACCTGGATCACCTGAATCACCTTGATCACCTGAATCACCTTGATCACCTGACTCACCTGGTTCACCTGGATCACCTGACTCACCTGGATCACCTGAATCACCTTGATCACCTGGATCACCTGGATCACCTGACTCACCTGACTCACCTGGATCACCTGACTCACCTGACTCACCTGGATCACCTGACTCACCTGACTCACCTGACTCACCTGGATCACCTGAATCACCTTGATCACCTGACTCACCTGACTCACCTGGATCACCTGACTCACCTGACTCACCTGGATCACCTGACTCACCTGACTCACCTGACAAGCTGTTGGGGGAGATTTCATTTGAATCAAAAGTGTTGGAGCAGGAAACATCTAAAACCTCCTGGTCTTCAGGACTGCAGCCCTGAGGATCGGAGCTGGAGACCCCGTTTCTACACCGAAGATCGTGCTTTAAATCCGAACGTTTTCACAGAACTGTCGGCCAACACCGGTTAAGTTTCAGACTTGGTTGTGACTCCCGTGATGCAACAGGAAGTCCCCCCCACGTCGCCATGTTGCGTGTAGATGAACATGCAACATGCAGACCTCTGACCCAGCATCCAGGGAGTCTTCTGGGATCCCCTGAACCTGCAGCAGCATCGCTTTGTGGAACAGGGTGGAAACATTCTGATGAATCATTAGAAAATATTACAACTTTTATTATTCTTCATCTCTATGTTCTGTCATGGATTTTAGGAGATGCTGTTTAACCTTAAATTGTGCCATCACTCTCCATGAGGAAGCTCCGAAAAGGTAGAAAAAGACAAATGACACGTAACCTAAAGCCTGCTTCCAGAACAACCACCAAACCCAGTGATTAATGGGAATTAATGGGACTTGCATGTCATCTCTTTAAAAACACGATTACTGCAGGAACAGTGAACATGTCTCCCTCCCAGAAGTATTTTCCCAGTTTTCTTCCTCATCTCAGGGTAAGCACCGCTCGCTGCTTCTGTTTGTTTCTAGACTGTAAAAACATCAGTATTTATTCAGCAACATGCTGTCCATGACCTAAATAAGTCTCAGTTCCTCTCATTTGGAAGTAGAGCCACGTCTTTATGACGGCCTTTGAACTATTCCTCCCAGACCGATGACTGGTTATTAATTCATCCATTCTTTTGAAAAGAGGGCCTCATTATCATCCTGATATCAACCCGTCCCGCGAGAAGTTGCAAAGCCAAGCAGTCGTGATTCTGCACTCCAGCTTCACAGGCTTGTCAAATTAAAAAGCTTTGCCTGTGACACTTTGAGGATGGCTCTCCAAAAAACAGAGAAAAAAGATGAATTATGTAAGATCTCTTTGAATATTGCATTGCAGAGGAGGGCGTCCCATATGCCCAGCACTTCCAGTCTCAAACAAAGCATGAATTGGAATGCGATCAGCGCGGCACAATACAGCTGAGGTAAACTCATCTCTTCCTCTTCCTTTCTCTTCCTTTCCCACCTTATCGCTGAGACTCGGCTCCTGCAGGTTTCCTAAGAGAAAAGCGTCGGGAGATAAGGAAAGAGAAGACGATCCCGCGGTGATTGAATGAGACCTGCATTCGGAGTGACTTTAGATAACATCGAAAGGTTCTTGGAAGACGACCGGGGTTCTGGGAAGAGTGGCCTCCCTTCCACTCGTCCTCCAGCTGCATCTGGGATGGCAGAAAATGGGAAATTCATGCCCATTGCCAAACACGTGTGATAAATAAGTTAGATTCTGCCATGGCGCAGCGATTTGGGACGTTTAGAGGAAGAGATGCAGAAAAACCAGCAGGATGTTAGTGTTTCCCATTAGGGACCGATGGCGTCAGTGCCACGAGACGCAGCGAAGAAACTTCCACTTCCAACTAAAACAAAGCAACTGGAATAGTTTTCTTAGAACAATATTACACAATCTATTAATTTTTACTGCTAATCACTTTTCTCTTTCACGCTGTTGCTTTTATTGACCTCTTACCCGAACCGGCAGTCCCCCGCTACTCCAGCGGGCTGCGTTTCCATCTATCCCCTCATTCCCCGTAGCAAAACAAAAAGATAATTGAATTGCACCCAACAGGCCACCTGATGAGTCAATCTCATATTCTGCATTTTTGATGAAGTCTCTCCGTATGGCCTGCACCCTTTTTCTCAGCCCAGTAGGCAAACACCTAATTATTACTTTTCTAATTACTGGAACAGAGAGAGTTTCTTCCCAGCAGTTTGCAGACTGCTCCATCCCGTTTCAGACACCTGGGAGATAGATGGCATCACCAAACGACTCGGCTTTTCAAGCAGAACCGTGCTTTGCAACTCGAATTCAAAGCTTAATTATTATGGTTGTACTTGTATAATTACAATCATTTTGCATGAGTGTGGAGAGGTGTCTTAGTTTAGGATGAATAAACAAAACCTTTAGTGTTTTTCACATAAGATACTGGTATAAAGCAAAACTTCGACTCAACATGTCGTCGCTGAAGGTTTTTCTTCCAAAATCCTGCTGCTATAATACCATTAGAGTAATTATACTGTATAAAAGATAAAAATATAGACCTGTAGATCTATCCCATACGCAGTGGTGGTTGACTGGATCTGTGTGTTGGGAGCTGCTGGTACTTGGTCTGGGGTCTGTCTCTGCCTGATTTGCAAACATTCTGGATGCAGATGAAAACATCAGATCACTTCCACACCTGAAGGTCTGAACAGGGAGTGAGTTGCAGGTATGTTGACGAGGATTTAGTCCCTGTGAACAGTTTGTCTGTATGAGGAGAAAAACCTCAGATATATGGCTGACAAATGGAGCACATGGCATTGTACCAGTATGACCCATCGTTCCCTGGGAACTGTATCACCCACAGCTTGTTACACCACTGCCAAAAACCCTCACTCGAGTGCTAGCATAGAACTAGATTAGCACTGCTACGCTAACGTCAGGTTAGCAGCCGAACAACATCAGTAACTGCCAAGCAGCAACCAACATGTTTACAGCCTGGTTCAAAAATCCATTTTAGGTTTAATAGGTCAGGTTTACCTTCATGACAACTGTGGGGGAAGTGAATTTTTTTCTAACTCGCCCATTTAAAAGTAATTTAATCTTGAAGTTCAGCATATTTATGGGCGTGTCCTTTTGATTGACAGGTACCCGATATCCAGCTTCAAGTCAGAAGAATGTAGAACAACCGCGGTTTTTAGCCTGTTAACAACGTGACTTAGCTTTAGCCCGCTTACCTCCGTTAGCTGGTTAGCTCCTGTTATCTCCGGGTTAGCTCGGTTAGCTCTTAGCTACAGAAAGCTCGGAGTTCACTAGATGTCAATCATCCACCATGACGCTCACAGCCCCCCTCTCAGCTCCACCTCTTTACCCATGTTTGTATTTTCTGGACAAGACGGCATGCATGCCCCTGCCAAGATGGTGATGGTAGGAACCGCCCACCGAGCTTCAAGTCACCTCATCAGAAACCTGCGGGTGACGTCACGGAGGCTCCGCCCATCTCTATATACAGTCTATGGTAACTGCTCAGGGACAAAATGTCTTGCATAAATGTGCAGACATGTCAAGATGTTAAAGAAGCCGTTGTGTCTGTTGCAGGCGTGCTCATGGTGTTGGACGTCGACTAAATGGACATCTCGACCTCCCTCCGTTTATTTCCAGCAGGAAATCCGTCCTCGCAGCATTCACACATTAAAGTCGGAGCAAAATAAAGGTTCTGAAACAGATGGTCGGTTTTATGCAAATGTTATTATGCAAAACTCTGCCCAGAGGCGCCAGCATTTCTTCAGCTTTTTAATTGGCAGAGAAGACTGAAAGGTGCCAGACGTTGCAGGTGGCAAGGTAGCCCCACTTTTCTTTTGTCACATCCTGAGACGATCGTGGTTCAGTGTTATTGTCACCGGAGCAGACCAGACCGCCATCTGCAAGCGTAGAGGGGAGCGCCGAGCGTCTCACATCAGAGGCTGGCTCGCCACGGCAACAGCGGTGAGAATAAACCTTTGGTGAAGAAGGTGAGCATCAGCCGCCATGCTCTTCTGCCTCCTCTTTCATCTCCTCTCCACTTGGTGCTGGTGTGTGTTGTATCGGCTGGAGTGTGTCAGGATAACCAGGAAATATGATCCTGTGTGATCTGCTCAACTCGCCTCTTCATGAACAGATCAGCAGCAGGGCTGTGAAACCCAACATTTCATCCCATTTAATCCAAGTTTTATGATAAACAAAGATCTGAAAAGCAGATTTTCTCCATTTCTCTAAACAAATCTAATCAAATCCAGATTATTGAGGAGTAAAACGGGAAAGCAGAAGTTTTTATAATGGAAATCTGAGTAAAAAAGTGGCGTACGTTGTGGCTCTTTGTGTTTTAAAGCACGACTGTTAGCTTCCCCGCAGACCAGACCAGACCAGGACAGACCAAACTAGACCAGACCAGGACAGACCAAACTAGACCAGACCAGGACAGACCAAACTAGACCAGACCAGGACAGACCAAACTAGACCAGACCAGACCAGACCAGACCAGGACAGACCAAACTAGACCAGACCAGGACAGACCAAACTAGACCAGACCAGGACAGACCAAACTAGACCAGACCAGGACAGACCAAACTAGACCAGACCAGACCAGACCAGACCAGGACAGACCAAACTAGACCAGACCAGGACAGACCAAACTAGACCAGACCAGGACAGACCAAACTAGACCAGACCAGACAAGACCAAACTAGACCAGACCAGGACAGACCAAACTAGACCAGACCAGACAAGACCAAACTAGACCAGACCAGGACAGACCAAACTAGACCAGACCAGGACAGACCAAACCAGACCAGGACAGACCAAACTAGACCAGACCAGACAAGACCAAACTAGACCAGACCAGGACAGACCAAACTAGACCAGACCAGACAAGACCAAACTAGACCAGACCAGGACAGACCAAACTAGACCAGACCAGGACAGACCAAACTAGACCAGACCAGACTAGACCAAACTAGACCAGACCAGGACAGACCAAACTAGACCAGACCAGACAAGACCAAACTAGACCAGACCAGACAAGACCAAACTAGAGCAGACCAGGACAGACCAAACTAGACCAGACCAGACAAGACCAAACTAGACCAGACCAGACAAGACCAAACTAGAGCAGACCAGGACAGACCAAACTAGACCAGACCAGACCAGACCAGACCAGGAAAGACCAAACTAGACCAGACCAGGACAGACCAAACTAGACCAGACCAGGACAGACCAAACTAGACCAGACCAGACAAGACCAAACTAGACAAGATCAGGACAGACCAAACTAGACCAGACCAGACAAGACCAAACTAGACCAGACCAGACCAGACCAGGACAGACCAAACTAGACCAGACCAGGACAGACCAAACTAGACCAGACCAGGACAGACCAAACTAGACCAGACCAGACTAGACCAAACTAGACCAGACCAGGACAGACCAAACTAGACCAGACCAGACAAGACCAAACTAGACCAGACCAGACAAGACCAAACTAGAGCAGACCAGGACAGACCAAACTAGACCAGACCAGACCAGACCAGACCAGGAAAGACCAAACTAGACCAGACCAGGACAGACCAAACTAGACCAGACCAGGACAGACCAAACTAGACCAGACCAGACAAGACCAAACTAGACAAGATCAGGACAGACCAAACTAGACCAGACCAGACAAGACCAAACTAGACCAGACCAGACCAGACCAGGACAGACCAAACTAGACCAGACCAGACCAAACCAAACTAGAGCAGAACAGAACAGACCAGGACAAACCAAACTAGACCAGACCAGGACAGACCAAACTAGACCAGACCAGGACAGACCAGACCAGACCAGGACAGACCAGACTAGACCAGACCAGACCAAACCAAACTAAACCAGAACAGAACAGACCAGGACAAACCAAACTAGACCAGGACTAGACCAGACCAGACCAAACCAAACTAGACCAGAACAGAACAGACCAGGACAAACCAAACTAGACCAGGACAGACCAGACCAGACCAAACCAAACTAGACCAGAGCAGAACAGACCAGGACAAACCAAACTAGACCAGGACAGACCAGACTAGACCAGACCAAACCAAACTAGACCAGAACAGAACAGACCAGGACAAACCAAACTAGACCAGAACAGAACAGACCAGGACAAACCAAACTAGACCAGACCAGGACAGACCAGACCAGACCAGACCAGAATAGACCAAATCAAACTAGACCAGACCAGGACAGACCAGACCAGACCAGACCAAACCAAACTAGACCAGAACAGAACAGACCAGACCAGACCAGGACAGACCAAACTAGACCAGACCAGGACAGACCAGACCAGACCAGGACAGACCAAACTAGACCAGACCAGGACAGACCAGACCAAACCAAACCAAACCAAACTAGACCAGACCAGACTAACAGGACACTGGGACTACAGAAGACTGGGTCTACAGGAGACTGGGACTACAGGAGACTGGGACTACAGGAGACTGGGATGACAGGAGACTGGGATGACAGGAGACTGGGACTACAGGAGACTGGGACTACAGGAGACTGGGATGACAGGAGACTGGGACTACAGGAGACCGGGTCTACAGGAGACTGGGATGACAGGAGACTGGGACTACTGGAGACTGGGACTACAGGAGACTGGGACTACAGGAGACTGGGTCTAAAGGAGACTGGGAGGACAGGAGACTGGGTCTACAGGAGACTGGGTCTGCAGGAGACTGGGTCTAAAGGAGACTGGGTCTACAGGAGACTGGGTCTACAGGAGACTGGGATGACAGGAGACTGGGTCTACAGGAGACTGGGATGACAGGAGACTGGGACTACAGCAGACTGGGTCTAAAGGAGACTGGGTCTACAGGAGACTGGGTCTACAGGAGACTGGGACTACAGGAGACTGGGACTACAGGAGACTGGGTCTACAGGAGACTGGGATGACAGGAGACTGGGACTACAGGAGACTGGGTCTAAAGGAGACTGGGATGACAGGAGACTGGGTCTACAGGAGACTGGGACTACAGGAGACTGGGACTACAGGAGACTGGGATGACAGGAGACTGGGTCTACAGGAGACTGGGACTACAGGAGACTGGGACTACAGGAGACTGGGTCTACAGGAGACTGGGTCTACAGGAGACTGGGATGACAGGAGACTGGGACTACAGGAGACTGGGTCTACAGGAGACTGGGACTACAGGAGACTGGGACTACAGGAGATTGGGTCTACAGGAGACTGGGACTACAGGAGACTGGGATGACAGGAGACTGGGACTACAGGAGACTGGGTCTACAGGAGACCGGGACTACAGGAGACTGGGACTACAGGAGAATGGGTCTACAGGAGACTGGGTCTACAGGAGACTGGGACTACAGGAGACTGGGTCTACAGGAGACTGGGACTACAGGAGACTGGGTCTACAGGAGACTGGGACTACAGGAGACTGGGTCTACAGGAGACTGGGACTACAGGAGACTGGGACTACAGGAGACTGGGTCTACAGGAGACTGGGTCTACAGGAGACTGGGTCTACAGGAGACTGGGATGACAGGAGACTGGGTCTACAGGAGACTGGGATGACAGGAGACTGGGACTACAGCAGACTGGGTCTAAAGGAGACTGGGTCTACAGGAGACTGGGTCTACAGGAGACTGGGACTACAGGAGACTGGGACTACAGGAGACTGGGTCTACAGGAGACTGGGATGACAGGAGACTGGGACTACAGGAGACTGGGTCTAAAGGAGACTGGGATGACAGGAGACTGGGTCTACAGGAGACTGGGACTACAGGAGACTGGGACTACAGGAGACTGGGATGACAGGAGACTGGGTCTACAGGAGACTGGGACTACAGGAGACTGGGACTACAGGAGACTGGGTCTACAGGAGACTGGGTCTACAGGAGACTGGGATGACAGGAGACTGGGACTACAGGAGACTGGGTCTACAGGAGACTGGGACTACAGGAGACTGGGACTACAGGAGACTGGGTCTACAGGAGACTGGGACTACAGGAGACTGGGATGACAGGAGACTGGGACTACAGGAGACTGGGTCTACAGGAGACCGGGACTACAGGAGACTGGGACTACAGGAGAATGGGTCTACAGGAGACTGGGTCTACAGGAGACTGGGACTACAGGAGACTGGGTCTACAGGAGACTGGGACTACAGGAGACTGGGACTACAGGAGACTGGGTCTACAGGAGACTGGGACTACAGGAGACTGGGACTACAGGAGACTGGGTCTACAGGAGACTGGGACTACAGGAGACTGGGTCTACAGGAGACTGGGACTACAGGAGACTGGGACTACAGGAGACTGGGTCTACAGGAGACTGGGATGACAGGAGACTGGGTCTAAAGGAGACTGGGATGACAGGAGACTGGGACTACAGGAGACTGGGACTACAGGAGACTGGGTCTACAGGAGACTGGGACTACAGGAGACTGGGACTACAGGAGACTGGGTCTACAGGAGACTGGGACTACAGGAGACTGGGTCTACAGGAGACTGGGACTACAGGAGACTGGGTCTACAGGAGACTGGGACTACAGGAGACTGGGTCTACAGGAGACTGGGTCTACAGGAGACTGGGACTACAGGAGACTGGGTCTACAGGAGACTGGGACTACAGGAGACTGGGTCTACAGGAGACTGGGTCTAAAGGAGACTGGGACTACAGGAGACTGGGTCTACAGGAGACTGGGACTACAGGAGACTGGGATGACAGGAGACTGGGTCTACAGGAGACTGGGACTACAGGAGACTGGGACTACAGGAGACTGGGTCTAAAGGAGACTGGGATGAATGGAGACTGGGACTACAGGAGACTGGGTCTAAAGGAGACTGGGATGACAGGAGACTGGGACTACAGGAGACTGGGTCTACAGGAGACTGGGTCTAAAGGAGACTGGGATGACAGGAGACTGGGACTACAGGAGACTGGGACTACAGGAGACTGGGTCTAAAGGAGACTGGGATGACAGGAGACTGGGTCTACAGGAGACTGGGTCTACAGGAGACTGGGACTACAGGAGACTGGGATGACAGGAGACTGGGACTCCAGGAGACTGGGATGACAGGAGACTGGGTCTACAGGAGACTGGGACTACAGGAGACTGGGTCTAAAGGAGACTGGGACTACAGGAGACTGGGTCTACAGGAGACTGGGTCTAAAGGAGACTGGGACTACAGGAGACTGGGTCTAAAGGAGACTGGGACTACAGGAGACTGGGACTACAGGAGACTGGGACTACAGGAGACTGGGTCTAAAGGAGACTGGGACTACAGGAGACTGGGTCTAAAGGAGACTGGGATGACAGGATACTGGGTCTAAAGGACACTGGGACTACAGGAGACTGGGACTACAGGAGACCGGGTCTACAGGAGACTGGGATGACAGGAGACTGGGACTACAGGAGACTGGGACTACAGGAGACTGGGTCTAAAGGAGACTGGGACTACAGGAGACTGGGACTACAGGAGACTGGGTCTACAGGAGACTGGGACTACAGGAGACTGGGACTACAGGAGACTGGGACTACAGGAGACTGGGTCTACAGGAGACTGGGACTACAGGAGACTGGGATGACAGGAGACTGGGACTACAGGAGACTGGGACTACAGGAGACTGGGTCTACAGGAGACTGGGACTACAGGAGACTGGGACTACAGGAGACTGGGTCTAAAGGAGACTGGGACTACAGGAGACTGGGTCTACAGGAGACTGGGACTACAGGAGACTGGGATGACAGGAGACTGGGATGACAGGAGACTGGGACTACAGGAGACTGGGATGACAGGAGACTGGGTCTACAGGAGACTGGGATGACAGGACACTGGGACTACAGGAGACTGGGATGACAGGAGACTGGGTCTACAGGAGACTGGGACTACAGGACACTGGGACTACAGGAGACTGGGACTACAGGAGACTGGGACTACAGGAGACTGGGATGACAGGAGACTGGGATGACAGGAGACTGGGTCTACAGGAGACTGGGTCTACAGGAGACTGGGACTACAGGAGACTGGGACTACAGGAGACTGGGATGACAGGAGACTGGGATGACAGGAGACTCGGTCTACAGGAGACTGGGACTACAGGAGACTGGGTCTACAGGAGACTGGGATGACAGGAGACTGGGACTACAGGAGACTGGGACTAAAGGAGACTGGGATGACAGGAGACTGGGATGACAGGAGACTGGGTCTACAGGAGACTGGGATGACAGGAGACTGGGTCTACAGGAGACTGGGATGACAGGAGACTGGGATGACAGGAGACTGGGACTACAGGACACTGGGACTACAGGAGACTGGGATGACAGGAGACTGGGATGACAGGAGACTGGGACTACAGGAGACTGGGACTACAGGAGACTGGGATGACAGGAGACTGGGACTACAGGAGACTGGGATGACAGGAGACTGGGTCTACAGGAGACTGGGACTACAGGAGACTGGGACTACAGGAGACTGGGACTACAGGAGACTGGGATGACAGGAGACTGGGATGACAGGAGACTGGGTCTACAGGAGACTGGGTCTACAGGAGACTGGGACTACAGGAGACTGGGATGACAGGAGACTGGGTCTACAGGAGACTGGGACTACAGGAGACTGGGACTACAGGAGACTGGGTCTACAGGAGACTGGGACTACAGGAGACTGGGTCTACAGGAGACTGGGATGACAGGAGACTGGGATGACAGGAGACTGGGACTACAGGAGACTGGGATGACAGGAGACTGGGACTACAGGAGACTGGGTCTACAGGAGACTGGGACTACAGGAGACTGGGACTACAGGAGACTGGGTCTACAGGAGACTGGGATGACAGGAGACTGGGTCTAAAGGAGACTGGGATGACAGGAGACTGGGACTACAGGAGACTGGGACTAAGGGAGACTGGGTCTACAGGAGACTGGGACTACAGGAGACTGGGACTACAGGAGACTGGGTCTACAGGAGACTGGGTCTACAGGAGACTGGGACTACAGGAGACTGGGTCTACAGGAGACTGGGACTACAGGAGAATGGGACTACAGGAGACTGGGTCTACAGGAGACTGGGACTACAGGAGACTGGGACGACAGGAGACTGGGACTACAGGAGACTGGGTCTACAGGAGACTGGGTCTAAAGGAGACTGGGACTACAGGAGACTGGGTCTACAGGAGACTGGGTCTACAGGAGACTGGGTCTACAGGAGACTGGGACTACAGGAGACTGGGACTACAGGAGACTGGGATGACAGGAGACTGGGTCTACAGGAGACTGGGACTACAGGAGACTGGGACTACAGGAGACTGGGTCTAAAGGAGACTGGGATGACAGGAGACTGGGACTACAGGAGACTGGGTCTAAAGGAGACTGGGATGACAGGAGACTGGGACTACAGGAGACTGGGTCTAAAGGAGACTGGGACTACAGGAGACTGGGTCTACAGGAGACTGGGATGACAGGAGACTGGGTCTAAAGGAGACAGGGACTACAGGAGACTGGGACTACAGGAGACTGGGTCTAAAGGAGACTGGGACTACAGGAGACTGGGTCTAAAGGAGACTGGGATGACAGGATACTGGGTCTAAAGGACACTGGGACTACAGGAGACTGGGACTACAGGAGACTGGGTCTACAGGAGACTGGGATGACAGGAGACTGGGACTACAGGAGACTGGGACTACAGGAGACTGGGTCTAAAGGAGACTGGGACTACAGGAGACTGGGACTACAGGAGACTGGGTCTACAGGAGACTGGGACTACAGGAGACTGGGTCTACAGGAGACTGGGTCTACAGGAGACTGGGATGACAGGAGACTGGGATGACAGGAGACTGGGACTACAGGAGACTGGGACTACAGGAGACTGGGTCTACAGGAGACTGGGACTACAGGAGACTGGGACTACAGGAGACTGGGTCTACAGGAGACTGGGACTACAGGAGACTGGGACTACAGGAGACTGGGTCTACAGGAGACTGGGATGACAGGAGACTGGGATGACAGGAGACTGGGACTACAGGAGACTGGGATGACAGGAGACTGGGTCTACAGGAGACTGGGATGACAGGAGACTGGGATGACAGGAGACTGGGTCTACAGGAGACTGGGATGACAGGACACTGGGACTACAGGAGACTGGGATGACAGGAGACTGGGTCTACAGGAGACTGGGACTACAGGACACTGGGACTACAGGAGACTGGGACTACAGGAGACTGGGATGACAGGAGACTGGGTCTACAGGAGACTGGGTCTACAGGAGACTGGGACTACAGGAGACTGGGACTACAGGAGACTGGGATGACAGGAGACTGGGATGACAGGAGACTGGGTCTACAGGAGACTGGGACTACAGGAGACTGGGACTACAGGAGACTGGGATGACAGGAGACTGGGTCTACAGGAGACTGGGTCTACAGGAGACTGGGACTACAGGAGACTGGGACTACAGGAGACTGGGATGACAGGAGACTGGGATGACAGGAGACTGGGTCTACAGGAGACTGGGACTACAGGAGACTGGGATGACAGGAGACTGGGACTACAGGAGACTGGGATGACAGGAGACTGGGACTACAGGAGACTGGGTCTACAGGAGACTGGGATGACAGGAGACTGGGACTACAGGAGACTGGGACTACAGGAGACTGGGATGACAGGAGACTGGGATGACAGGAGACTGGGTCTACAGGAGACTGGGACTACAGGAGACTGGGTCTACAGGAGACTGGGATGACAGGAGACTGGGATGACAGGAGACTGGGACTAAAGGACACTGGGACTACAGGAGACTGGGATGACAGGAGACTGGGACTACAGGAGACTGGGATGACAGGAGACTGGGTCTACAGGAGACTGGGACTACAGGAGACTGGGACTACAGGAGACTGGGATGACAGGAGACTGGGATGACAGGAGACTGGGTCTACAGGAGACTGGGTCTACAGGAGACTGGGACTACAGGAGACTGGGATGACAGGAGACTGGGTCTACAGGAGACTGGGACTACAGGAGACTGGGACTACAGGAGACTGGGTCTACAGGAGACTGGGACTACAGGAGACTGGGTCTACAGGAGACTGGGATGACAGGAGACTGGGATGACAGGAGACTGGGACTACAGGAGACTGGGATGACAGGAGACTGGGACGACAGGAGACTGGGACTACAGGAGACTGGGATGACAGGAGACTGGGTCTACAGGAGACTGGGACTACAGGAGACTGGGACTACAGGAGACTGGGTCTACAGGAGACTGGGACTACAGGAGACTGGGTCTACAGGAGACTGGGATGACAGGAGACTGGGTCTAAAGGAGACTGGGATGACAGGAGACTGGGACTACAGGAGACTGGGACTAAGGGAGACTGGGTCTACAGGAGACTGGGTCTACAGGAGACTGGGACTACAGGAGACTGGGACTACAGGAGACTGGGTCTACAGGAGACTGGGACTACAGGAGACTGGGTCTACAGGAGACTGGGACTACAGTAGACTGGGTCTACAGGAGACTGGGACTACAGGAGAATGGGACTACAGGAGACTGGGTCTACAGGAGACTGGGTCTACAGGAGACTGGGACTACAGGAGACTGGGACTACAGGAGACTGGGACGACAGGAGACTGGGACTACAGGAGACTGGGTCTACAGGAGACTGGGTCTAAAGGAGACTGGGACTACAGGAGACTGGGTCTACAGGAGACTGGGTCTACAGGAGACTGGGACTACAGGAGACTGGGACTACAGGAGACTGGGATGACAGGAGACTGGGTCTACAGGAGACTGGGACTACAGGAGACTGGGACTACAGGAGACTGGGATGACAGGAGACTGGGACTACAGGAGACTGGGTCTAAAGGAGACTGGGATGACAGGAGACTGGGACTACAGGAGACTGGGTCTACAGGAGACTGGGTCTAAAGGAGACTGGGATGACAGGAGACTGGGTCTACAGGAGACTGGGACTACAGGAGACTGGGACTACAGGAGACTGGGTCTACAGGAGACTGGGACTACAGGAGACTGGGTCTACAGGAGACTGGGATGACAGGAGACTGGGATGACAGGAGACTGGGATGACAGGAGACTGGGACTACAGGAGACTGGGATGACAGGAGACTGGGACTACAGGAGACTGGGTCTACAGGAGACTGGGACTACAGGAGACTGGGACTACAGGAGACTGGGTCTACAGGAGACTGGGTCTACAGGAGACTGGGACTACAGGAGACTGGGTCTACAGGAGACTGGGACTACAGGAGACTGGGTCTACAGGAGACTGGGACTACAGGAGACTGGGTCTACAGGAGACTGGGACTACAGGAGAATGGGACTACAGGAGACTGGGTCTACAGGAGACTGGGTCTACAGGAGACTGGGACTACAGGAGACTGGGACTACAGGAGACTGGGACGACAGGAGACTGGGACTACAGGAGACTGGGTCTACAGGAGACTGGGTCTAAAGGAGACTGGGACTACAGGAGACTGGGTCTACAGGAGACTGGGTCTACAGGAGACTGGGACTACAGGAGACTGGGATGACAGGAGACTGGGTCTACAGGAGACTGGGACTACAGGAGACTGGGACTACAGGAGACTGGGTCTAAAGGAGACTGGGATGACAGGAGACTGGGACTACAGGAGACTGGGTCTAAAGGAGATTGGGATGACAGGAGACTGGGACTACAGGAGACTGGGTCTACAGGAGACTGGGTCTAAAGGAGACTGGGATGACAGGAGACTGGGACTACAGGAGACTGGGACTACAGGAGACTGGGTCTAAAGGAGACTGGGATGACAGGAGACTGGGTCTACAGGAGACTGGGTCTACAGGAGACTGGGATGACAGGAGACTGGGTCTAAAGGAGACTGGGACTACAGGAGACTGGGACTACAGGAGACTGGGTCTAAAGGAGACTGGGACTACAGGAGACTGGGTCTAAAGGAGACTGGGATGACAGGATACTGGGTCTAAAGGACACTGGGACTACAGGAGACTGGGACTACAGGAGACCGGGTCTACAGGAGACTGGGATGACAGGAGACTGGGATGACAGGAGACTGGGACTACAGGAGACTGGGACTACAGGAGACTGGGTCTAAAGGAGACTGGGACTACAGGAGACTGGGACTACAGGAGACTGGGTCTACAGGAGACTGGGACTACAGGAGACTGGGACTACAGGAGACTGGGTCTAAAGGAGACTGGGACTACAGGAGACTGGGACTACAGGAGACTGGGTCTACAGGAGACTGGGACTACAGGAGACTGGGACGACAGGAGACTGGGATGACAGGAGACTGGGACTACAGGAGACTGGGACTACAGGAGACTGGGACTACAGGAGACTGGGTCTACAGGAGACTGGGACTACAGGAGACTGGGACTACAGGAGACTGGGTCTAAAGGAGACTGGGACTACAGGAGACTGGGTCTACAGGAGACTGGGATGACAGGAGACTGGGATGACAGGAGACTGGGACTACAGGAGACTGGGATGACAGGAGACTGGGTCTACAGGAGACTGGGATGACAGGAGACTGGGATGACAGGAGACTGGGTCTACAGGAGACTGGGATGACAGGACACTGGGACTACAGGAGACTGGGATGACAGGAGACTGGGTCTACAGGAGACTGGGACTACAGGACACTGGGACTACAGGAGACTGGGACTACAGAAGACTGGGACTACAGGAGACTGGGATGACAGGAGACTGGGATGACAGGAGACTGGGTCTACAGGAGACTGGGTCTACAGGAGACTGGGACTACAGGAGACTGGGACTACAGGAGACTGGGATGACAGGAGACTGGGATGACAGGAGACTGGGTCTACAGGAGACTGGGACTACAGGAGACTGGGTCTACAGGAGACTGGGATGACAGGAGACTGGGACTACAGGAGACTGGGACTACAGGAGACTGGGATGACAGGAGACTGGGATGACAGGAGACTGGGTCTACAGGAGACTGGGACTACAGGAGACTGGGTCTACAGGAGACTGGGATGACAGGAGACTGGGATGACAGGAGACTGGGACTAAAGGACACTGGGACTACAGGAGACTGGGATGACAGGAGACTGGGACTACAGGAGACTGGGATGACAGGAGACTGGGTCTACAGGAGACTGGGACTACAGGAGACTGGGACTACAGGAGACTGGGATGACAGGAGACTGGGATGACAGGAGACTGGGTCTACAGGAGACTGGGTCTACAGGAGACTGGGACTACAGGAGACTGGGATGACAGGAGACTGGGTCTACAGGAGACTGGGACTACAGGAGACTGGGACTACAGGAGACTGGGTCTACAGGAGACTGGGACTACAGGAGACTGGGTCTACAGGAGACTGGGATGACAGGAGACTGGGATGACAGGAGACTGGGACTACAGGAGACTGGGATGACAGGAGACTGGGTCTACAGGAGACTGGGATGACAGGAGACTGGGTCTACAGGAGACTGGGACTACAGGAGACTGGGACTACAGGAGACTGGGTCTACAGGAGACTGGGACTACAGGAGACTGGGTCTACAGGAGACTGGGATGACAGGAGACTGGGTCTAAAGGAGACTGGGATGACAGGAGACTGGGACTACAGGAGACTGGGACTAAGGGAGACTGGGTCTACAGGAGACTGGGTCTACAGGAGACTGGGACTACAGGAGACTGGGTCTACAGGAGACTGGGACTACAGGAGACTGGGTCTACAGGAGACTGGGACTACAGGAGACTGGGTCTACAGGAGACTGGGACTACAGGAGAATGGGACTACAGGAGACTGGGTCTACAGGAGACTGGGTCTACAGGAGACTGGGACTACAGGAGACTGGGTCTACAGGAGACTGGGTCTAAAGGAGACTGGGACTACAGGAGACTGGGTCTACAGGAGACTGGGTCTACAGGAGACTGGGACTACAGGAGACTGGGTCTACAGGAGACTGGGACTACAGGAGACTGGGTCTACAGGAGACTGGGACTACAGGAGAATGGGACTACAGGAGACTGGGTCTACAGGAGACTGGGTCTAAAGGAGACTGGGACTACAGGAGACTGGGTCTACAGGAGACTGGGTCTACAGGAGACTGGGACTACAGGAGACTGGGACTACAGGAGACTGGGATGACAGGAGACTGGGTCTACAGGAGACTGGGACTACAGGAGACTGGGACTACAGGAGACTGGGTCTAAAGGAGACTGGGATGACAGGAGACTGGGACTACAGGAGACTGGGTCTAAAGGAGACTGGGATGACAGGAGACTGGGACTACAGGAGACTGGGTCTACAGGAGACTGGGTCTAAAGGAGACTGGGATGACAGGAGACTGGGACTACAGGAGACTGGGACTACAGGAGACTGGGATGACAGGAGACTGGGTCTAAAGGAGACTGGGATGACAGGAGACTGGGTCTACAGGAGACTGGGATGACAGGAGACTGGGTCTAAAGGAGACTGGGATGACAGGAGACTGGGTCTACAGGAGACTGGGACTACAGGAGACTGGGACTACAGGAGACTGGGACTACAGGAGACTGGGATGACAGGAGACTGGGATGACAGGAGACTGGGTCTACAGGAGACTGGGATGACAGGAGACTGGGTCTACAGGAGACTGGGATGACAGGAGACTGGGTCTAAAGGAGACTGGGACTACAGGAGACTGGGACTACAGGAGACTGGGTCTACAGGAGACTGGGACTACAGGAGACTGGGTCTACAGGAGACTGGGACTACAGGAGACTGGGTCTACAGGAGACTGGGATGACAGGAGACTGGGATGACAGGAGACTGGGATGACAGGAGACTGGGACTACAGGAGACTGGGATGACAGGAGACTGGGACTACAGGAGACTGGGACTACAGGAGACTGGGACTACAGGAGACTGGGTCTACAGGAGACTGGGTCTACAGGAGACTGGGACTACAGGAGACTGGGTCTACAGGAGACTGGGACTACAGGAGACTGGGTCTACAGGAGACTGGGACTACAGGAGACTGGGTCTACAGGAGACTGGGACTACAGGAGAATGGGACTACAGGAGACTGGGTCTACAGGAGACTGGGTCTACAGGAGACTGGGACTACAGGAGACTGGGACTACAGGAGACTGGGACGACAGGAGACTGGGACTACAGGAGACTGGGTCTACAGGAGACTGGGTCTAAAGGAGACTGGGACTACAGGAGACTGGGTCTACAGGAGACTGGGTCTACAGGAGACTGGGACTACAGGAGACTGGGATGACAGGAGACTGGGTCTACAGGAGACTGGGACTACAGGAGACTGGGACTACAGGAGACTGGGTCTAAAGGAGACTGGGATGACAGGAGACTGGGACTACAGGAGACTGTGTCTAAAGGAGATTGGGATGACAGGAGACTGGGTCTACAGGAGACTGGGTCTAAAGGAGACTGGGACTACAGGAGACTGGGTCTACAGGAGACTGGGTCTAAAGGAGACTGGGACTACAGGAGACTGGGTCTACAGGAGACTGGGTCTACAGGAGACTGGGACTACAGGAGACTGGGATGACAGGAGACTGGGACTACAGGAGACTGGGACTACAGGAGACTGGGTCTAAAGGAGACTGGGATGACAGGAGACTGGGTCTACAGGAGACTGGGTCTACAGGAGACTGGGTCTACAGGAGACTGGGACTACAGGAGACTGGGATGACAGGAGACTGGGACTACAGGAGACTGGGATGACAGGAGACTGGGTCTACAGGAGAGTGGGTCTACAGGAGACTGGGACTACAGGAGACTGGGATGACAGGAGACTGGGACTCCAGGAGACTGGGATGACAGGAGACTGGGTCTACAGGAGACTGGGACTACAGGAGACTGGGTCTAAAGGAGACTGGGACTACAGGAGACTGGGTCTACAGGAGACTGGGATGACAGGAGACTGGGACTACAGGAGACTGGGACTACAGGAGACTGTGACTACAGGAGACTGGGTCTACAGGAGACTGGGTCTAAAGGAGACTGGGACTACAGGAGACTGGGTCTAAAGGAGACTGGGATGACAGGATACTGGGTCTAAAGGACACTGGGACTACAGGAGACTGGGACTACAGGAGACTGGGTCTACGGGAGACTGGGACTACAGGAGACTGGGACTACAGGAGACTGGGTCTAAAGGAGACTGGGACTACAGGAGACTGGGACTACAGGAGACTGGGACTACAGGAGACTGGGTCTAAAGGAGACTGGGATGACAGGATACTGGGTCTAAAGGACACTGGGACTACAGGAGACTGGGACTACAGGAGACTGGGTCTACAGGAGACTGGGACTACAGGAGACTGGGACTACAGGAGACTGGGTCTAAAGGAGACTGGGACTACAGGAGACTGGGACTACAGGAGACTGGGTCTACAGGAGACTGGGACTACAGGAGACTGGGACTACAGGAGACTGGGTCTAAAGGAGACTGGGATGACAGGAGACTGGGACTACAGGAGACTGGGTCTACAGGAGACTGGGACTACAGGAGACTGGGATGACAGGAGACTGGGATGACAGGAGACTGGGACTACAGGAGACTGGGATGACAGGAGACTGGGTCTACAGGAGACTGGGATGACAGGACACTGGGACTACAGGAGACTGGGTCTAAAGGAGACTGGGATGACAGGAGACTGGGACTACAGGAGACTGGGTCTACAGGAGACTGGGACTACAGGAGACTGGGATGACAGGAGACTGGGATGACAGGAGACTGGGTCTACAGGAGACTGGGACTACAGGAGACTGGGATGACAGGAGACTGGGACTACAGGAGACTGGGTCTACAGGAGACTGGGACTACAGGAGACTGGGATGACAGGAGACTGGGACTACAGGAGACTGGGTCTACAGGAGACTGGGACTACAGGAGACTGGGATGACAGGAGACTGGGACTACAGGAGACTGGGACTACAGGAGACTGGGACTACAGGAGACTGGGATGACAGGAGACTGGGATGACAGGAGACTGGGTCTACAGGAGACTGGGACTACAGGAGACTGGGTCTACAGGAGACTGGGACTACAGGAGACTGGGATGACAGGAGACTGGGACTACAGGACACTGGGACTATAGGAGACTGGGATGACAGGAGACTGGGATGACAGGAGACTGGGACTACAGGAGACTGGGATGACAGGAGACTGGGATGACAGGAGACTGGGATGACAGGAGACTGGGTCTACAGGAGACTGGGATGACAGGAGACTGGGATGACAGGAGACTGGGATGACAGGAGACTGGGATGACAGGAGACTGGGATGAAAAGAGACTGGGACTACAGGAGACTGGGATGACAGGAGACTGGGTCTACAGGAGACTGGGACTACAGGAGACTGGGACTACAGGAGACTGGGTCTACAGGAGACTGGGACTACAGGAGACTGGGACTACAGGAGACTGGGATGACAGGAGACTGGGATGACAGGAGACTGGGATGACAGGAGACTGGGTCTACAGGAGACTGGGATGACAGGAGACTGGGATGACAGGAGACTGGGATGACAGGAGACTGGGTCTACAGGAGACTGGGACTACAGGAGACTGGGACTACAGGAGACTGGGATGACAGGAGACTGGGTCTACAGGAGACTGGGACTACAGGAGACTGGGACTACAGGAGACTGGGATGACAGGAGACTGGGTCTACAGGAGACTGGGACTACAGGAGACTGGGACTACAGGAGACTGGGATGACAGGAGACTGGGTCTACAGGAGACTGGGACTACAGGAGACTGGGACTACAGGAGACTGGGTCTACAGGAGACTGGGACTACAGGAGACTGGGTCTACAGGAGACTGGGTCTACAGGAGACTGGGTCTACAGGAGACTGGGACTACAGGAGACTGGGACTACAGGAGACTGGGATGACAGGAGACTGGGTCTACAGGAGACTGGGACTAAAGGAGACTGGGATGACAGGAGACTGGGACTACAGGAGACTGGGACTACAGGAGACTGGGACTACAGGAGACTGGGATGACAGGAAACTGGGATGACAGGAGACTGGGACTACAGGAGACTGGGACTACAGGAGACTGGGATGACAGGAGACTGGGACTACAGGAGACTGGGACTACAGGAGACTGGGTCTACAGGAGACTGGGACTACAGGAGACTGGGTCTACAGGAGACTGGGTCTACAGGAGACTGGGACTACAGGAGACTGGGACTACAGGAGACTGGGTCTACAGGAGACTGGGACTACAGGAGACTGGGTCTACAGGAGACTGGGTCTACAGGAGACTGGGACTACAGGAGACTGGGTCTACAGGAGACTGGGATGACAGGAGACTGGGACTACAGGAGACTGGGTCTACAGGAGACTGGGACTACAGGAGACTGGGATGACAGGAGACTGGGACTACAGGAGACTGGGTCTACAGGACACTGGGACTACAGGAGACTGGGATGACAGGAGACTGGGATGACAGGAGACTGGGTCTACAGGAGACTGGGACTACAGGAGACTGGGATGACAGGAGACTGGGTCTACAGGTGACTGGGACTACAGGAGACTGGGATGACAGGAGACTGGGTCTACAGGTGACTGGGACTACAGGAGACTGGGATGACAGGAGACTGGGTCTACAGGAGACTGGGATGACAGGAGACTGGGACTACAGGAGACCGGGTCTACAGGAGACCGGGTCTACAGGAGACCGGGTCTACAGGAGACCGGGTCTACAGGAGACTGGGACTACAGGAGACTGGGATGACAGGAGACTGGGTCTACAGGAGACTGGGATGACAGGAGACTGGGACTACAGGAGACTGGGTCTACAGGAGACTGGGTCTACAGGAGACTGGGACTACAGGAGACTGGGTCTACAGGAGACTGGGTCTACAGGAGACTGGGTCTACAGGAGACTGGGTCTACAGGAGACTGGGACTACAGGAGACTGGGACTACAGGAGACTGGGATGACAGGAGACTGGGATGACAGGAGACTGGGATGACAGGAGACTGGGACTACAGGAGACTGGGACTACAGGAGACTGGGATGACAGGAGACTGGGACAACAGGAGACTGGGTCTACAGGAGACTGGGACTACAGGAGACTGGGATGACAGGAGACTGGGACTACAGGAGACTGGGATGACAGGAGACTGGGACTACAGGAGACTGGGTCTACAGGAGACTGGGTCTACAGGAGACTGGGACTACAGGAGACTGGGACTACAGGAGACTGGGTCTACAGGAGACTGGGACTACAGGAGACTGGGTCTACAGGAGACTGGGACTACAGGAGACTGGGACTACAGGAGACTGGGACTACAGGAGACTGGGATGACAGGAGACTGGGTCTACAGGAGACTGGGTCTACAGGAGACTGGGACTACAGGAGACTGGGACTACAGGAGACTGGATCTACAGGAGACTGGGACTACAGGAGACTGGGATGACAGGAGACTGGGACTACAGGAGACTGGGTCTACAGGAGACTGGGTCTACAGGAGACTGGGACTACAGGAGACTGGGATGACAGGAGACTGGGGCTACAGGAGACTGGGACTACAGGAGACTGGGATGACAGGAGACTGGGACTACAGGAGACTGGGACTACAGGAGACTGGGTCTACAGGAGACTGGGACTACAGGAGACTGGGTCTACAGGAGACTGGGTCTACAGGAGACTGGGTCTACAGGAGACTGGGACTACAGGAGACTGGGACTACAGGAGACTGGGACTACAGGAGACTGGGATGACAGGAGACTGGGACTACAGGACACTGGGATGACAGGAGACTGGGACTACAGGAGACTGGGATGACAGGAGACTGGGTCTACAGGAGACTGGGTCTACAGGAGACTGGGACTACAGGAGACTGGGACTACAGGAGACTGGGATGACAGGAGACTGGGACTACAGGAGACTGGGACTACAGGACACTGGGATGACAGGAGACTGGGACTACAGGACACTGGGATGACAGGAGACTGGGTCTACAGGAGACTGGGTCTACAGGAGACTGGGACTACAGGAGACTGGGACTACAGGACACTGGGATGACAGGAGACTGGGTCTACAGGAGACTGGGTCTACAGGAGACTGGGACTACAGGAGACTGGGATGACAGGAGACTGGGGCTACAGGAGACTGGGACTACAGGAGACTGGGATGACAGGAGACTGGGACTACAGGAGACTGGGACTACAGGAGACTGGGTCTACAGGAGACTGGGACTACAGGAGACTGGGTCTAAAGGAGACTGTGATGACAGGAGACTGGGACTACAGGAGACTGGGACTACAGGAGACTGGGTCTACAGGAGACTGGGACTACAGGAGACTGGGTCTACAGGAGACTGGGTCTACAGGAGACTGTGATGACAGGAGACTGGGACTACAGGAGACTGGGACTACAGGAGACTGGGTCTAAAGGAGACTGTGATGACAGGAGACTGGGACTACAGGAGACTGGGTCTACAGGAGACTGGGACTACAGGAGACTGGGATGACAGGAGACTGGGACTACAGGAGACTGGGACTACAGGACACTGGGATGACAGGAGACTGGGACTACAGGACACTGGGATGACAGGAGACTGGGTCTACAGGAGACTGGGTCTACAGGAGACTGGGACTACAGGAGACTGGGACTACAGGACACTGGGATGACAGGAGACTGGGTCTACAGGAGACTGGGTCTACAGGAGACTGGGACTACAGGAGACTGGGATGACAGGAGACTGGGGCTACAGGAGACTGGGACTACAGGAGACTGGGATGACAGGAGACTGGGACTACAGGAGACTGGGACTACAGGAGACTGGGTCTACAGGAGACTGGGACTACAGGAGACTGGGTCTAAAGGAGACTGTGATGACAGGAGACTGGGACTACAGGAGACTGGGACTACAGGAGACTGGGTCTACAGGAGACTGTGACTACAGGAGACTGGGTCTACAGGAGACTGGGTCTACAGGAGACTGTGATGACAGGAGACTGGGACTACAGGAGACTGGGACTACAGGAGACTGGGTCTAAAGGAGACTGTGATGACAGGAGACTGGGACTACAGGAGACTGGGTCTACAGGAGACTGGGACTACAGGAGACTGGGATGACAGGAGACTGGGACTACAGGAGACTGGGACTACAGGACACTGGGATGACAGGAGACTGGGACTACAGGACACTGGGATGACAGGAGACTGGGACTACAGGAGACTGGGATGACAGGAGACTGGGACTACAGGACACTGGGATGACAGGAGACTGGGACTACAGGACACTGGGATGACAGGAGACTGGGACTACAGGACACTGGGATGACAGGAGACTGGGACTACAGGACACTGGGATGACAGGAGACTGTGGGAAGGCCCAGTTTACACAGCATTGACATGGTTTTGGCTCATTAGAATCCATTTCTGCTCCTTTTTACAACAATACGACTGTTTGGTCTGCAGGAATCCTGCCTGCTGCCGCCCAGACGTACGTTTCCTTCCAGGACTCGCCAACGCGCCCAGATGGTTCTGCTTCGCTGTGATTCCAGACAGTAACAAAGCTTTCATGAGGTAACAGTAGCCGCAGCGATCTGACCCCCCCTGGGAAGCACAAACAGCTCAGCAACACCTCTGACTCTATAAATATGTAAAATCCCTGGCATGTTGCAGGAAGCCCCGCTGAGCTCCGGGCTCCAGAAGCATCACGCCAACCGCTCCTCCTCCAACGATGCCCCTGCTTGTCCTCCTGGGGGGCAGCCAGACTAAACAACATCAATAAGTCATGATGAGAAGGACCTGTTGGCACTTGTTGGAACAACCTGCAGTGTTTTCTTCTCTCGCTCCGGTGACGGAGGATCCAACAGATGTGGGAAGTAAATGAAGAGCTTTAAGCTTCTTATGCTAACATGCTAGCAGCTCAGATGACTTGAGCTTGTCAGTGAAGGAGTTTACATCATCAGCCTGGTTATTCTTTGCTTGTGATCCTCTCTGGAAACCATCTAGGTTTGATTCGCTCTTTGTTTAACAAGTCAAAGACAATCAGAGCAAGCAGGAGAGCTAAAGATCATTTCCACACACACACACAACATCGCAGCCATATTCCACGTCAAACAGAGCTATGAATGATTATGAAAAAGCAATTTTCTTGTGATGCATGCTCAATCCCATTATGTTCATTTTCCAATCATATTTAAGCAAACCGGTTGGCGTATTTCCCCGGGGTTTGTTTAAGCAGTTGCATCTTCTGCTTGCTAATTACGAAGCTGCGACTCAAAGAGAAGCAGCAGGTTGGGAACGTGATGTCTCCTGGCTTTAACACAACAGAGACAGCGCCGTGAAGCTGCTGGTTACGGAGAGAAAAGGTAAATGTTTGCAGCATTCAGCGTGGAAGTGGGATCCAAGCGCTCACGCTGAAGCGGTGGTTTCCCTTCAGATCCCTGTGATCTCCACACAGCTAACTCGTTTGGATAACAGTCAGAAAAACCTGGTTTGTTATTAAATTATACAGAAAGATCTGTTCAATCTAAATATCTTACATCTACAGTGTGAATTTAACAGAGCATGACAGTAATTTATACTTGTTCAGATCTGATAAATAAAGCTGTTCTCTGCAGTTCTGGACCTTGTTGCTGGGTTTCTGCTCCATGATGCTCCTCCATGCACTGGTTTCCAGTCTGCTTTTTTTTTTCCCCATCAGTTTCTTTATTAAGCATTTTAAGCATTATAAACACAAATAAAACAGGCAAAACAAACACCACCATACACATACTGGGAACAAAACTACACAAAACATCCAAACACCAGAGGACTATCACAAAAAGAAAAAAAAATAAATAAATAAATTATTTTACAGAACTTAAAAATAAAAAACAAAAACAAAAAATACAAGCTGCGAATGAAGCGGTAGCAAATAACATTAGAATTAGCCTTGTCAATACGAGACTCAGTCCAAGTCTAGAGGGAAGTCCAACTTCCGAGCATATTCAAAAAAAGGGGTCCATATAGTGAAGAATTGCTGTTGTGAAGATCTTAGCATACATCGAATTTTTTCCAAATTAGCAAAGTACAGTACATCCCTAATCCAGTGAGCATGAGATGGCGGAGAGGTTGATTTCCATTTCAAAAGAATCAATCGTCTAGCTAACAAACTCACAAAGGCAATAAAAGATCTTTTTCCCAAAGACATCGACAAGCCATTTAAGGTCACGCCAAACAAAGCAGTAATAGGGTTTGGCACAATGACCACACCCGTGACCTCACTCAAAGTGTCAAAAATCTTAGACCAAAAAGCAGATAATGTTGGACATGTCCAGAACATATGAATAAGAGATGCATCTGCCTGATGACACCGATCGCAGGTGGGATCTATATTTGGATACATTTTTGATAACCTGACCTTCGTCAAATGGGTTCGATGCAAAATTTTACACTGTATAAGGCCATGTTTGGCACAAATCGAAGAGCGATGAACTTTATCAAGAACTTCCTTCCACATATCCTCGCCCAACTCAACCTCCAAATCATTTTCCCAAAGAGCCTTAATGGAGGTCAAAGGAGCCATTCTTAATAAGTGAATCTGAGTATATAGATATGAAATCATGCCTTTCAATGCAGGGGCTGGAGCAAAGAACCTATCCAGAGGCGAGTCAGGAGGAGGAGCAGGAAAGGATGGGAATTTGTCGACCACAAAACTACGTAATTGTAAGTATCTGTAAAAGTGAGATTTAGGGATAGAGAACTTCTCCGACAATTGTGCAAAAGAGGCAAATGTATCGTCAATATAAAGGTCCTTAAATGTCTCAATGCCCTTAGACCGCCAAATATTAAAAGCCCTATCCATTAAAGATGGAGCGAAGACATGGTTTAACAATATGGGGGCTGAAGTTGAATATGCCATAAGACTGAAACTGCGACGGAACTGGTTCCAAATTTTCAAGCCTGTTCTCACAACAATATTATTAGTATATTTCTTAACGGGAAGTTTGACATGAGCGTGAACGAGAGCAGAAAGAGAAGTAGCTCTACAAGAGGCACCCTCCATCTTCAACCAAACAGGGGTAAGTAGATGCGAGTGCGAGTGTAACCAAAACTGTATAATTTTAATAGTAGCGGCCCAGTAATAGAATCGGAAATTCGGCAGAGCCATCCCACCCAATTTCTTTGGGTTCTGTAAAAGTTGTTTACGCATTCTGGGAGGTTTCCCGTTCCAAACAAAGTCCAACATAATAGAATCGAGTCTTCGAAAGAATGATTGTGGAAGAAAAACTGGGAGTGAGTGAAAAAGATACAAAAATCTGGGAAGTACGTTCATTTTAATGCTATTAATCCGGGCAGCTAGTGATAAAGTCAGCATTGACCAACGATCCAAGTCCTTCTGGGCCTGAGCCAAAAGAGGAGTAAAATTTGCGTTAAAAAGTTGCTCATGTTTTTTGGTTACCTGTACTCCAAGATATTTAAATTGACTGGGGGCAATCTTAAAAGACAGAGTATGTGTCGGGTATTCACAAGCGGCCCTATTAAGAGGAAGCATTCCAGTCTGCTTTTAATGCAGAAGATCACCAGCGTCCAGTTTTGTCCGTATCATACAGAGCTTCCTTCTAATTCTCTGAATCTTTTGATGATGTTATACACTGTTAGATGGAGAATCTTCCAGGTCTGAGCAAAGTGTATGGAGAGAAATTTGTTTCTTTATTATCCAATCAAATAATTTAGATTTAAAACCAAAAATGATTTTTGAGAGCAAAAAAAAAAAAAAAAAAAAAGTGAGAATCTTTTTTTTTTTTTTGTAGAGATAGAAACTAGGTTCCAATAAAAAAAAAATATATATATATATATATATTTGAGAAAGCATATTTCTCCAACTTCAATCAAAACTACTGTTTGTAAGTCAAAAATTACAACCATTCAACCACCCCACCCCAGAGCCCGGTGGTTGGATCCTGTGCTTGGGGGTGGCTGCCGGTCTTTGTGTGGGCGGGGTCACATTGGGTGGGCGGGGTCACATTGGCATGATCACTCTTCTCTGAACACGTTCCACTCTGTATGTTCTGCATGTGACACAGTCACTGAGTCGCCTGCAGGTTCGTTCACTAACAGCAGCTGGTTTTCTTTGTCTCCCAGATAGTTTATGTTGCTCTTAACACTTGCTAGTCTACTCCTCTGCAGGGGGAATAAGAATCTAAGATTGGCCTGTTGGTGTCTATGTGTGTGAATATGTAGGTACATGCGTCTATATAGGCAAATGCTTATGGGTGTATATGCGTATGTTTATGCAAATGTCTGCTTTTTCTTTCTTTCTCTTTCTATCTATCTCTTTTTCTCTCTCTCTACGAGGTGTTTTCTTTCTTTTTCCCTTTATATTTCTGATGCTCCTATCCTCTCCGGTCTGGTCCAGCAGTAGAAACTCAAAAATTTACACAAAATAAATAAAGAAATAAAATCTAGAAAATCAAGGGGATCATCATACCAGTAATGCTCCCCTTGGCAAAGTAAATTTGCTCAGCAGAACACAGCATCCAGACCATCATTCTGCTGCGTAAATGCTGGACAAGACAAAAAAAAAAAAATTACAACCATTGTGCATAAAAATAAGTCCTCTTCTCTTTACAGTTAAAACATTTCATTACAAGTCATAAAGTTTTGTTTGCAAATCAGTCCTCTTTGCTTCTAGTTGTGAATTTAACTGCATTTGATGGGCGGGGCCTGCGCTGGTGAATGAGAGCAGAGTTCCTATTGGTTGGTTCCACCTGGCTCCGGCGCCAGCTACACCTTCTGCGTTTCACCCATTTCTCTCCTGCTGTCCTGCTTGCAGGTGAAGACAGCCTGTTGGTCTTGAAATCTATCCTAAAGGTTATCAGCTGCACTACATATCGCTGGCCACAACAAGTCATACATTTACAATAATAACACAAGTAATGAAATATAACGCCTGGCTTGCTGCTCCAAGCCGGGGCCTGGTTGTCTGATGGTCATGGCCTGAGCAGAGTCGCTGAACCAGTGAGGGAATTTCAGGGTGCGGCGTGGAGAACTTGGGGCTGTGATTTAAAGTGGGAGTATTGTATTATTTATGACTGGTTGTGGCCAACGATATATATGATTCATATATGCAACCAACCAATAGAAACTCATTCACCAGCGCAGGCCCCGCCCATTTAATGCAGGCAAATTTGCAACCAAAACTTTAGAAGTTGCAAGCAAAGAGGACTGATTTGCAAACAAAACTTTACAACTTGTAACCAAATGTTTTTAACTGTGAAGAGAAAAGGACTTATTTTTATGCACATCGGTTGTAATTTCTGATTTACAAACAGTAGTTTTGTTGGAGAAGTTGGAGAAATATGCTTTCTCAAATTTTGTTTTTTAATTGGAACCTAATTTGTTCTATCTCTACAAAACATATTGATTCTCGCTTTTTTTTTTTTTTTTTTTTTTTTTTTTCTCTCAAAAATCATTTTTGGTTTCAAATCTAACTTATTTGATTAGATAATAAAGAAACAAATTTCTCTCCATAGAAGTGTTTCTGAAATTGTTCCCCAACTTTAAGTCCCAGTTTGTGTCAGACTGGTGAACATGTGGACACTCTGCATTCATCTCTTTGGAACTGAGGCTGTAAATAAAGTCCCGTTAGTCTATGGAAGACCTGGAAGTCCCCCGCTAGTCCACGTTCTGCTTCAACATTCAGCTGGAAGCCCCCCGTTTGCTGGGAAACGTGCGGTTTAACGTCATGTCCGTGAGAAGGAGCTGACTGATTGAGAGCCAAATATTTGGCCAGGTCATTGATTTCTCCCGTTTTCATGAAAACTTCTTCCTAATCTAATCGCTTCTGTTCCTCAAAAGGACATAATTTTATCACGGCGAGCGTCAGCGCTCGGCTACACACCATTCTGTCCCATCTTGCCATTTAATGGATGCTGGACTCGGTTTATTCAAGGCTTCCACCGTCAGGGCAGAGATACATTTGCCAATAATCCCTCATTATGAGGCAGGAGAGGAGAGCTTCACCTGATGGTGGCAGGCGGGTTTGTTCTCGTTAGACACAACAGCAACTCCCAGAATAAGACAGGAATACATGGCAGACATGTAGGCCAGATGATTAATAGAGAATTCCATTATTGGGGGGCGTTTTCAGCTCCATGGGGAGCGAGCGGAGGACTGCAGGCTACGTTCTCACCGTTTCTCTTCCATTAGGAGAGATTTCTTCATAACACAACAGCAGAGGAAACAACACTCCCCGGGGCTCAGACGCAGGAGAACGGAAGCCTTAAAACACCTACGAGGCCTTCAATTAACCCCGAGAGCATGTTTCAGTGTGGGTCTCCCAGTAGGAGCATGTCCAGGCCGATGGGGGGGGAGGCAGAGGCTGGATTTACAGCCACCTGTGTTTACAGACAGAACGAACCTGTCAGAGTCTCAGAGCGCCGCTGACGTCAGTGTGTAAAATCTACCAGAGCGAGATCGGAAGTCACCGTTCAAGCGGCTCCGTTTGAGCCCCCCCGCCCCCCCTCCCGTTGGCACTTCATGAATAGGCTGTTGGTTAAGTAGACTGAATGCTTAAAGGACATTTTGAAAGCTTTTTGGAGCTAATAATGGACTGGGATGAATGTGGAGTGGACCTGAACATTGCTCATTAAACACTAGTGGGAAAAGCTCTCGGCAGGCCCTCCACTGCATGGCTGAGCGCTTCCAATCACCTCCGGCCAACTGCTGGCTGCTGCCTCTGATTGAAAGAGCTACTCAAGTCAAAGGTGCTTTGTTATGTTATTGTCTGGAGTGACGAGCGTGTGCACGTGGCAAGGTCAAAGCAAACTACTGCTGGCGTCTTTTCAGATAGAGATGAAGGTTTTGTTTTATTGCATCCGCTAAATGCAGCAAACAGAACTTTTCTGGATCATAAAGCCAGTATTTATCCACACGTCTCGCCGTTCATGGCCCCCCAGGGAGGAGCCGTCTTTACGGCAGAACAGGAAGGGGTGCTGGCAGCTGGTTTTTATTCCAGCCGGTCTGATTAACCACGTGTTTGCTGGGTCCCGCATGGCTTGTTATCAGGAGTTTACATTAAATATGAATTTGCAGCTTGTGTTGGCTGATAACTCCTTATTAGGGGGGTGTAAGCCCTGCTTTATCACCTGTTTAATTCCTTGTGTAGATGGGGGGGTCAGCGACCTTACAGGTCTGGAAACGATGAATAAAAGTGGCACTCTGAGTAATTATGCTGCAAAGGGTCCAAAGGTCAATTAGATGGAAAATTCTGTCAGTGCAATTAAATTAACGTTAATATATATTCAATTCTTCTGCAATTAAGTGTCTGGGGGGGGGGGGATAATTTACATGTGCGTCTGATGGAGACAGAAGAGCAGGAATGTTTCCAGGAGTCGTCCTGATGTGAAGCAGGAGGTGGGGGGTGGGGGGTCAGGACCCGCAAGACCACGTCTGGTTCTGGAGATCGTTTAACGCAGCCGAATCAGGTGAAGGTCTGGTTAGCGAGCTGCTGCAGAGCCGATGAAGGAATTCAGCTCCTGGACTACTGTGTGCTGCAGAGGGACGCATCTGGACGGGGACCCGACTCGGAAAGGCCCGCTTGGGGGGTTCATAGCAGCAGAACTAAGCCAGACCCAGGCAGGACCCAGGACAGACCCAGGATAAACCCAGGCCGGAACCGACGCAGGCTGGGGAAGGGAACCACAAGGTTTAGTTGGAGAACCCAGAGGAGACGCTCTGAGGCTGAAGGGGAGTCAGGACAGTGGGAGGAGGCGTTCCAGCCTCCAGCTGATCTGTTCATGAAGAGGCGAGTTGAACAGATCACACAGATCTGTTGGGATCATATTTCCTGGTTATCCTGACACACTCCAGCCGACACAACACACACCAGCACCGAGTGGAGAGGAGATGAAAGAGGAGGCAGAAGAGCAGGTGAGGTTAGCAGCAGGTGAGGTTAACAGCAGGTGAGGTTAGCAGACTGAAGCAGCAGGTCAGGTTAGCAGGCTGAGGTAGCAGGTGAGGTTAACAGCAGGTGAGGTTAGCAGACTGAAGCAGCAGGTGAGGTTAGCAGACTGAAGCAGCAGGTGAGGTTAGCAGGCTGAGGCAGCAGGTGAGGTTAGCAGACTGAGGTAGCAGGTGAGGTTAGCAGACTGAAGCAGCAGGTGAGTTTAGCAGCAGGTGAGGTTAGCAGACTGAGGCAGCAGGTGAGGTTAGCAGACTGAGGTAGCAGGTGAGGTTAGCAGACTGAAGCAGCAGGTGAGGTTAGCAGGCTGAGGCAGCAGGTGAGGTTAGCAGGCTGAGGCAGCAGGTGAGGTTAGCAGACTGAGGTAGCAGGTGAGGTTAGCAGACTGAAGCAGCAGGTGAGTTTAGCAGCAGGTGAGGTTAGCAGACTGAGGCAGCAGGTGAGGTTAGCAGACTGAGGTAGCAGGTGAGGTTAGCAGACTGAAGCAGCAGGTGAGTTTAGCAGCAGGTGAGTTTAGCAGAAGGTGAGGTTAGCAGACTGAGGCAGAAGGTGAGGTTAGCAGACTGAAGCAGCAGGTGAGGTTAGCAGGCTGAAGCAGCAGGTGAGTTTAGCAGCAGGTGAGTTTAGCAGAAGGTGAGGTTAGCAGACTGAGGCAGCAGGTGAGGTTAGCAGACTGAAGCAGCAGGTGAGGTTAGCAGACTGAG
This sequence comes from Telmatherina bonti, assembly GCF_933228915.1. Taxonomy (NCBI): domain Eukaryota; kingdom Metazoa; phylum Chordata; class Actinopteri; order Atheriniformes; family Telmatherinidae; genus Telmatherina; species Telmatherina bonti. Next base: position 6,457,538 of record NC_136618.1, on the reverse strand, counting down.
GCAGCAGGTGAGGTTAGCAGACTGAAGCAGCAGGTGAGGTTAGCAGGCTGAAGCAGCAGGTGAGTTTAGCAGCAGGTGAGTTTAGCAGCAGGTGAGGTTAGCAGACTGAGGCAGCAGGTGAGGTTAGCAGACTGAGGAAGCAGGTGAGGTTAGCAGACTGAAGCAGCAGGTGAGGTTAGCAGCAGGTGAGTTTAGCAGAAGGTGAGGTTAGCAGACTGAAGCAGCAGGTGAGGTTAGCAGACTGAAGCAGCAGGTGAGGTTAGCAGACTGAAGCAGCAGGTGAGGTTAGCAGACTGAAGCAGCAGGTGAGGTTAGCAGACTGAAGCAGCTGGTGAGGTTAGCAGCAGGTGAGGTTAGCAGAAGGTGAGGTTAGCAGACTGAAGCAGCAGGTGAGGTTAGCAGACTGAAGCAGCAGGTGAGGTTAGCAGACTGAAGCAGCAGGTGAGTTTAGCAGCAGGTGAGTTTAGCAGAAGGTGAGGTTAGCAGACTGAGGCAGAAGGTGAGGTTAGCAGACTGAGGCTGCAGGTGAGGTTAGCAGGCTGAGGTAGCAGGTGAGGTTAACAGACTGAGGTAGCAGGTGAGGTTAGCAGACTGAGGCAGCAGGTGAGGTTAGCAGACTGAGGCAGCAGGTGAGGTTAGCAGACTGAGGCAGCAGGTGAGGTTAGCAGACTGAGGCAGCAGGTGAGGTTAGCAGACTGAGGCAGAAGGTGAGGTTAGCAGGCTGAGGCAGCAGGTGAGGTTAGCAGACTGAAGCAGCAGGTGAGGTTAGCAGACTGAAGCAGCAGGTGAGGTTAGCAGACTGAAGCAGCAGGTGAGGTTAGCAGACTGAAGCAGCAGGTGAGGTTAGCAGACTGAAGCAGCAGGTGAGGTTAGCAGACTGAAGCAGCAGGTGAGTTTAGCAGACTGAAGCAGCAGGTGAGGTTAGCAAACTGAAGCAGCAGGTGAGGTTAGCAGCAGGTGAGGTTAGCAACAGGTGAGGTTAGCAGACTGAAGCAGCAGGTGAGGTTAGCAGACTGAAGCAGAAGGTGAGGTTAGCAGACTGAAGCAGAAGGTGAGGTTAGCAACAGGTGAGGTTAGCAGACTGAAGCAGCAGGTGAGGTTAGCAGACTGAAGCAGAAGGTGAGGTTAGCAGACTGAAGCAGCAGGTGAGGTTAGCAGACTGAAGCAGCAGGTGAGGTTAGCAAACTGAAGCAGCAGGTGAGGTTAGCAGCAGGTGAGGTTAGCAGAAGGTGAGGTTAGCAGACTGAGGCAGAAGGTGAGGTTAGCAGACTGAGGCAGCAGGTGAGGTTAGCAGACTGAGGCAGCAGGTGAGGTTAGCAGACTGAGGCAGCAGGTGAGGTTAGCAGACTGAGGCAGCAGGTGAGGTTAGCAGACTGAAGCAGCAGGTGAGGTTAGCAGACTGAAGCAGCAGGTGAGGTTAGCAGACTGAAGCAGCAGGTGAGGTTAGCAGACTGAAGCAGCAGGTGAGGTTAGCAGACTGAAGCAGCAGGTGAGGTTAGCAAACTGAAGCAGCAGGTGAGGTTAGCAGCAGGTGAGGTTAGCAACAGGTGAGGTTAGCAGACTGAGGCAGCAGGTGAGGTTAGCAGACTGAAGCAGCAGGTGAGGTTAGCAGACTGAGGCAGCAGGTGAGGTTAGCAGACTGAAGCAGCAGGTGAGGTTAGCAGACTGAAGCAGAAGGTGAGGTTAGCAGACTGAAGCAGCAGGTGAGGTTAGCAAACTGAAGCAGCAGGTGAGGTTAGCAGCAGGTGAGGTTAGCAACAGGTGAGGTTAGCAGACTGAGGCAGCAGGTGAGGTTAGCAGGCTGAAGCAGCAGGTGAGGTTAGCAGCAGGTGAGGTTAGCAGACTGAAGCAGCAGGTGAGGTTAGCAGACTGAGGCAGCAGGTGAGGTTAGCAGACTGAAGCAGCAGGTGAGTTTAGCAGCAGGTGAGTTTAGCAGAAGGTGAGGTTAGCAGACTGAGGCAGAAGGTGAGGTTAGCAGAATTAGGCAGCAGGTGAGGTTAGCAGACTGAAGCAGCAGGTGAGGTTAACAGGCTGAGGTAGCAGGTGAGGTTAGCAGACTGAAGCAGCAGGTGAGTTTAGCAGACTGAAGCAACAGGTGAGGTTAGCAGGCTGAGGCAGCAGGTGAGGTTAGCAGACTGAAGCAGCAGGTGAGGTTAGCAGACTGAAGCAGCTGGTGAGGTTAGCAGCAGGTGAGGTTAGCAGAAGGTGAGGGTAGCGGAGGGAAGCAGCAGGTGAGGTTAGCAGGCTGAGGTAGCAGGTGAGGTTAGCAGACTGAAGCAGCAGGTGAGTTTAGCAGCAGGTGAGGTTAGCAGACTGAGGCAGCAGGTGAGGTTAGCAGACTGAGGCAGCAGGTGAGGTTAGCAGACTGAGGCAGCAGGTGAGGTTAGCAGACTGAAGCAGCAGGTGAGGTTAGCAGACTGAAGCAGCAGGTGAGGTTAGCAGACTGAGGCAGCAGGTGAGGTTAGCAGACTGAGGCAGCAGGTGAGGTTAGCAGACTGAAGCAGCAGGTGAGGTTAGCAGACTGAAGCAGCAGGTGAGGTTAGCAAACTGAAGCAGCAGGTGAGGTTAGCAGACTGAAGCAGCAGGTGAGGTTAGCAGCAGGTGAGGTTAGCAGACTGAAGCAGCAGGTGAGGTTAGCAAACTGAAGCAGCAGGTGAGGTTAGCAGCAGGTGAGGTTAGCAACAGGTGAGGTTAGCAGACTGAGGCAGCAGGTGAGGTTAGCAACAGGTGAGGTTAGCAGACTGAGGCAGCAGGTGAGGTTAGCAGACTGAAGCAGCAGGTGAGGTTAGCAGACTGAGGCAGCAGGTGAGGTTAGCAGACTGAAGCAGCAGGTGAGGTTAGCAGACTGAAGCAGAAGGTGAGGTTAGCAGACTGAAGCAGCAGGTGAGGTTAGCAAACTGAAGCAGCAGGTGAGGTTAGCAGCAGGTGAGGTTAGCAACAGGTGAGGTTAGCAGACTGAGGCAGCAGGTGAGGTTAGCAGGCTGAAGCAGCAGGTGAGGTTAGCAGCAGGTGAGGTTAGCAGACTGAAGCAGCAGGTGAGGTTAGCAGACTGAGGCAGCAGGTGAGGTTAGCAGACTGAAGCAGCAGGTGAGTTTAGCAGCAGGTGAGTTTAGCAGAAGGTGAGGTTAGCAGACTGAGGCAGAAGGTGAGGTTAGCAGACTGAAGCAGCAGGTGAGGTTAGCAGGCTGAGGCAGCAGGTGAGGTTAGCAGACTGAAGCAGCAGGTGAGGTTAGCAGCAGGTGAGGTTAGCAGACTGAAGCAGCTGGTGAGGTTAGCAGAAGGTGAGGGTAGCGGAGGGAAGCAGCAGGTGAGGTTAGCAGGCTGAGGTAGCAGGTGAGGTTAGCAGACTGAAGCAGCAGGTGAGTTTAGCAGCAGGTGAGGTTAGCAGACTGAGGCAGCAGGTGAGGTTAGCAGACTGAGGCAGCAGGTGAGGTTAGCAGACTGAGGCAGCAGGTGAGGTTAGCAGACTGAAGCAGCAGGTGAGGTTAGCAGACTGAAGCAGCAGGTGAGGTTAGCAGACTGAGGCAGCAGGTGAGGTTAGCAGACTGAGGCAGCAGGTGAGGTTAGCAGACTGAAGCAGCAGGTGAGGTTAGCAGACTGAAGCAGCAGGTGAGGTTAGCAGACTGAAGCAGCAGGTGAGGTTAGCAGACTGAAGCAGCAGGTGAGGTTAGCAGACTGAAGCAGCAGGTGAGTTTAGCAGACTGAAGCAGCAGGTGAGGTTAGCAAACTGAAGCAGCAGGTGAGGTTAGCAGACTGAAGCAGCAGGTGAGGTTAGCAGCAGGTGAGGTTAGCAGACTGAAGCAGCAGGTGAGGTTAGCAAACTGAAGCAGCAGGTGAGGTTAGCAGCAGGTGAGGTTAGCAACAGGTGAGGTTAGCAGACTGAGGCAGCAGGTGAGGTTAGCAGGCTGAAGCAGCAGGTGAGGTTAGCAGCAGGTGAGGTTAGCAGACTGAAGCAGCAGGTGAGGTTAGCAGACTGAGGCAGCAGGTGAGGTTAGCAGCAGGTGAGGTTAGCAGAAGGTGAGGTTAGCGGAGGGAAGCAGCAGGTGAGGTTAGCAAGCTGAGGTAGCAGGTGAGGTTAGCAGACTGAAGCAGCAGGTGAGGTTAGCAGACTGAAGCAGCAGGTGAGGTTAGCAGACTGAAGCAGCAGGTGAGGTTAGCAGACTGAAGCAGCAGGTGAGGTTAACAGCAGGTGAGGTTAGCAGCAGGTGAGTTTAGCAGCAGGTGAGTTTAGCAGCAGGTGAGGTTAGCAGCAGGTGAGGTTAGCAGCAGGTGAGGTTAGCAGCAGGTGAGGTTAGCAGAAGGTGAGGTTAGCGGAGGGAAGCAGCAGGTGAGGTTAGCAGACTGAAGCAGCAGGTGAGTTTAGCAGCAGGTGAGTTTAGCAGAAGGTGAGGTTAGCAGACTGAGGCAGCAGGTGAGGTTAGCAGGCTGAGGCAGCAGGTGAGGTTAGCAGACTGAAGCAGCAGGTGAGGTTAGCAGACTGAAGCAGCAGGTGAGGTTAGCAGACTGAAGCAGCAGGTGAGGTTAACAGCAGGTGAGGTTAGCAGCAGGTGAGTTTAGCAGCAGGTGAGGTTAGCAGCAGGTGAGGTTAGCAGCAGGTGAGGTTAGCAGCAGGTGAGGTTAGCGGAGGGAAGCAGCGAAGGAACTGAAGGGAGATTCCTGACAACAGGTCGGTCTGGAATGACGCCGCTGCCCTTTGGCTGCCAGAGTCCTGCATGGAGCCGGCTCGGCAGAGCTGTCACCGTATCCTTATCATCCTCCACCGCATTGTGCATGTCAGAACTCCTGCTCTTTTCATTTCTTCCACCCTTTTCTCCTCGTTCACCCCCCCACCTCCCCCGCTCTCCCTGCTATTCAAGCGTTTTTAGCGACGCATATAATCTTCAGGCTCCCAGCCGGCCAAAGCCTCAAAGAGCCGCCCAGACACGGGCAGATGGAGGTGAGCTATCAGCTCACCTGCAACTGTCCACCTGAGGCGATAATCATTTCAAAACGACGGGGAGGGGGGGTTAATAGCCCGGTGAAGGTAGCGTTTGTCTGCCTTATCACACCTGGCAGATGCATCGCAGAAAGGAAACAGGGCAGGGAAGAATCAGCTGATAAGGGTCCCTCCGCGGGGACAGATGAGTCTGGAATTAAAAAAGTGCTTCCTTCAGGAGAAACTTTCAGGGATTAAGGCGAGCTGCCCCCCCCCCCCCCCCCTCTTTTCCACCCCCCCCCCCCCCCAACCTGCCAGAAAACCCTGGATAAGCTGTTATGAGATGTCTGGAAGACGCCTTCATTTCCCCCGAAAGCTTCAGGACCCATAATCCCGTTTTATTTTCCTGTTTCTTCCTGCAAGTGGAACACGGCATGATTCCAGTCCGAAACGCTTCATCCCAGAGAATTCCCAAACAGTAACGCCACAGATTCAACATGTCTGCTGCTAAATAACATATCTGCTGGGAATTCTGGATCTGCTGGGAATGTCAGATCTGCTGGGGATCCGGATCTGCTGGGAATGTCGGATCTGCTGGGAATCTGGATCTGCTGGGAATTCCGGATCTGCTGGGAATGTCGGATCTGCTGGAAATGTCGGATCTGCTAGGAATCCAGATCTGCTGGGAATTCCGGATCTGCTGGGAATCCGGATCTGCTGGGAATCTGGATCTGCTGGGAATTCCGGATCTGCTGGGAATCCGGATCTGCTGGGAATGTCGGATCTGCTGGGAATGTTCATGAGAATATTCAGACAAATTATTGTGAATGGTGATGCATTGTTTTTGTTTTATCTGGAAAATTTATCTGGAATATTTATTCGGAATGTTTATCTGGAATGTTTACCTGGAGCTTCTGTTTTACAAGCATTTCATAGTTTTATTTGTTTTTAGAGGTATAACTACAGATGCACCCAGGTTGGATTCACAAGTATTTCCTTCCTGCTTCTGGTTCTGCTGCAGGTTTTCCTTCCTGCTTCTGGTTCTGCTGAACCTTCCTGGTTCTGGTTCTGCTGCAGGTTTTCCTTTCTGGTTCTGGTTCTGCTGAACCTTCCTGGTTCTGGTTCTGCTGCAGGTTTTCCTTTCTGGTTCTGGTTCTGCTTTTCCGTCCATCATGCAGCTCAGGATGCAGGATTGAACCAGTAAGGAAGATCTGATGCACTGGTTTCCCCAACTGGGTCATTGTCTTTGAGAACCAGTACTTTCAAATGAGACTAATGTGGATCATAGCCGTGGTGTCAAACGCCGGTACTCCAGAACCGCTACTCTGCAGGTTCTGCTGTTTCCCTGCTTCAACACACCTGATTAAATCAAACGGCTTGTTGGCAGCTTCTTCACCGAGACTCGGTTCAGTCAGGAAAGACAAAAACCTCCAGGAACGGCGTCCGACACCTGAGTTTAATGGAATTGTTTTTAACCCCTTAAAGCCTGAAGTCTTTATTTGATGCTTCAAAGTGTGGAAAGAGAATTTCCTGTCTCCATGGTGACGCCGTCTTCCGCTTTTCAGAAACCATCACCATCCAGACACCTTCAAACAACCAAAAGCAGGAAACTGACACCCCGACTGTTTCCAACAATCAACCTGGAGTCCAGGTGGCGGAACGCCAGCCTCTCCAGCTGATGGCTGATTGTCGGCCGCCGTGTCGCCATGGCAGCCATTTCTCTCCAACGGCTGATTGTCCCGGTCGTGCTGCAGCTGGATATCCTGCAGGTACAATGACAGCTACCGTCACCTTCAGCCGACAGAATAACGTCCCAGCAATCAGCTGAAGAGGAAAGAGCATCTTCTTTCTCTGTACGGCTACACACACACACACACACACAAAGCAGTCAAACTCTGCTGAAGTTTGAACCCAAAGCAGGCCAACTGGGGGGGAAGTGATGTGGAACCCGACTCCCATCCAGAGCCAGAGGTCGGCGGTGCGCTGTGGCACGTTGAGGCGTTTAGCCGCCGTTAACACCTCCATTATCCTGCAGGGGGGAGATAACTTTCGCCACACCAGTCTCTCTTTCCGTCTGCGTTCCGATCCTCTCCGAGGCTTTGAGACTGTTGCTATCTGCACCTTTTATGCTGTAATTAATTCTCTGACACCCTTTTCATCTCGCCGGTGTGAATTATTCTGCTGCATGCCTCCAGGTAGCAGCTAACACTCTTTATTTAGGGGGAAGTGAGGTGAAAATGAAAGTTCTTACAGGAAGACAAGGCAGCTTGCATGGCGAGGTGATGCGTCTGTCGGCTTTAGCTGCTTTCTGACTCTTTCATATTCAAATGACTTTTAACTCCACCAACTCTGTGTTGAAACACGCTGAATGTGAGAAACTCCAGACCGAACAGTTGGAAAGAGACGTTCAGTCATGTCTTCACCTGAAAGCAGCAGCATGTTGATCCACACAGAAAAAAAGCAGTTTCTGCTGCTCCTTGGAAAACACCTGTTCAGCCAATCACACGGCAGCAGGTAGACAGGTGGACGTGGAGACGACATAAATTCCTGCAGTTCTGGAGGAAAACCGGGGTCTGAGGAGGACCTGATTGAGTCAAAGGAGGACCTGATCGGGGTCTGAGGAGGACCTGATCGGTTTCCAAGTGGGACCAAGTGAGTCCATGGTGACTGTACTCTAATGAGGAACTGAGTCTGCTTTGCAGCATCAGCCACTGGCAGAAGCAGGATGTGTTCTGGTGTTAAAATGAGACAAAAGCTGCGTGTGTGCGTGGTCCTTGTTGCCAGAGGAAGACGAGGAGCAGCGTTCCGGATCACGCCGCTCTGATCCCAAAACCCCGAGGTTGACGGCGGCGTGACAGACAGAATGGTGTCAGAGTAAAAAAAAACAAGAGAACTTCCTGGGAGATATTTGCTTCTCGTTCCATGTCTGCATTTCTGTCCAGAGGAGAGACGTGACATCTCTCAGATGGTTTCTCTCTGCGGTGATGCACCTGAAGCAGATTAATGACGACATCTCCTGCATGCTAACGCTAACGCTGCTGTAGCCCTGCAGGATGACTGCAGGGCCGTACTCTGTGACTGCAGGTACACACCAGCTTGCAGGAGTATCAGGATTTAAAAAACCACCGGGTCACTCTGGACACTCGATTGATCGGGAAACGTTTCCTTCAGGAGGAATCTTGGAGGATTGACTTCCTCCGGAGAGCCGACGGTTCCAGTCATCATCTGTCTCCACATGATGTTCGGTCTGAATCCGTATGTTTGGGATCAGTCTGATTAAAAACGCTGAAGCGGGATGTTTAGTGGAAGATCGGTTGTGGATGAGTCGCCGTCTCGGGTGCGCTGAGCCTCATCAGCAGCAACACCCAGCAGAAGACCACTTTCAGGCTTTGCTAAATCTCCTCTCGCTCGCTGGTTTCCCTCCATTCTCACCGTTTCACCACCCTTCACCAGGATCCAAATCCATCTTCTTAATCCTGCCTTGCCACCCCCCCAGCCCCTCTTCTTCCTCTGTTTCTGTGCAGCTGTCTTGTTTCTTCGACACAGATCAACAGAAGTGGAAGCTTAGCAGTAGCAGCTAGCTTAAGCGCTCCACATGACTACGAGTTTCATCGACATTTCAGTTTGGCCTCATCACTGTCGCACGCGATTACGAGCTGATGGTTTCCGCCGGATTCATTTCAGTTTGGGGGAAACTGATGATCACTTCACACACCTTGGTTCAGTTTGGCTGCACAGCTGATGGTTCACCGACAACCGGATCCATGACACACATCCAGCAAGCCTTCCAGATGATAAAAGGGTCTTGGTGGAGAGCCACGATGGCGCTCACGTGACTGTTTTGGAGGATTTACAGTTTATTTAAAGCTGGTTGAAAATTTATTACAGCAGTATTACAACAAGTCAAAGTTTATTTCAGGAAAGAATTGCAGAAAGAGGATCTGAACTTACTGGTGGTTCCCAGAGTCTCAAAGAGCACTATGGGAGGAAGGGCCTTTAGCTATCAGGCTCCTCTCTTATGGAACCAGCTCCCACCGTGGGTTCGGGAGGCAGACTCCCTCCACACCTTTAAGATGGAGCTGAGGATGGAGCTCAGAATGGAGGATTGGATCCAAGTCATGACTCGATGCAATCAGTTGGTTTCTATTATAGGATATGTAGGAATTGGCTGGAAATGATGTGTCTGTAAAGTTCCCTGTGACAACATTGTTGTGAAGTGGAGCTATACAAATAAAGCTGAATTGAATTGAATGGAATTAAATTTAATTAAATTGAATTAAAACAATGCTGCAAATTAAGATTTTTTTCTGTCAAATCATCAATACGACAGATAAAATAATATAAAATGAAGACATTCAATTCCAGAAGCTTGGAGAGTTGACTACGTTCTTTTTTTTTATTAGAATGAAAAAATGTTTTTTTTCTTTTATTAAGAAACCAAAGCTCAGTTTGTGCTAGCTCGGTGAGTTTTTGTCCAAACGCACGCCAGCATATGGCTCGACTTCCCGACGCTGCAGGCCTCCAAAACGAGGACCGAGCCAAAGTGCCAGAACACATCTTCCAGAGCAAGACTTCATGCTTGTCTCTCATTTCCCCCCAAAGTCTTTAAGCAGTAACATAATTTATGGCAAAAAAAAAAAGAAAAGAAGGAAGGAATGAAGAACTAGATGTTTGATCTGATTCACCGGTATGAAACGGCTGAAAGATTAGTGAGACTGGAAACAACAGACGTGGCAAAACGTCGAAGATCAACAGGTTTTTTAGTCATCCAGGATTTAGTGTCGGACTGAAACACTAAGACTCACAACGCTGCTGGGATGTGCAGGTTTTATCCACACACACAGCTGAGCATGCCAACATCTACATTCAGATCCTGAATAAAGAGGCAGCATGTGAACAGAGAACAGACGGGGTCCGGTGACCGAGCCCTGCGGTACGCCAGCAGTTAACTGAACCACCGAGGAGCTGAAATTATTCCAACTGGCAGAAAAAGTTCTGTTGGAAGAAATAATCACAGCAAGCTCCATGCCTGCGTCCCAGCGGGACTCTACAACATTTTCACCACTTCCGTCTTCATTCTCTCCGTCACTTTGCTGTAAACGATGCGGTCATGGCAGCTGGCGGGGGTCCGCGGTATCTGCAGGGATGACAGCAACTTCCCATCCTTTCCATGGCGAAAAACTCGGTCCGGAGAACCCCGCAGTGCAGCGAAATCAGCCTCCCACCTGTTTCCAGACACATCCCTGCTTTCATATGTCTACGTAAATGTTTGTGCACGCTCGCTTGCCTGTCCATCGCTCTCGCTGACACATTCTGCTGAGTGAAACGGAGAAAAGCAGGTGGATTCGCAGCCCACGCTTCTCGCTCTATGTTTAACCTGTGATATTCAGCACCCCCCGAGGGGTGACAAGTCTCTCCCAATGGGTGCCGGCTGGAGTTTAATTAAACTTTGATGGAAACTAAACTTGTGTCAGTAACTGCTGCCATCAGCGACATAATGGAAGTCGACTTGTTTTCATGGTATTTTCTCAAATCTCTATTTCCAGAGAAGACGCCTTAAAATGTTAAGACAGACATTTTTCACAGAAATTCACATTTTCACGTTGCTTCTGCATCATACTTTATCATTTTAATATTTCATGTAGCAAAACAATGCAGCTCGAAATGATGAAAATACTTCTGTAACCAAGGCCGGCTCTGGGAATACATACTTGGGGGGGCAGGCAGACATGTGAAGGGGGCATCATGCGTGCACATCATGCTTGTGCTCTTTTTGTTGTTATTGTTTTTTGTAAGTGTTTTCTTAATGGGACTGTTAGAGTCTGACACTCTAAAGAAATGGATTGCACTTCATCAGGCCTCGAACCAAAGACCTGTCCAGCTTGGGTGTCCCACCAGAAACTAAAGCTCCTGCTGGTATAGCTCTTAGGGTCACTGAGGCATGCAAACCCTCCGACCACAATAAGGTGGCGATCCCTCAGAGGGGGGAAACGAAATATACAAATATTAGATACATTAAAGTAAGAACAAAATTACAAATACCAATCATCAAAGTTTTAACAGCTAACAACATAATAAATGTCTCATTAGTCAGCCAAATAATAAACTAAAATATAAAACTAAGCTGGCATACAGCAAACAACAAAAACAACACAAAACATTACATTGTTTTCTTAATTTTATTCACTTTCTCCTCTTTTTTTTTAAGCTCAGTCCCTACTTTACAATAACTAATAATCACTAATAAACTAAATAATAATTACATTGGGGGCTGAGCCAATAAGTGTCATTTATTGGGGATATAGGCTCAATAATCCAGTATATTTATGAAATGTGCTACTCAACGGTTTAAATGCATTAAATTTATCATTTCTGGATAGTTGGATATTATGCCTGCAGGAAAATATTTGTGTATATGATAAATCTAGAATGCAAACATAATAAAAACATTTTATTTTCCAGAGTAAATCTTGGAATGCAAAGCGACAGGACAGTTCACTCAGTTATATGGTAGTTAGGCATTCAAAGTATCTTGCCCCTGCCTAAAGCTGGCCTCGTCTGTAACTATCAATATAAATTCCGATTATAGACCAGAAAGAGCAGAGCGAGCTTCTCTCTGGCTTGGGACTTCCATAGCTGACTTTTCCTCCAGTTGCCATGGAAACCAGCAGTAAACAATCTCAGTTCTTTGGGTTACGGTTAGTTTCCGTCCCACTTGGTCGTCGTCATTTAGAGCTTTGTCGAGTCAGAAACAAGCTGAAGAACAAGCAACAGTTTTCCTCTGAGAGCCACTTTCAGTGCATATAATCACGTCAGCCTGATACGAATCCATGAATCCATAAATCCATGAATCACGCTCAGCATCTGGTCTGGTGATAAATCAACTCATTTTTGCCATTTTCCTAAAAGGTAAAGTTGATGTTTTGTAAACTTTTTATAAAACATAACTCAAACCCACAAATCATGACCTCAGATTTAACTCAAGTGATTTTTAACCAACTTACAAAACCAGCAATCGTGTTGAGTTTTACTGCCAAATAAGAGTTATATCATTTTCACAAGGAACCGTTCATCCTTCTACAGCTGGTGGACAAGAAGTGATGCAGTTCATAGCAGATGCTTCTCTTCGTTGAGCAGAAATGTACAGTTTTATCATCCATAAAGCTGGAGACATGCGTTGTGCTCTGCTCATACAACATGCTTGCAGAATACATGCATCATAAGGAAATGCAGGTGGTAGATCTGGTCACGTTTCCCCAATTATAAATACACATGTCTCTATAAAGGGTTGTGTTCTGGCTCCTCAAGAGCCATCTCAAGTTAGTTGGTGTTTCAATTGTTAATTCAGCTGTTACTTGTGTTTTATAAAGGCGCACATTTAGTTTGTATTGTGAAGAGCAACAAGAAATAGCATAGTTCACTTCTTGTCATGCAAGTCAAGCGCAAAGGCTCACACCTAACCCTGTGTCCTGAGCGAGCACAGCCTGTATGTTTATAAAAAATACCTTCATTTACATGCTTAGACTTACAACTAAGTGTCTCTATGTTTTTATTACGTCTGCTCTGTAAAAACACGCTAATTCTGTGATGTTGTAACATTAGCATTTAAGCTAGTGGTTTGTGCATTAGCCTGCTAGCGTTAGCATGTTAATGTTGTATGTGTGTGTTCATTTACTGTATACTAACAAGTGATGTGATCACGTGTGGCTCATTTTAGTTGAAAAATAAGGGAGCAAATGCTTTTGTAAGCTATGTTAATTTACTTTATTTTTGTTTGCAGTTTTACTCTGGACAATAGTACAATAAACGTCTGGTAAAAATCAACACTTATCATTGGAGGAGTTATCTATCTGCATAGCAAAAGGAAATGGCAAGGACAGAACAGGTTGAATAATTAAGTTATGAGTAGCAAACACTGATATGCCGCGGTGATAAGCTGACGATGCAGCTGTTGCATTAAAAATGGAATGATAGCATCATAGGAAACTTAAAGAGAATCTCATATAAACATGGCTGTGAATGTCCATGTGTACATATACAAATCTTTATATTTCATTATTTTATGTACATAAGTCCTCAAAATAATCTTATTATTGCATCTATTTTCAGAAATATATTCACTAAAGTGAAATGATGAGAGGATATGGCTCTGACTCCTTATTATTCATTCTAATAACTTCTTATTTCCATTAATTATTCTTCATTTTTATTAGTGACCATTAGCAAGCAGAAGAGATAAAACCTTGTACCCTCCAACGTCCTCCTCTCTTCAGACCTTTGTTTCCACTCTACTTTCCATGTGATCTCCATTTCCTCAGTCATTCCAATGTTCCAGCTAAATAATTACATGAGACACACCGTCACCTGTCAGGACGGCCAGACCCTTTGCTGAAAGTATGACAGCCATCACCGCGTACCCTCAGTCCTCTACTTCCATTAGCATTTCTGGCCGTTGTGGCTGCAGGCCCATTCCGGGGTCAGGGCCCTCCTCTGTGGGCTGTAATTGCAGCCCGTTGAGTACTTGAGAGCTTCTGCACCCACCTAATGAATTGTCACAAAGTTTAATATGAAATTACATGAGGGTGAATCATAATAGATTAACAGGGCTGGCAAGGTTACTCTTAAAGGATAATCCATTGCAAATGGCTGATTACCTGCTTAAAATTATTACATGGGCACGTGAAGTGGATTACTCTGGCCGAGTGATATGATCTGATCTCCCTGTCCCCATCACTAGACGACTCTTCACAAAGCAGGAGACCTGCTCATTTTCACCACGTTGGTCATTAACTTGTTCTGAAAAGGTTGCAGACAAACTCTGGAGCTTCATGTTAGCATAATACGAGCGCAATGAGACGGTGTTAAGTAATCTGCAAATCCCATAAACCAATTTTTATTTATTCTAAACATAATTACACTACAAAACATGTTGCTTGATTTTACAGTAAAAAACTGAAACCACGACTAAAAATCTGTAAACTGTAAAACACTGTAGTGCTGACTAATGCTAAATGTTAAAGTGATTTCTGATGTTTTCTCTGAAGGAAATACACGGCCCTACTGTAAAACCACTTTTCCACCATTTTACTTAAATAAATTCAAATATTTATAAAAGTCAAACGCTGCCATTGCCTGCAATTTTTGCACATCTTTATATAAAAATAACCATTTAACTGAAATGAACTCCATAAACTAACTAAATTTACTACAAAACAGCGGTTCGTACATCTCATCAGCTCATATTTCACTGTCAATAGGGAAGACAAGGAAGGTTTATTTGTACAGCACATTTCAGGTAGAAGACACGTACAAGCAGAGGTGGGAATTCCTGGTCCAGAAAGTAAAAGTCCAGTCCCGCAGCTGTTCCTACCAGTCACCAAACCAGCTGAATTTAATGAGCAGAGTTTATTTTCCAGGTAAACAAGCCTGTTAGTGAAAACACCTGTTCTAAATGTACAGGTAGATCCAGAAACATGGCAGGACTTTTACTTTCTGGACCAGGAAGTGCCACCTCTGCGTACAAGAGAGCAATAAAAACAAACAAGTGAAATGTTAAAAAGAAATGGGATTAAATAAAAATGTCAGTGTGAGGAATTAACAGTTACTTTGATAAATGGTTGGCAAATTAAAGGTTTTAATCTTGATTTAAAACAGCTCAGAGTTCCAGCAGACTGCAGTTTTCTGGGAGTTTGTTCCACATGTGAAGAGCATAAAAACTGATAGCTGCCTCCATGTTTGGTTCTGACTCTCTATCGGCCTGAACAATACGAACCAAGACCCTAAAAAAAAAACCACACAAACCACAACAAAATAGTTTAAAACCTGTTCTGTTTTAAGTAGGTCAACCTTCCCCAATGTGGCTATATACTTTCCAGTCATCAACAAAACTCAGTGCAACACAACGCAATAACCTGGAATTTATCAATAATACCATGGTCACATCGTTCCACTTCCTCACAGAGATCCCCCATGATGCATCCGTCACAGAAAAAGGCAACATTCACTGGACTCCTTCCACTGCAAAACTCATTTTCCATAACTGGTTCCAACAGTTAAATTTCCAGTGATCCTCCAGACGCATCCAGTAACAAACAGCCCCACCTTCCCTAACAACAGTCACCTGGTTTGAACCTAAACTCCACCATCTTTCCACCCTCTTCCCGGCCTCCCAGTCCCAAAATCCCAGGACCTGGGTTTGGACTCTGACTCTGCTGGAGAGGAGGCTCCCATTCATCCCACGCCCTGTCCATCTAGATCGGGGGGAACTTCAAAGGGACCGCCACCTGTACCATAGACGAGTTAAACTTTTTGATCATTTCCATTCCAAGGACAATCACCATTCACACATCAGTCCCATTGGGAACCTCAAGATACTGCTCTTCATCAACCCACCTAAACTCTCATCCATAAAGATAGACAGGCTCTGTGCCAATTCCACCCCCCTTCAGACCTTCCAGACAACCTTTCGGCAGCTGAACGCAAAGCTTCAAACAAATTTAAAACCACCACAACGTCATCATCAAACCAGCAGATAAAGGATCAAAAGTCATAATCGTGGAAAGATGACAATATCTTATTGAAGCCAAAAGACAACTTAACAACAACTCCTGTCAACGTCTAGACAACGTGGGTCTGTGTAGTGGGACTCATCAACCCACTACACAGACCCAACTTAGGACCATTGTTCAATCACTTTACACACAAAATATCATTTCAGCCAAATGGAAAGACTATCTCTTTGGACCAAACAATCCACGCTCCAGTTACTTTCATTTACTCCCCAAACTCCAGAAGCACCCCCGGACTCGGACCATTTCCTTTGAAGTTCCTCCCGGCAGCCTATAGTTTCGGATTGTAACAGCTCCACTTACTACATTTCTCAATACATTGACTATTATCTGGGCCCTCTCTCTACAAAGCATCCCAGTTACACTAAGGACACCCACCACTTTCTGGACATCATCCGCCCCATGGCTGTCCCCACATCAGCATATCTTTTTACCATAGATATGGACAGCTTATACACCAATATAGAATCTCACCTCGGTTTACGCACCCCGCAAAAAATCTTCAATAAATATCCAGATCCCAACAGACCAGACAAAGAGTTATTCCAACTTGTAGAACTGTGTCTTACAAACAATGACTTTCTCTTTAAAAACCAATATTATCTACAGATCCAAGGGACAGCCATGGGGCAGAGATCCTCCCCCTCTTAAGCCAACATTTACATGAGTGAGTGGGAGCAGGAGGCCTTAGCCAAATGCCACGCCACGCCACGCCACGCCACGCCACACCAATCCACATCTTCCTCGGGTTTTTGGATGACATTTTTAGTATTTGGCCCCATTCACTCTCCCAGTTCACAGAATTCATCAACGTTCTCAACAATCACCATCCATCCATTAAGTTAAACATGACTTAGACCCAAACCCAAATTCAGTTTCTGGACACTACCAACTTTTTTAAAGACGCTAAAACACATCATAACACAATACAATGTAAACCTACAGATACACATAGTTTACTCCATCCATCTCCCAGTATTAGATGTTGCTTTTCCAGCCTCCTATTGCAGCTGTTTACAGATGTGCTGCATCAGATTCATATTTTCCATCATAAAATGTCTCAGTTTCATATCTGACATGATGTTTATCTTCCACTGGGAATAAAATACGGCTTGATGAGATTCATAACCCACTGAATTTGTAATAAAAGTTGGTGTGACCCTCAGCGGTTGGGACAATGCTCACACAAAGATGTGGTTCATCCACAGTGAGACGCTCCAGAGATAAAGTCAGGCTGAATTATGGGTAATATCTGCAAACACAAGTCTGTCAAAGTTCAAGCAGGAAGCGAGTCTTTCATCATGCAGTCAGGTGCGTTACCCTCCATTTGAACTGAGTTGTTATACTGTCTGTCACTCAGCTTCGGTGGCTCATTTAAACAGTGGAAAGGAATTAGAATGACCGCTCTGCTTCCTGCTCTTCACTGAGCGCCCACCA
The DNA here is from genome assembly GCF_933228915.1 of Telmatherina bonti. Classification (NCBI taxonomy): domain Eukaryota; kingdom Metazoa; phylum Chordata; class Actinopteri; order Atheriniformes; family Telmatherinidae; genus Telmatherina; species Telmatherina bonti. The sequence goes on along the minus strand of NC_136618.1, from coordinate 6,440,618 downwards.
TAAATAATTCCCCGGCTTGTTTCGCCGCAGCGCATCTGAATCAGCTGATGCATTTTTCATCGGCGGCAGATCTCCATTAGACATGCTGATAGATGTTTCTGACACTTCAGTAGCACATTTTCATGCCTCCACGCAGGGATGATCAGTAACAGCGATAAGCAGAGAGAAAATACACACAATTACTGGCCGGTTCACATGCAGGGCTTGACAGCAATCATCCAGCATTTCACACGTCGACAAGCCGACCTGAAATCAGAGATACCAGCCCGCCAACCAGCTCCACGGTTATTTCCTCTGCTGACCAGCGAATGCAGGAGGGAAGCAACAGCCTGTGACAGCTTGTTTACTAATTCATCACACAGGAACTTCTCATCAACTACCTCAGAGATGTTCCTTTGTGGGGAGAAAGCAAAGGAAGCAGCTGATGTAAGAAGAGAACGGCCTGAAACTTTTAGTCTTCTGCATTTCATTAAAAGGAATATTTGAGCCAGAGCTGTCTGTGCTTTGTTGTTCTGTTGGTCGAATGTGGGACGTCGCTGGAAACTACAAGCAATCTCGTTTTTCCAAAAGGAAGGAGTGAAGTGATGGAGAGCTGCTGGGCAGGGAGCAGATCTCTGGACCTCTGCAGGTAAATCCTGTGAAGCTCTGCTGGAAATGCATCTGGAACATTCCATCATGACGACGGGCTCAAAGCAACAAGCCTCCACCTGGCTCTGATGTTCGCCAACATGCATGAACGGACTCCACTTTAAAGCCCTTCTGAATAAACGCTTGTATTGATCCGTTGTTTGGGGACATAATTATCTGAGAGGTGTAGCTCTCTGAGCGGCTTTAATGGACCTTGGCGGGGCTTGCAGGCCCCGACTTGCACATGACAACATGATTGTAGAAATGATTCCAGCAGAGCAGCTCTGTCTGTTGCTGTAGTTTTGGTCCATAGATCCCACCGGCAGGATTTTTACCTGAATCTTGGCATTTACAGCGTTAAACAACCTCCAGTCCGCTTTGTTCCACTTCATCTCTGTTGGGCTGTTGTTCTCACACCAGCGACGTCTGGACGCCAATCAAACGCTCGGGACCCCATGTCAGTCTCCCAGCCTTCGTGTCCCGGGGCTCTGGAGATGGAAAAGGCCACTGTGGGGTCACCGTGCTGCATGTTCTCATTTGGAGAAACTCCGCTGCTTTTCTGTTCACATTTTCCATGAGAACATGACTGTGTGAACCTGATTCCCTCCACAATGCTGAGGTCACATCAGCTATTTATTTATTTGTCCTGTGCAGACTAGTATCGCCATCTCTGGGTCCGCTCCTTTACCGTCAGCCGGGGAATGGAGCGGGAAGAAGCGAGGAGGAGCGAGTGTTTGCTGGTGGAAAAGAGACTTTATGAAAACAAAGATCCTTCAGGACCAACTTCATCAGAAAAATCTTTTTTAAACTGATTTAAGTCATAATTCTGTCCACATTTCTTTCAGGTTGTCGTCTGCAAAGTGCAACAGTGTCCATTAGAGGACCAATAAGGACGGTTCATGGACTGGAACTTCCTGCTTAGAGCAGCTGGAAGAGTCAGAAAGAATCTTTCATGTGAAGTCAGGAGAAGTGGTGGTCCGCCGGTGTGACGAAACGAGCCTCGCTCGCCGGGCAGAGCTCCTCTCCTCCTGCACCTCTGGTCTGTAAAAGTCCAGCTGTTGTTCGCTGATGTCCCACGTAAGAAGGAAAGAGTGTGTGTAGGTGTGTGTGTAGCAAGTCTATGGCAGAGATATTCCCAGATCCTTCATACTCCTTGTGTTCGTGTCCAGAACAGCCCGAGACTTAAAGGATAAACGAGGACGGTTTGGAGCTAAATGGAGGTTTTAACCCCCCAAATTATTTTACACATCGTTACATCAGACGTTTCTTCCTGCCGTCGATCCGCTGGAAGAAACGCAACGTCATGTTCTGCTCCAGAGGTTCAGGAAGTTTTATTTCACACTTCTCTCGTAATTCCTTCATCTGATCGACAAACAGCTGCTGATGTGACAGTTAGAGGGGGGGTCCTCAGCAAGCTGAACGGAAAGTCTTCATGTCTTCAACAGGCAGATGAAGAGATGTTTTCCACCCGATGGCTGAGATGGATGTTCTCTCCCAACACGCCATGCAACGAGACCCGGCTGCATCGCTCCGCCTCTACGGGACACCACCCTTCTGCCTCGCAGGTTTCCAGCTTTGCAACACACTCATAGCTGGCGCTTCACAGGCCGCTGAGGGTCCGCTCCTTTCCACGCAGGGGAACGTTCACACCTGCAAGTCCAACCACTGCCCCCATCCACGCCTCTCACCGGGACCTCTTCGTGGCTCACACACATCCACACAGACACGTGAAAACAGCTCAAACAGGAGTTCAGAGAAAAAGTCTGAGGTTGCACCGGCTTCACATCTTCAGGGTGAGATCGTTTCAGTTTCGCTGTCGATCACGGCGACGAGGAAAACAGTTTTTAGACGTTTCGCTGTCAGCAAGCATGCTTGGAACCGTAGCAAGGCAGGTAGAAGGACTCGACCACACGGTGATTTAAAGGGTTTGTAGTGTTCCGTACAGTAAAGGAAACGTGCAACATGTCCGAGCATCTCCAGTAAACATCCAGACAAAATGCTTCCAGAACGCAGGCGTTGAGCGAGGAACAGCCAGGAAACCCAACGGGCCGCTCAGGTACCGGAAGACCACAAGAGGAAAACGTTTTCTACTTTTTAGTCTTACATATTGTCTGTTTTCAGCCTGTCCTGTCATGGCAGCAGAAGGATGTTTCCTCCGCCAGGAGGAGCCTTTCGGTTCCGAGACTCCTTCAATCTTCAGGTTTATTTTTATTGTCATTATTTATATCATGTCTCGGTGTCATGTTGATCATTACAAAGTTATCTTTAGTTCTGTGATATCATTTTTCCTACTGTAGCAAACAAAATAAAAATATAGATTTGGGATAAAAAATAAAAAGACAGAAAAAACAACAGTTCCAGAACCGAAGCGAAACTGTGGCCCAAACACGGCGGTACGGACCGTACCATGAGCTACCTCGCTGCACGAGTCCTGCAGTTGATGGGGTGAAACCCCCCCCGGCTCGCCACCGGGCCAACCAGTCAGGAAATGGTGCAGACCCAGTGTAAACCCAGACAGGGTTGTTCGTACATATAAAATGCCTCATTCTGATGGAGTTCATTCCTTTTCCTGCACGTCAGCTGCAAACAATTCAGCGTTTTACAAAAAGACATTAAAAAAAAACATGGCAGCAGGAGCAGAAGAAGCATTAAATGAGTCCATAAAAGACACAGCAGCGTGAATAATAGATCTTTCTGCAGAGCTCCTCCAACATGTGAAGGAAGGTGTGTGAGGTCACACTCCAAACAGAAACAGGACTTTTACAGGTAGATTCTGAAAAGGCTTTTTTGGACCAGATGATTATGTTGCAAAGCAGAATAAATAAAGCAGAGCAGGCTCTGATGCTGGCAGCTGAAGGAAAACTTCATAAAGAGATTCATCTGAAGGGCTGAAAACAGCAGAAACAGTTGAAGGTCCAATGACGGAGCGAGGAGCAGCTGGAGGGCTCTCCCACCAGATACACCAGCACGGTACTGGTCCGCCTCCTTTCAGGATTATTAAACATTATCTGACGTTCATGTTTCTCTGCAGCTGGTGGTCCAGCATCACCATTACAAGCGCTCCACAAATCAATAACCTGATAACCATTGAACAGGTTCCACACGTCCAACAGGAGCGCCGAAGGACTGGCCGAGAAATGAAGCTAAATGTTCCACTGGGCAAATAGACCAGTACGTAAAACGGCCAGTAACCAGGCGCCCGTCTGTGGGAGCTCAGGAGTCAGACTCCCTCTTTACTGCTCATTAAACTGGGAAATCAAAACCACAAGTGGAAAATCAATGTGCTTTAATGGGAGCCAACTGAAAAACACAGGCAGGTAAAAGCAGAAGGCAGAAGGCCGGTTACACGGAGGAAGAGGAGGGACTGGAAGGGCGGGGTTGAACTGGGGGGTGGGGGGGATATATAGATGTTCAGACAGGTGGGGACGATGAGACACAGGTGGAGCTCATCAGGCCGGAGCAGGAGCTGATTACAGTCAGACAACATACCTGGAAAACTAAAACCACGATGAAAGAAACGTTTCTGATCTGATCATTTTCTAACTTTCCTTCCTCATCTTTCCAGAGAAGCTGGTTTATGTTTCACAGGTGAAGATAATCCACCAAAAGTAACGTTTTATTCATGCACGATTAATACAGCGGACGGTGTTTTTCAGTCCTGTTTGTCCACACATGACTTATCTTTTTATTTCAGCCTTTAAAGACTTGGCTGTGAAGGGAACATAGAAACACAGAACCTAGAAAAGCTCTCCTTTCTGCCTTTACTGGACCTGTTTTAATGGGACTGTGATCGTCCACTGAGCTGCACTGCATCGGCCAACCGGACTGTTGTGTATCGGTGATTTCTAAATAAACATGAATTAACTTGTGAATTTAAAAACATCCGTCCGTCTCTTGGTCAAACTCGGAAAGAGAAGCAGAAACTTCCAGGAAAAAGTTTGAAATGATAACAGAAAAGACGATCAAGTCTTTAAAGTTCCACATAATGCAGCGTTAACACACACACACACAAGCTGTCAGGCTTCAATCGGAACCACCAACACACATCTCATACATCTCTGAGCTCCGAAACCGTCCGTTTGTCCCACTGAGGTGATTTTCCTGCAGGTTCTGGTGGGAGTTTCTGGCTGACAACAGCCCTCTGCTGGACTGACTCTTCTATGTTTGGCCACCTCTGTAGATCTTCAGCAGGGTGTGTGTGCGAGGTACACGAGCATGTAACGGTGGAATGTGAGGTGGACCAGCCCTGGGCGACAGCCCCCCCCCCCCCCCCCCCTCGCAGCAGCTGTTGGTGCAGATGTAAGGTGACAGTAATCAATACTGATTATTAAAGTGGGAACACCATCTCTAGTGTGTGATTAATCTTCATTCTCTCATGTTTACAGAGCCTCTTCTGGCCCGGTCGTCTCACCGGGGGAGCGCTCCCCATTATCTGTCCCCGGAGACAGGAAAAACAAAACACCGTCACCATTAAACATATTCACTGTCAAGGCAAGGAGGTAGGCGAGCCAGGTCTATGTGGGACGGACCCCCCCCGACCCCGCCTGCAGCTGAATCAGAGCAAGCCGTCTAACATGTTGACGGAGAATCATATGGAATATCTGCAATAAATAGAATAAAAGTCTAATTTATGGATTGATCTGGATGCAGACCTGAGAGGAAACACCTGAAGGATGATCTGCTGTTGATTTTCCTGCCATTTATTTATGATGCACACCTCATAGAGACGACACTGGAAAGCACTGGACGTCGTCTCAGCAGAATAAACAGGAAACAATGTACACAAACTCTCACACACACATACAATATCTCCATCTTAACTAAAATCAGTGGCAAATAAAAGAGTTTTGTGACCTGACTGGGAAGGACTTGGATCTGGATCAGACTTTTCTGGCAGTTTGTTTCAGACATCAGAAGCAGAAAGACTAAACGTCGTGTGACTCTCAGGATGGAAACCAACCAGCACCCTGGTGGTCTTCATCCATCAGATCATGTAGAGGTTTTGAAGCAGAACTATTCAAAACCTTATATCCCAACAACATCATTTTAAAATCTAAAAACCAGCATGATGTATTCACATTTTACGGAATTTTTTGAGGACGCGAGAAGCAGACTTCTGGTTTAGCTAACAGTTGACTTGGGGATATTTTTACAGATAACAGTAAAAACTGGTAAAAAGACAAAGAACAAGGAGCCCAGTTTGATCCTTGGAGAACTACACGTGTCATCTTTGTTTGATAAACTTAAAAGGGAAAAAAACAATATTCTAAATCAGGGTTTCTCAATTCCAGTCCTCGTGGAACTCCACATGTAGATACTGAACAACTGGGGCCCAACATGGAGTCTTGTGGAACTCCACATGTAGATACTGAACAACAGGGACCCAAAATGGAGCCTGGTGGAACTCCACATGTCGAAACTGAACAACAGGGACCCAAAATGGAGCCATGTGGAACTCCACATGTAGATACTAAACAACAGGGGCTCAACATGGAGCCTGGTGGAACTCCACATGTAGATACTGAACAACAGGGGCCCAAAATGGAGCCATGTGGAACTCCACATGTAGATACTGAACAACAGGGGCCCAAAATGGAGCCATGTGGAACGCCACATGTCAAAACTTAACAACAGGGGCCCAACGTGGAGCCTGGTGGAACTCCACATGTAGATACTGAACAACAGGGGCCCAACGTGGAGCCTGGTGGAACTCCACATGTAGATACTGAACAACAGGGGCCCAACGTGGAGCCTGGTGGAACTCCACATGTAGATACTGAATAACAGGGGCCCAACGTGGAGCCTGGGGGAACTCCACATGTAGATACTGAACAACAGGGGCCCAACGTGGAGCCTGGTGGAACTCCACATGTGGATACTGAACAACAGGGGCCCAACATGGAGCCTGGTGGAACTCCACATGTAGATACTGAACAACAGGGGCCCAACGTGGAGCCTGGAGAAACTCCACATGTAGATACTGAACAACAGGGGCCCAACGTGGAGCCTGGTGGAACTCCACATGTAGATACTGAACAACAGGGGCCCAACGTGGAGCCTGGTGGAACTCCACATGTAGATACTGAACAACAGGGGTCCAACGTGGAGCCTGGTGGAACTCCACATGTAGATACTGAACAACAGGGGCCCAACGTGGAGCCTGGTGGAACTCCACATGTAGATACTGAACAACAGGGGCCCAACGTGGAGCCTGGAGAAACTCCACATGTAGATACTGAACAACAGGGGCCCAACGTGGAGCCTGGTGGAACTCCACATGTAGATACTGAACAACAGGGGCCCAACATGGAGCCTGGTGGAACTCCACATGTAGATACTGAACAACAGGGGTCCAACATGGAGCCTGGTGGAACTCCACATGTAGATACTGAACAACAGGGCCCCAATGTGGAGCCTGGTGGAACTCCACATTTATATACTAAACACCAGGGGCCCAACATGGAGCCATGTGGAACTCCACATGTAGATACTGAACAACAGGGGCCCAACATGGAGCCTGGTGGAACTCCACATGTAGATACTGAACAACAGGGGCCCAACATGGAGCCTGGTGGAACTCCACATGTAGATACTGAACAACAGGGGCCCAACATGGAGCCTGGTGGAACTCCACATGTAGATACTGAACAACAGGGACCCAAAATGGAGCCTGGTGGAACTCCACATGTAGATACTGAACAACAGGGACCCAAAATGGAGCCTGGTGGAACTCCACATGTAGATACTGAACAACAGGGGCTCAACATGGAGCCTGGTGGAACTCCACATGTAGATACTGAACAACAGGGGCCCAAACTGGAGCCTGGTGGAACTCCACATGTAGATACTGAACAACAGGGGCCCAACGTGGAGCCTGGTGGAACTCCACATGTGGATACTGAACAACAGGGGCCCAACATGGAGCCTGGTGGAACTCCACATGTAGATACTGAACAACAGGGGCCCAAAATGGAGCCTGGTGGAACTCCACATGTAGATACTGAACAACAGGGACCCAACATGGAGCCTGGTGGAACTCCACATGTAGATAGTGAACAACAGGGGCTCAACATGGGGCCTGGTGGAATGCCACATGTGGATACTGAACAACAGGGGCCCAACATGGAGCCTGGTGGAACTCCACATGTAGATACTGAATGACAGGGGCCCAACATGGAGCCATGTGGAACTCCACATGTAGATACTGAACAACAGGGGCCCAACGTGGAGCCTGGTGGAACTCCACATGTAGATACTGAACAACAGGGGCCCAACATGGAGCCTGGTGGAACTTCACATGTAGATACTGAACAACAGGGGCCCAACGTGGAGCCTGGTGGAACTCCACATGTAGATACTGAACAACAGGGGACCAACGTGGAGGCTGGTGGAACTCCACATGTAGATACTGAACAACAGGGGCCCAACATGGAGCCTGGGGGAACTCCACATGTAGATACTGAACAACAGGGGACCAACGTGGAGCCTGGTGGAACTCCACATGTAGATACTGAACAACAGGGGCCCAACGTGGAGCCTGGTGGAACTCCACATGTAGATACTGAACAACAGGGGCCCAACATGGAGCCTGGTGGTACTCCACATGTAGATACTGAACAACAGGGGACCAACGTGGAGGCTGGTGGAACTCCACATGTAGATACTGAATAACAGGGGCCCAACGTGGAGCCTGGTGGAACTCCAAATGTAGATACTGAACAACAGGGGACCAACGTGGAGCCTGGTGGAACTCCACATGTAGATACTGAACAACAGGGGCCCAAAATGGAGCCATGTGGAACTCCACATGTAGATACTGAACAACAGGGGCCCAAAATGGAGCCATGTGGAACGCCACATGTCAAAACTTAACAACAGGGGCCCAACGTGGAGCCTGGTGGAACTCCACATGTAGATACTGAACAACAGGGGCCCAACGTGGAGCCTGGTGGAACTCCACATGTAGATACTGAACAACAGGGGCCCAACGTGGAGCCTGGTGGAACTTCACATGTAGATACTGAATAACAGGGGCCCAACGTGGAGCCTGGGGGAACTCCACATGTAGATACTGAACAACAGGGGCCCAACGTGGAGCCTGGTGGAACTCCACATGTGGATACTGAACAACAGGGGCCCAACATGGAGCCTGGTGGAACTCCACATGTAGATACTGAACAACAGGGGCCCAACGTGGAGCCTGGAGAAACTCCACATGTAGATACTGAACAACAGGGGCCCAACGTGGAGCCTGGTGGAACTCCACATGTAGATACTGAACAACAGGGGCCCAACGTGGAGCCTGGTGGAACTCCACATGTAGATACTGAACAACAGGGGTCCAACGTGGAGCCTGGTGGAACTCCACATGTAGATACTGAACAACAGGGGCCCAACGTGGAGCCTGGTGGAACTCCACATGTAGATACTGAACAACAGGGGCCCAACGTGGAGCCTGGAGAAACTCCACATGTAGATACTGAACAACAGGGGCCCAACGTGGAGCCTGGTGGAACTCCACATGTAGATACTGAACAACAGGGGCCCAACATGGAGCCTGGTGGAACTCCACATGTAGATACTGAACAACAGGGGTCCAACATGGAGCCTGGTGGAACTCCACATGTAGATACTGAACAACAGGGCCCCAATGTGGAGCCTGGTGGAACTCCACATTTATATACTAAACACCAGGGGCCCAACATGGAGCCATGTGGAACTCCACATGTAGATACTGAACAACAGGGGCCCAACATGGAGCCTGGTGGAACTCCACATGTAGATACTGAACAACAGGGGCCCAACATGGAGCCTGGTGGAACTCCACATGTAGATACTGAACAACAGGGGCCCAACATGGAGCCTGGTGGAACTCCACATGTAGATACTGAACAACAGGGACCCAAAATGGAGCCTGGTGGAACTCCACATGTAGATACTGAACAACAGGGGCTCAACATGGAGCCTGGTGGAACTCCACATGTAGATACTGAACAACAGGGGCCCAAACTGGAGCCTGGTGGAACTCCACATGTAGATACTGAACAACAGGGGCCCAACGTGGAGCCTGGTGGAACTCCACATGTGGATACTGAACAACAGGGGCCCAACATGGAGCCTGGTGGAACTCCACATGTAGATACTGAACAACAGGGGCCCAAAATGGAGCCTGGTGGAACTCCACATGTAGATACTGAACAACAGGGACCCAACATGGAGCCTGGTGGAACTCCACATGTAGATAGTGAACAACAGGGGCTCAACATGGGGCCTGGTGGAATGCCACATGTGGATACTGAACAACAGGGGCCCAACATGGAGCCTGGTGGAACTCCACATGTAGATACTGAATGACAGGGGCCCAACATGGAGCCATGTGGAACTCCACATGTAGATACTGAACAACAGGGGCCCAACGTGGAGCCTGGTGGAACTCCACATGTAGATACTGAACAACAGGGGCCCAACATGGAGCCTGGTGGAACTTCACATGTAGATACTGAACAACAGGGGCCCAACGTGGAGCCTGGTGGAACTCCACATGTAGATACTGAACAACAGGGGACCAACGTGGAGGCTGGTGGAACTCCACATGTAGATACTGAACAACAGGGGCCCAACATGGAGCCTGGGGGAACTCCACATGTAGATACTGAACAACAGGGGACCAACGTGGAGCCTGGTGGAACTCCACATGTAGATACTGAACAACAGGGGCCCAACGTGGAGCCTGGTGGAACTCCACATGTAGATACTGAACAACAGGGGCCCAACATGGAGCCTGGTGGTACTCCACATGTAGATACTGAACAACAGGGGACCAACGTGGAGGCTGGTGGAACTCCACATGTAGATACTGAACAACAGGGGCCCAACGTGGAGCCTGGTGGAACTCCACATGTAGATACTGAACAACAGGGGACCAACGTGGAGCCTGGTGGAACTCCACATGTAGATACTGAACAACAGGGGCCCAACGTGGAGCCTGGTGGAACTCCACATGTAGATACTGAACAACAGGGGCCCAACGTGGAGCCTGGTGGAACTCCACATGTAGATACTGAACAACAGGGGACCAACGTGGAGCCTGGTGGAACTCCACATGTAGATACTGAACAACAGGGGACCAACGTGGAGCCTGGTGGAACTCCACATGTAGATACTGAACAACAGGGGCCCAACATATAGCCTGGTGGAACTGAACTGGAGCGTACCACCCAGTTTTCCAGTTGGTCTAAAAGGATGATCAGAGTAAACAGAAGAGAACTTCTGTTATCGCCTGTCTTTATAAGGATACTGAAACTTTGAGAAGAGCAGATTGCATGCTGTGATCTTTCTGAATCCTGTCTGAAAAGACATCAAAACAATATTTAAGTGGCAAGAATTTCTGACTTTTTTCTCCATATAAAATATGTTTTCACTTATTAAAGAAATGTTTGGGGGGAGGCGCCTGTGATCCAAACCTTTGTAAATATTTTATGATACAACTGAGGCAAGAAATTTTTTTTTTCTCTCCTCTGTTCATGAGAAATGTTCTTAATGCAGAACAGCAGCACAGATATCCAGATTCTGTAATCAACTCTGTAACCTTGCTGGTATTATTGGCAGCACTTGTTCTTTTCAAAACTTGTGTAACCTTGCCGAATGGCAGCAATTGTGAAACAAACAATTCATCATCCTTGCTCCGCTGCATTCACAATCAAATTCAGATTAATGTTTAAAAGAAAAACAAAAGAAAAATCAAATTAGAGTCACTTAGGATATGGATTGTTTGCTTTGGGGGCATTTATTCCACCAGGTCAATTAAAGGGAGAATCAATAAAACAATAATGAAACAATAATGAAGGTTTGTCATTGTGGGGGGAGCAGAGAGAGGCGTGCAGGGTGATAATGCGAGCGTCTGACACCAGCGAGCAGCAGGTGTGAGTCCTGTATTTACAGTCAGGAGGCGGGCGCTGCTCCGTGCACAGATGTGTGTTTGATATGCATCAGCGGAGCAACATTAACATTTTTGGACTGGCTTGAAGGCTCTCGCTGCCTCTCTTCTCCATTGCCTGTGACTGCAACAGATGGTCGCCCTCTTTCTCACAAGCTCCACCCCCTCCCTGAGTGCTCCCCCACAGGTGTCAGGCTCCCACCCCCCTCCTTCACCGTTAGATAATCTGCCGTCCCGCCTTGCCTCTCCCCTCCTGCTGCTTGTCAAAGAGGAGCCTCAGCTCTTCCTCGCTTTAATCCACTCTCACTCTTCCTCCCCTCCCCTCCCACAGCTCATCACTCAGCACCTGTGAGGATCCCATCGACAGGAGATAAGGCCTTTGCCCAGCTCCCTCTCTTTCCTGGGCGATGGAGGAGGGGGGGTCAGGTAGAACAAAGAGGGAGAAAACACAGAGAGACACTGGAATTCTTGACAGCTGTTTCACTCGGAAGCCAATCCCCTCTCCTGGGTCTCTGCTATCTAGAAAAGACGGTGGCTGCACTAGTAGAAGAAGAAAAGGGGGGGTGGACGGAGATCTTTCGGAAGTTCAGAGGATTAAAATGACACAAGGCAGAGAGGATGTCTGAAGGCAAAGAGGAGGAAGATGCTTTCTTTGTCAGAGTAATTGCTCTGAGCCAGTCTAGTGTGCAAACTGCTGAGAGATTATAGGATTTATTCCCATGTAGATTTTCAGCCGAGTCCCCCCCACTTCCCTCCCCCCAGCACGCCGTACAGCCCGGATGTTCTGTATAAATACATAAATATTTCTAAGCAACCGCGTCTTTTATTGGCCGGGACGGCGAGGCAGAGCCCCACATGGATCACACACGCTCGTGTCAACACAAACAGATGAAATGTCAACATAACGGTACATATTTACTGAACGGGCTGCAGAACGACAGTTACAATCTGCTCAGGCATTGTTCCGGAGCATGAAAACACGCCTTTGTTCGCAGTCAGAGGGCACAAACTGCTAATCTTTCCTTCCGCTAAAAGGTGGAAAACCCAGAAGGAAGCAGGAAGAACGGGAGCAGCTAATTACAGATGTTATCACCCGAGCAGATACTCAGCTGAAGAAATCATTGTTTTGATGCTGGAACACAGAAACAACCTGGATTTGGGAGAAAAGATTACGACGGGATCAAAACCATTTTACATATTTGCATTTCTTGTGTTATTTTGTTTACTTGAATACTTCAAACAAAGCATTTCCATTTCAAAGCTGCTGTGATTCCATGTCCTCACACTGGAGCAAGATGGCTGCCTCTGCTTTATTTCCCACTTTCCTTTTGCTTTTCTGGCGGAAGCTTGCCGTGAACTTCTGCTGACTGAAGGAGTGGATTGCATGGCGTGCCTGAGAAGATGCCTCCTGCAGGACAGATGCCGACGAGACACTTTCTGAAGTATCAAACGCTCTCTCTGCTGGAAAACAAACGGCGGCCATTCCCAGAGGTTTCTTTCAGCACATGTCACCAATCAAACGGCCCTCAAACACCTTCTGTTTCCAATCCAGCGCTTTGACGAGCTGCTTAAAAAGCACACGGTCCCCAATGTGTGTGTGTCTGTTGGTGTTTTGTGTGCGAGATATGACCAAACGCCTTACCTTCCAGGCAGTCCTGCAGGGAACGGCCGTGTTTGCTCACAAGCAGCAAAGCAACAGCGTGTCGTACGAGTTCGAGCAAACAGCTCGGTTAGTTTTACAGCTGAAGTTACACCGCAGGCTTCACAAGCTGCTAAATGAAGCCGTGTTTCTCTGTAACAGGTTACGTCATGTCTTCAGCAGGAACTGTTTCATGTGCAGCAAGTTCCATGGTGACCTCAGATCCCACCGTAAATAAAATACAGTAAAAGATCAAGCTGGGGGTTTCACAAGGCGGTGACTCATGCGCGTGTTCCGTCAGGGCTGGTCCCAGGCAGTGTGGCGCTCCATGGGTGGCAGGATGGGAAAGGGCCTCTGGTTAAACTGCTACAGGAAGAGGAGAGCCGTCAGGGGGACTGCTGCAGCCTGATCGGGCCCCTGTTTTAGCCTGAGGAGACCTAATTTCATGGTGTTCATGGGGATCAATGATGTGGTGTTAGATAAGCTGGTGGGCTTGTGTGACCTTCCAGTTGATGATTAACATGTGGTGAGATCTTTTTCACTTGGGTGGTCATGATAAGAATAAGCTTCTCAGATAAAGATCCGTGTATATGACTAAATAAGTCGCAACAGAATCTGGTTCTGGAACAGGATAAAAGCCTGAGTTACTGGTACGAGAAATAAAACATGCAGATTGCAGGGAAAATTATAATATTTACTCTTCTTCATTTATCTGCTTTATCTTAAGGTTGCTAAAATAATTAAAACTGCACCCGTCACTTAATACTATATATTTTCACTTTTTACTCATTTCTAAAAAATTGTTTAACAAACCGAACAGGACAATCAGAAAGCTGAAAAAACACAGAGCATCCATTTCATCTATGACCAGTTTGGGTCCCTGTTTTAAGTCTTGGTGTCTTAAGCTGTGTTTCCATGATAGTTTGTCATCAAATAAAAGCAATATTTCTAAAATTTTAACAAAGTACCACTGGGATTTGCAGGTGTTTCTATTTAACAGTGTTCAGCACATAAGCCGTTATTCTCCTAGAATCTCGTCCCATGGACAATTGCAGATTATCCCTGGTAGCAAGATAGCCAGATAATAAGGTAGCCAGCTAGCCAGCTAGCCAGATAGTCAGGTAGTCAGGTATTAAGTAGCCACTAACCAGGTAGCCAGCGAGCCAGCCAATTAGACAGGAAGCTAGTAAGGTAGGCAGGTAGTTAGGTAGTCAGCTAGCCAATTCACCAGATAGTCAGGTAGTAAGGTATTAAGTAGCCACTAGCCAGGTAGCAAGCGTGCCAAGTAGCCAATTAGCCAGATAGTAAGCTAGCAAATTAGCCAGATAGTCAGGTAGTAAGGTATTAAGTAGCCAGCGAGCCAGGTAGCCAATTAGCCAATTAGCTAGATAGTGAGATAGTAAGGTAGCCACTAATCAGGTAGCCAGCTAGCCAGGTAGTAAGATAGTAAGGTAGGCAGGTAGCTAGGGAGCAAAGTGTTTCAGGGTTTTCCACTTTCCGCTGATGATTTACCACGGGTTTTCCAAGTTTTTCTCGCTCATTTCAGCATTAAGCTCTCCAGTGCTATGAAGGTTGGAGGTTTTTTAATTTTCTGTAAAAAGATTTCCATCCCCTCCTCTGTCCACACACACAGTACGCCATCTTTACCTGATTATGTTATCTGGTCATGTGAGCCCCAACATCACATCTGGTGACATGTAAATGCAAAACAAGTGTGTCAGACACACTTTGACGACATTCATCTGCAAGGATGTAAACACCCAACAACAAGGACTATGCTCTTAAAGTTATTAAAGTAAGTAAATTACAGGACTTGTGATACTTACAGGACATTTTCACAGTTTCTGAGTGTCAAACTGTTTTGTGTTTTTGTGTCAACAGACACTTAGACAAAGTCAAGAGTAAATCTGAGAAAAACGGTACTTGATGAGATTGTTTATATCTTAACCTTGCTGAGCTTGGAATGAGATTTTCTTACCACAGACAGGCGTCGGTAGCAGGAGACATGGTTTTTGTGGCTTCATCTGTTCCTGATTTTGTTTTTATGAAGTCAAATGAAGCAAATGAAGTTAATATTATAATAAACTGAACTAATCTGAAACAGAGTAGGCTGTTTACTTACTTCTGCTGCTGCTGAGATCCAGTTTCAACCTGGATCTCAGTTGAAACTGGGATTGACACTGGTTTTCTCCTCCTTGTTTAGCCTAAACCTTGCACGCTGTGCACGTGAGGTTTAGGCCAAATGCCTAGCATAGCGTCATACAGCAACTGCAGCTGGGAAACTTTGCAGCTCCAGACCCAACCGGACCTCAGTTGTTTGCAGGAGTGCTTTTATCTTTCCAACATGGACCGAACGGCTACGTTTGTCAGGGACAGTGGCGTGGATTGTATCATGTGACACCAGTAGCTCCGCCCCCACTGAGCCGTATTCTATGGACCTGCAACAGAAGGAGGCCGAGACATGGTGCTGAGTCTTTCGCTGGAGATCTGTGTCATACATTTATGAGCCATTTGTTTGGTTTTTCCTGCATATAAGGTCCAGACTCCTCACTGCAAACTCCCCATGGATGAACCAGAATCTCTGTGGGGGCGCTACACATCCAGACATCACCATAAACCCCTCTCGACAGGACTTTAGGGTCCACATTCTTCACTGAGAAGACAGGTGGTTTTAAAAAATGTCAAAGAAGCCTGTTTACATGGAAAACCATCTCTGAACAGCTTTTCTAAGGTATCATCGTCCTGCTACCGACAATGTGACCTTGACTCTCCTCCCCGGGCCGTTTCACAACTGTTCCCATCAAACCTCATGATCAGAACTGTTTAAGTCAGCGACACACCAGACCTGCCAGGAATAAACACCTCTTTAGCATGTAATACAGAACGTTCTACATGTAATACAGAACGTTCTACATGTCATACAGCACGTTCTGCATGTAATACAGAACGTTCTACATGTTATACAGAACGTTCTGCATGTAATACAGAACGTTCTACATGTCATACAGCACGTTCTGCATGTAATACAGAACGTTCTACATGTTATACAGAACGTTCTGCATGTAATACAGAACGTTCTACATGTTATAGAACACGTTCCGCATGTAATACAGAACGTTCTACATGTTATACAGAACGTTCTACATGTTATAGAACACGTTCCGCATGTAATACAGAACGTTCTGCATGTAAAACAGAACGTTCTGCATGTTATAGAACACGTTCCGCATGTAATACAGAACGTTCTACATGTTATACAGAACGTTCTGCATGTAATACAGAACGTTCTACATGTTATAGAACACGTTCTGCATGTAATACAGAACGTTCTACATGTAATACAGAACGTTCTGCATGTAATACAGAACGTTCTACATGTTATAGAACACGTTCCGCATGTAATACAGAACGTTCTACATGTAATACAGAACGTTCTACATGTTATACAGAACATTCTGCATGTAATACAGAACGTTCTACATGTTATAGAACACGTTCCGCATGTAATACAGAACGTTCTACATGTTATACAGAACGTTCTACATGTTATAGAACACGTTCCGCATGTAATACAGAACGTTCTACATGTTATACAACACGTTCCGCATGTAATACAGAACGTTCTACATGTTATACAGAACATTCTGCATGTAATACAACACGTTCCGCATGTAATACAGAACGTTCTACATGTTATACAGAACGGTCTACATGTAATACAGAACGTTCTACATGTAATACAGAACGTTCTACATGTAATACAGAACGTTCCGCATGTAATACAGAACGTTCTACATGTTATACAGAACGTTCTACATGTAATACAGCACGTTCTGCATGTAATACAGAACGTTCTACATGTTATACAGAACATTCTACATGTAATACAACACGTTCCGCATGTAATACAGAACGTTCTACATGTTATACAGAACGTTCTACATGTAATACAGAACGTTCTACATGTAATACAGAACGTTCCGCATGTAATACAGAACGTTCTACATGTTATACAGAACGTTCTACATGTAATACAGCACGTTCTGCATGTAATACAGAACGTTCTACATGTAATACAGCACGTTCTGCATGTAATACAGAACGTTCTACATGTTATACAGAACGTTCTGCATGTAATACAGAACGTTCTACATGTTATACAGAACATTCTGCATGTAATACAGAACGTTCTACATGTTATAGAACACGTTCCGCATGTAATACAGAACGTTCTACATGTTATACAGAACGTTCTACATGTTATACAACACGTTCCGCATGTAATACAGAATGTTCCGCATGTAATACAGAACGTTCTACATGTTATACAGAACATTCTGCATGTAATACAACACGTTCCGCATGTAATACAGAACGTTCTACATGTTATACAGAACGTTCTACATGTAATACAGAACGTTCTACATGTAATACAGAACGTTCCGCATGTAATACAACACGTTCCGCATGTAATACAGAACGTTCTACATGTTATACAGAACATTCTGCATGTAATACAACACGTTCCGCATGTAATACAGAACGTTCTACATGTTATACAGAACGTTCTACATGTAATACAGAACGTTCTACATGTAATACAGAACGTTCCGCATGTAATACAGAATGTTCTACATGTTATACAGAACGTTCTACATGTAATACAGCACGTTCTGCATGTAATACAGAACGTTCTACATGTTATACAGAACATTCTACATGTAATACAGCACGTTCTGCATGTAATACAGAACGTTCTACATGTAATACAGCACGTTCTACATGTAATACAGAACGTTCTACATGTTATACAGAACGTTCTGCATGTAATACAGAACGTTCTACATGTTATAGAACACGTTCCGCATGTAATACAGAACGTTCTACATGTTATACAGAACGTTCTACATGTTACACAACACGTTCCGCATGTAATACAGAACGTTCTACATGTAATACAGCACGTTCTGCATGTAATACAGCACGTTCTGCATGTAATACAGAACGTTCTACATGTAATACAGAACGTTCTACATGTTATACAGAACGTTCTGCATGTAATACAGAACGTTCTACATGTTATAGAACACGTTCCGAATGTAATACAGAACGTTCTACATGTTATACAGAACGTTCTACATGTTATACAACACGTTCCGCATGTAATACAGAACGTTCCGCATGTAATACAGAACGTTCTACATGTTATACAGAACGTTCTACATGTTATACAACACGTTCCGCATGTAATACAGAACGTTCTACATGTTATACAGAACGTTCTACATGTAATACAGCACGTTCTTCATGTAATACAGAACGTTCTACATGTAATACAGAACGTTCTGCATGTAATACAGAACGTTCTACATGTTATACAACACGTTCCGCATATAATACAGAACGTTCTACATGTTATACAGAACGTTCTACATGTTATACAGAACATTCTACATGTAATACAGAACGTTCTACATGTTATACAGAACGTTCTACATGTTATACAGAACGTTCTACATGTTATACAACACGTTCCGCATGTAATACAGAATGTTCTACATGTTATACAGAACGTTCTACATGTTATACAGAACGTTCTACATGTAATACAACACGTTCCGCATGTTATACAACACGTTCCGCATGTAATACAGAACGTTCTACATGTAATACAGCACGTTCTGCATGTAATACAGAACGTTCTACATGTAATACAGAACGTTCTACATGTTATACAGAACGTTCTGCATGTAATACAGAACGTTCTACATGTTATAGAACACGTTCCGCATGTAATACAGAACGTTCTACATGTTATACAGAACGTTCTACATGTTATACAACACGTTCCGCATGTAATACAGAACGTTCCGCATGTAATACAGAACGTTCTACATGTTATACAGAACGTTCTACATGTTATACAACACGTTCCGCATGTAATACAGAACGTTCTACATGTTATACAGAACGTTCTACATGTAATACAGCACGTTCTTCATGTAATACAGAACGTTCTACATGTAATACAGAACGTTCTGCATGTAATACAGAACGTTCTACATGTTATACAACACGTTCCGCATGTAATACAGAACGTTCTACATGTTATACAGAACGTTCTACATGTTATACAGAACATTCTACATGTAATACAGAACGTTCTACATGTAATACAGAACGTTCTACATGTTATACAGAACGTTCTACATGTTATACAGAACGTTCTACATGTTATACAACACGTTCCGCATGTAATACAGAATGTTCTACATGTTATACAGAACGTTCTACATGTTATACAGAACGTTCTACATGTAATACAACACGTTCCGCATGTAATACAGAACTTCTACATGTCATACAGCACATTCTACATGTCATACAGAACGTTCTACATGTAATACAGTAAGTTCTACATGTAATACAGCACATTCTACATGTAATACAGAACGTTCTACATGTAATACAGCACGTTCTACATGTAATACAGAACGTTCTACATGTAATACAGAACGTTCTACATGTAATACAGCACGTTCTACATGTAATACAGAACGTTCTACATGCAATACAACACGTTCTGCATGTAATACAGAACGTTCTACATGTAATACAACACGTTCTGCATGTAATACAGAACGTTCTACATGTAATAAAGTACGTTCTACATGTTATACAGAACGTTCCGCATGTTATACAGTACGTTCTACATGTTATACAGAACGTTCCGCATGTTATACAGTATGTTCTACATGTTATAGAGCAAGCTCTGCATGTTATACATCACGTTCTGCATGTTATACAGCACATTTTCCATGTTATACAACACGTTCTACATGTTATTCAACATGTTCTACATGTTATACAGCACGTTCTACATACTATACAGGACATTCTACTTATACACCACATTCGACATGTCATACAACACGTTCTATATGTTATACAACATGTTCTCCATGTTATACAGCACATTCTACATGCTACACAGCACGATCTGCATGTTATACAGTATGTTCAACATGTTATACAGCACATTCTGCATGTCATACAGCACGTTCTACTTGTTATACAGAAGTTCCGCATGTTATACAGCACATTTTACATGCTATACAGCACGTTCTGCATGTTATACAGCACATTCTACATGTAATACAGCACGTTCTGCATGTTATACAGCACATTCTACATGCTATACAGCACGTTCTACATGTTATGCAACACGTTCTTGATGTTATACAGCACGTTCTGCATGTTATACAACATATTCTACATGTTATACAGCACTTTTTCCATGTTATATAGCAAATTCTACACGTCATACAACACGTTCTGCGTGTTATACAGAACGTTTTACATGTCATACAACACGTTCTGCATGTTATTCAGCACATTGTACTTTTTATACAGAAGTTCCGCATGTTATACAGCACATTTTACATGCTATACAGCACGTTCTGCATGTTATACAGCACATTCTACATGTAATACAGCACGTTCTGCATGTTATACAGCATGTTCTACATGCTATACAGCACGTTCTGCATGTTATTCAGCACATTGTACTTTTTATACAGAAGTTCCGCATGTTATACAGCACATTTTACATGCTATACAGCACGTTCTGCATGTTATATAGCAAATTCTACACGTCATACAACACGTTCTGCATGTTATACAGAACGTGTTACATGTCATACAACACGTTTTCCATGTTGTATAGCAAATTCTGCATGTCATACAACACATTCTCCATGTTATACAGAACGTTTTACATGTCATACAACACGTTCTGCATGTTATACAGAACGTTCTACATGTCATACAACACATTCTCCATGTTATACAGCATATTCTAATTGTTATACAGCACGTTCTGCATGTCATACAACTTTCAAATAAAAAGAGAAAAGGGTTTTCCTAATCATGTTCTTGTTTGATGTTTTAGTGTAAAAGCAGCTTCTCTAACGAGAGGAAGAGAGACGAGGATGTTCTGGTAAACTCGCCTCTTCCTCTCTGTTTATGTTTCCAGCGAGCATCTTCATCTGAGAGTCCTCCTCTCTCTTCAGCCCTCTCATTACGGAGACCGTCCTCTCCTCAATAACATGCACTCACCAGATGTTAGCTAAAGCTTCAGGAAGAACCCACAGGTATGTTTGCATGTGTGTGCGTTTGCATCAACACGCTGCCGTTGTGTGTCTGGGGAGATTTACGGCTTTTCCTGCAGCAGAGTGGGCTTCCACGTTGTAAATCCCAGCGGAGCTGCTGGTGGTGGATCAGACGGAGAAGCAGGTGACTTTTCTGCCGAGGAATCATCTCCTCCATAACTTGACACAAGTGTTGTTTTTTATCTACTGGCAGTTCACACAGATCCTCATCTGCTTCTCATATCAACACACTTGCACTTGGCAACACCGGGCCTACCGCTCTGGTCTGCCGAGGTCAGGAGGACAAACTGGAAGTAATGAAACCAAACTGCCTGTGTGATGGCCTGCTGGTGTTCTCTGGAAGTCATTGCTGGTTTTCATTATGGGGCCTTATGATGGGTGGAATGCATGCGGGAGGATATTAAAGCCCTTTTGGTGTGAGTGATGGTTGGACAGAACGGGACCAAAGACAGCTTCACCGCTCCCGCAGGCTTCAAAGTGTTAAATGTGCAAACTGATAGTGCAGCTTTGTAACATGCCGCCCAGTCTAGCATGCTGGGATTGGCCAGATTCAGGTTTCCTGTGTGATAGAAAGCTGTCTGAGGGTGGAGTCCAGAACCAGACCAGAGGTCCACTCATCTGCCGTCTCTTTGTTTTCATGTCCAACTTCTCATCTCTTCGTTTTGGAATCAAATCGTTTGGTTAAGTTGGGATGAAGAACATTAGGAGTCATGTTAAAACTCAACTGAGTCAAAACTCATCATTTTACTCAATATTTTGGCCAAAAACTGATGTCACTGACAGGTTTTGAAGTAAACCATCTAAGACTTGTCTCATGGAAAATAAACTGTCTTTTTTTGTGAGAAAAAAAGACAACAACAGTCATGTTGAGTCATCAGACTGGTGTGTAAATGGTTAAAATCTTAGCCAGATACACAAGTTTGTTGTGAGAATTTTACCTGATGGAGCAAAAGTGTGGCTCAGTTTGTCCCTTTTGGCCCAGTGAAGAGATGCACTAGTGGTGGCCAGCAGGTTTAACAGTGTTTTAGTTTCTGCTCTGGTTTTCTTAACATCGTGACTTTAGCCTGCTTACCTCCGTTAGCTGGTTAGCTCAATGCTAGCTCCAGATTAGCTCAATAACCCACAGCTGCAGCCGGGAGAATGGGGCAGAGCTGTATGTCAAGGGGGCGTGGTTGTACGTCAAATGGGCGTGGTTTGTGGCGGATGGGCGTGGTTATACGGGCAATGGGTGTTGAGGGTTAGGGTTAGGGTTAGCAATAGCCACCAATCAAAATGTTGGGGTGGTGGCGTTGGACATCCAGCCCCGCCTCATTCTCCAGTCTGCAGCCAAGACCCTCTCGATGAGCTCGGTTAGCTCTTAGCTACAGGCAGGTTGAGGTTCACTAGATGTCAATCATCCCCCCCCACACTCACAGCTCCACATCCTTGTCCATTTTTCTATTTTCCAGGAGAGACAACACACGTAACGCTGCCAAAATGGCGACGGTTGAAATCCTCCAATAAGCGTCATTTCAGCTCTTCAGAAACGTATGATTGACGTCACGGAGGCTCCGCCCATCTTTTATGTACAGTCTATGGTTCAACCCTTTTGACGCTGCACCATCCCTGAATAAAACTGGCTGAATGAGGATTCCCATCACCCTGCATCCGAACCCCCCGCTGCCTGAAAGTCGTGTGGTGAAAACAGAGGCTGCTGCGAGCGTCTAAAAAGCCTCTGACAGAGGCAGATGGGAGCGAACGCAGGATCATTTCTGTCCATTTGTTCGGCTGACCCTCAATCAAAGCAACCGCTGTGGCTCTGCAGGGATGTTAAGAACTGACTTACTTCAGAGGTGCTTTTAAACTCCCATTCAAGGTATTATTCAGGGTTAAAGCCACTCTCTGGCCTCCGACAGCCCAGGCAAATTTCCACTCCGCGCTCTTCTCTCCCCCTCTTACCTTAATTTGGCTCTTATCCCCAACAGTGCTATCCAGATGAGTGGATGTCTTTATCTTTGAAGCGTGAGCTCTCTGGAATATTTCACTCTGAACAGATGGATTCTCTAAAAAGCCTTTCCTTTCATGGGATGAAGCAGATTTGGCAAAAGTTCTGGGATGCAAGAGAGCCCTTCCACAAGCTGCCTCTCCCCTGGAGTGGAACGTCATAAATTTGACTTTTGTCTTCATCACCAGCAGTTGTCAGAGATGTTGTTAGATGTTATTAGCTCTGGGCCAAAACCTCCAGCTGGTCCGGTGACTTCTCAGAGAGGAGATTACAGACACGACAGACATAGACACGTCTTTTTTTGTACTTTTTCACCCTGAAAATGCACCAAATGTTTTTTTAATCTTTTAACATTCCACCGGCGATAAGAGGAAGTGTTCAGAGAACCTTGTCTCTCATAGGATCTGTTTTCTTTCTCTCCCCTCGTAACTGTTCCAGGCAGAGTCTGGCAACCAGATGGATTTAAGACAAGTCTCTTATCTGGAAAGAAATACGCATTTGGAAGGAAATAACGACCCCGGTTCCAAAACAGGAAGATGTTTAGCGTTGTTAGCATCGCTCTTCTTTTAGCAACTGCCTGGAAAGTCAGAAGAGCAGCTGCTGGAGGTTCAGGAGAGGAACGTTGTCCCATTCTGGACTGATGCAGGATTCCAGCTGCTCTGCTGGACTTCTGCCTCCATGATCTTCAGTCTGAAGAACATTTTACCATTTTGTTTAAATACCAAAATGTCCCCAGTTCTTTGGGATTTCTGTTGCAATAAAAGGAAAATTGGAAGAAAAAGTTTCTTCTGGATTCTTGTTTCTGCAACAAGCAGCAAAGGAGGAACAAGACAGAAGATGTTTATTATTCAGCTTTAATTTGCTTTTTTTTTTTTTTAACTGGTTTGTTACAAAGAAAAACAAAACATTTGGAAATGTTAAAGCAAAACAAAGGGAATTTTCGTTAGAAGGACTGAAACTACCCTCACATGTTTCCTACATGTTCAGCAGGAATGTCTCTGAATGATACACGGTTACATGAGTTATGTTCACCACACCGCCCATAATAACACACAGAGAAACAATCCTCTCCCCAGGGACTTAAAAAACCACTGAAACAAAAGCTTTATGGGAAAATCCATATGTCACAAGCATTAATTACACAACACGAATGATAAATGTGCATTATGGGATGTTTTCAGATTTGCATACGATGAGAGAACCATCCAACTCATTACTGCAGGCGGCCCTCCAGTTCCTGATGGAGACACATGGAACATCATCTAAAACAGCTGCACGCACACACACACGCACGCACACACACACACACACACACACACCACTGTGTTTGTTAACAGGAAAGTCCGAGCAGGGAAAACTGCTGGACGGAGGAGATGAATAACGATAAATAAGAAGAGCAGGCGGTGAGAAGACAGCAGCGCCTCGCCGGTAACCCCGTGTTTGTACTGAGACTCAGAGGAACGGTAGTGATTACACCAACGACTGAATCATCTAGGAGGTCAGGCCTCCCATCTTCTCTCCTCCTACTCCTCTGCTGCTCACCCACTCAGCAGCTTCACGGCGGCTGAGACCGACGTGATGCAGAATCCTCTTACTGGCACAGTTTACACACACAAACACATGCCAGCCGACACAACCTGCTGGCAAACACGCTCCGCAGTTCACATCAGCGGCGGTAACTTCCTAAGCCACGCTCGCAGTGGACGCAGGGGCCGAACGCTGGTCTCAACCCTGAACAGGAGCCGTTTGCTGTTGGTTTCCTCATTTCTGCAGCTTCCACTGCTCCGGTTGAGCCCAGTTCGACGTGGAGAAGGCAGCTTTCTGTACAGACGTGGAGGACGTGAAGGTCCAGTAGCAGATGTTTTCCAGGAGTACCTTTTACTTTACTGCTTTAGGAAAAGCTCAAACATGAAAATAAACATATCTACTGGCGTGTGGAGCGGACAGGACTGAAAAATCTGCGTCTCAACGTTTTAACCGGCCCGTTCTGAACGACTGGATGGTGACGTGTCTGTCAAAGTCAGAGGAAAGCGCTTTGCATCTCAGATCTGATCATTTTCCAAACGTAGCTAGCTCGAATCGTTTTTCCAGCGTCTTCTACTCGACTTTTAAGGAACGTGATGAGAAAGATGACTTATAAACGCCAAACGTGACGACAAAGCCTGGTGCGTAAGTGACTAGAAAACGAGGAATGTGAAGATATCTGAGGCTGAGATGCTGACCGTCACATGTTTTATCATGGCTCGTGTTTATTTTGCATTATCTGAAGCATTGTTTGTAATTAACGTCACATTTTCACAGGCTGCCATACTCTCAGTGGCCAGTAGGGGGCAGAGTGGGGGCCAGTTTGCAGAAGTCGCAGGGTCGAGTTAAAATAACAGAAAGTTCAGAAGAAAAGACACAAAGTTCTTGGTTTGGTGGTCTTACATACGTCTATAACAGCACTGGTTGTTTTTGCTTCTGTTCATAAAAGCTAACTTTCTCTGTTGTCATGTTTGTCTCTTTGTTTACATCCTTTATTTCAGCCACTCTACGAATCCCATTTCATCAGATACTGAGGAGAGACAGATGGAATATATGCCGTAAAACGTATACGAGAACCTGAGGAATAAAATGGAAATACGCCTTGAAATAAAACTACATAACGTTTTATCCGTTTAACTCGTCAGAAATGAAAAATGACATCGTTAGAGGAAGAGAAGAAAAGAAAGAAGAAGCTACAAAGCAAAGAGAGAGGATAAACGTCAACCTCAGACTGACTTTTACAAGCTGGAGAGATCTCAGAGAAGAGACAGGATGCGAGACAGATGCTGGATTCAGGCTCAGTTGTGCTCAATGCTAACAGATTCAGAGCATTTTATCTGCCCAGTCGTGCTCGTAGGTAGTTTGGTCTGTTTTCCAGAGCTGTCACAGATCCGCCGTCTGATGCAGCAGACAGAAGCAGCGCGGGAGTTTTACACAGTAACACTGATGTGCAACCAAGAAAGGAACAAAGAAGAAGAAGCTGTTTTCCATGGCATGCCTCATCATCATCATCATCATCATCATGATTGTAATGATCTTAAACAGATGTTGAACTCTACTCTGCCCTCTGGTGGACGTATTGGCTGACAGCCAGGCTAATGTAAGAGATGGAGGCGAGTGCAAGGGCAGACGTACATATTTATGTAGATAACAGGAGCATCATCTTTGCTTTAAGACCATCTTCGGCTTACAAAACGCTGGTTTCTTATAACATCTAAATACTGAAACCCTCAGATCATCTCAGTACGGACATGACCTAGCCTTTATTCACACTGGCAGCAGTCTCGGGACCCCGGTGATCTTTGGTGGACAACGTTGTCGTATGAATAACGGCGCCGGCCGGCTCAAGAGGCTTCTTTAATAAGCAGGAAGATTCTCTGCCTGAGACTTAAACTCAGCATATTACTGCTGCTTTGATTTGTCGACAATGAAAATTCATCGATGTGAAATTTCCTTGTCGACGCGTCGCGTTATAAACGCCGTAACTTTGCTAATAAAACGCTGCGCCAGGCAACTTAACACCGCTTACCAACCATGGCTTTTCAGACAGTAGAAGAACTTTAAACACCAAACACACAACGCAAAGCACCACAGGAAGTTCTGGGGGCAGGATTGTCATTTTGTTTAACCAACGAAGAAGAAACTGACCTGTTTCCAAAGTTTGGGGATATTTCACGCTAAACAAAGTGCCAAACAGGTGAAATGTGTCGTCTGCCACGCAGAGTCGGCGTACCACGGCAGCATGACGGTCATGATGAGCATCTGGAAGGAAAGCACCCCGGAGTCATGGTTTCCAGTGTTCCGGATGGAAGTTAGCATTAGCTAAGGTTAGCATTAGCGAGTAGCGATGTGCTACTGTTACCTCTGCCAAAGAGCTTACGGTTTAACCGCCGTTTATCTGTTTGTGTTCAAGATAACTCAGAAAGTTCTGGATAGATTTTCATGAAATATTCAGGAGTTGTTGGAAACGTGAAAAGGAATAAGTGATTTAATTCTGGTGGTGATCCGGATCACCGTTTGGATTCAGGAATGTTTTAAAGGATTGTCTTGTTTACCTACAAAAAAGGCTTTTTCAAGATGTAAATAATCATTTCAATGCAATTCTACGGATTTTAAGATGTTAAAATATTTTATTTATTATTTTGTTTTCTTTTTGAGGCAAATTCTGTCCAGCCTGGATATGACACTATAGCTGAGTCTGGATGTTTCCGAAT